>NW_024962279.1:7258678-7568474 GCF_019238085.1 Lagopus leucura | reverse complement strand
GGAGAGGTTTCCCTAAATCCACACCTGGATGGAATTGAAATTGTGGTTCTGGCATTTCAGAACGGCTCCGCGTTCCGCGGTCGGGTCCCTCGCAGCGCAGACGGCGGCCTCGCAGCGCCCCCTGGCGGCCTTGTTTGGCGCCACAGCCGTTGGGCGCGCGGCTGCTCGCGCTGCTCGGTCTGACCTCTGCTGCACGGCCCTGTGCGGGGCGGTCAGTGTCCACGCGCGCCCAACCCGCTGCTGTTGGTGTTGCTTTTTTCTTTCTTTCTTTTGTTTGTTTAAACAAAACAGTGCAAGTTTTGTTACTTACATACATAATGAGCTGTATTACATCTTCTTTGTGCAGCCCAAAGTGATTTTCCTGTGCTGGGCTCCTCGGCAGCCGCACCAGAACCTCCCTGCATGCACCTTAAACGAAGCACGGCAGTTGCTAATGAACCCGATTGGCGTTTTCACGCGATTTAAAACTCGCAGGAGGTGGCACCTGCTGTGCGTGCCCGCACCTCCCGCTGCCCCCCATTGCCCCGAGGGCACGGCCAGCGCACAGAGCCAGCTGCCCGATCGCCGCAGGTCCGAGCGCTGAGCCCGGCGGTGCAGCAGACCCATCTGGCGCACGTGTGCAGCACTGAGGTGAGCGTTGCTCTACGATGGGCCCCGCGGTGTCAGCCGGGTGCTGCTGCTGGGCAGGGGCAGCAGCCAGAGCTCCGTCCTGCTTCTGCCTGGGCTTCTGCCGGGAGCTCCTGTTCTGCCAGTTATTTTTACCGGTTAGAACAACTGTGCTGTGCTGTTTTATTTATTGCTTCTTCCCTTTGTGACTTAATGACAGGAGAAGATAACTGTGGTTCAGGCAGGAAGCATTGTTTTTCTGCTTGAAATACCATTAACAGCTGCAGATAAAGGATTAGCACTCCAGCTTGGCAAAGGCCTGCTTTACTGTTTGATGTACTTTGGGGTGTGTGCGTGTACTTTGGGTGGGCAAGAATGATTGGAACCCAACCAAAAGAGCTAAGCCCAGCAACGGGGATAAAACAGGACAGAAAAGCGCATCCCCTGTGGGTCAGGGCCAGGCAGCTCCCTGGGACACACACCAGGCTGCTGCCATCCTGCTAGTGCCCATAGGATGCATCTGTCCCATCCCTATGGGCTGCTCCTGCTGCAGTGTGGGGACACACAGGAGGGGTGCAGGGTCTGCAGGTGGTGGCAGAGGCGAGCGTGGGGGATGAAGTGCATCCCTCTGCTCTGAGCTCAGGCAGCCCATGGTGCTCTGGCACTTTGCATGGGCAGAAGAGGTGTGAGGGAACTGCTGCTGGTGGCACAGCGGTGTGGCTGCAGGTTGGCTGGCAGGCAGCAGGGCTGGAGCAAATGAAGGGTTTTAATGTGTGGGGGACAAGGGAGAGCCTGCATTTGTTCCAGCTAAGTGTTTGTGTCCTTGGGCTCGTACCACAGAAGAGTGGGCATCCACTGCTCTGTACTGTGCTGGGGAGAGATCTGGTCACTGAGATGAAGGTGGTGCTGTGCACTTAGGTCCAAAGAAAAGTCCAAGGTGGGACTCATATTTAACAAAACGCTGCTTAATTGAAATACCTCTCACGATGGGGGCTGTGAGCTTCTGCCCTTGACTGTATATTCTTCATTAGGTGCTAATATGGTGCCTGAAGAAACTCTAATGATGTGCTGCCCTGTGAAATATTGCTGTCACTGATGCTACTGGAAAGTAATTGAGTTCTGAGGTTCCTTAATTTATGAATGAAAAGAGCTTCGATTAGCTTAAGAAATAACGAGGCTGCAGGAAGTTTGTTTAATAAGATGGAGAAGAATGATTCAGTGCAGTGCTGGGGACACTGCATGCTGCCATTGCCAGCTGTAGGGAGCTGACTGTGACCAAAGATGGAACTTTCCCAAACTTTGGCTGCAGGTTCAACCCTAAATCCTTTGGTTTATCAGGTCTGAGCAACTGCTGTGTGCAGCGTGTGTCTGCTGGCTGCTTCAGTGCATCCCCACTGCACAGCAAGAGCTGCTGGGCAGCAGTCTGAGTGCTGAGCATCCCAGCTTTAGTCAAAGCCCATCCAGTCTTACTGCTGCTTTAAAGCAGAGCTGTGTGTTCGTGTTTATGCACTATTGTGATTTCCAGCACCACCACTGTAGCAACAAGTGTGCTGTTGACTTATTTGCTCAAGATTTGGGGTATTTTTAACCAGTCATTTAAGCCATTTCTATGGGACTGGAACTTGGTACTTAGGCTCTTATTTCCATCTTTTGTTGTGAATGTTTTTTTTAATCCTTTCTGCATTGCAAGTGAGTGATCAGGTTCCCTTTGTAGCACATGGAGAAGTGCAGTACAGCTTGGAATTAACATGAAGGATTTGCTGCAATAGTTGCAGTAAGAACAGTTGTGGTTTAACCTGGTGGGTGGCTCAGCACCACTCAGCTGTTCACTGACCCCCCTCCCCTTCCCCAGTAGAGAACTGGGGGGAAAAAGCCAAGTAGAACTTGTGGGCTGGGATGAAACTATTAATTAAGATAAAGAAAAGCTTAACAGTGATGACAATACATGTATGTATGTAACAAGTGGTGCACACAATTGCTCACCACCTCTGACTGATGCCCAGCTTGCTCCTCCCCCCGAGCAGCAGGAGAAAGAGAGCAGAATCCCCCCTTTCTAAACTCTCCCTCCCCACGATGTGAAATGGGAAACGTCCCTTTGGCTGGGCTGGGTCAGCTGCCCTCATTGCATCCCCTCCCGGCCCCTTGTGCCCCCATTGTAGGGCAGTGGGAAATAGCGAGTGTCCTTGGCTGCGTGCAGCGCTGCTCAGCGGCAGCTGGGACCATCGCTGTGTCACCACCACTGCTCCTAAACGCGCAGCGCCATGCGGGCACTGGAGGAAAACAACTCCATCCCAGCTGGATTGAAGACAGGAGCAGCGCGGCGTTTCCAACACAGCACGTGGCTGCTGGTTTTCATAGAAAGAAACACGGGAGGTGAATTTGGGCTCCTGGGAGGAAGGAGGAGGCTCCGAGAGGTGAGAGGGGCTGGCGGCGCCTCCCGGCCGGCGGTGCAGGTTGCGATGCTCACTGTTTCCCCCGCATTTCTCTCTCACACAGGTGGGATTTCTGTCGTCAGCTGCCGTGCTGTGAGCGGTCATTGCAGGGAAGCCCGGCAGCGGCACACGGTGTCAGTGTTGCTCCACGGCAGCGCCGTGCGGGGCCGGGCCGGGAGCTGCTGCTGCGGGCTGCGATCGGGGCGGCCGGGCTTTAGAGCGGGGGAAGTGCCGGGCCTTGTTGTTCCAAATGGGGAACGCGAGAGACTTGGGAAATGACCCTCGGGTGGTGATTAAAGAAGGTGCTGTTCTGTTCCGCTGAAGTGACTCCGTTAAGTTTGAAGCCACAGAGGTGGTGCTGTGCATCGTCACTGTGAGTCCCTGCGGGATCTGAGTCACTTTTCGGTCAGTGTTTCAGATCCCATCTCCTCTGGGCTCTGAAATGCGGGGCTCCCACGTAAATGGCCATCACTCATGGCGGTGCAAGGAGCAGCAGCACTGTTGGCTTGTTCTGCTTTTAGTAGTAAGTCGATTTCTTCTGTAAGTTGTCCACACAGTGGGGCGAGCAGAGAAGCTTCAAGAAACCTCTCGGTCTGAGCAGTGCTGCTGGGACAAGGTGGTGGTGAGCCCTGAGCTGTGGGGTGCCTGGCACAGCAGGCATCCAGTGGTGGCTGTGGAACCAGTGCTGGTGCCATAGGAGCCAGCACAGTGCCCACAGCCACCCCTACAGTGCAGGGATTTGGTTAATTATGGCTGATTGATGAATGAGCTTTGGGCAGGAGGCACGGTGAGGAGCTGGGAACTGTAACCAATTCCATCATTCATTTAGAGGTGATCTTTAGCAAATGACAAAGCAATTGTAATTACCGAATGAAACACCAGGGAAATGATTTCCCAGGGATGTACTGAAAGCTGCAGGTAGCTGTGGCTGTCATCGCTCCTTTTTCCTTTTGGAGCACTGACAAACATTAGCCCGTATCAGGATTTCTCTCTTAGAAGCTGATTTTGAATAAACACCACGATTCCACTCCATCTGATTCCTGCTAGGATGTGGCAATCTCTGTTGCTCCTATTACAAACACAGAAGCAGAATTTCAGCTAGAACATACTGTCTTTTTGCCCACAGGAAAGACAAGATCTCCCATTAAGAATGAAAGTAAATTGAAAGACCAAAATTAAGCCGTCTCCCTCTAAGTTTATTTTCCATGTGGTCTGTCAAAGCTGGCTCTTCAGCAGATTTCTGTCTTCCAGCTCAATTCCAGCCCATAATTTCCACTTCTCATCACCACAAGCAGCTTGCTCACCACCCTGAGCATCTTTTCACTGCGTAGGAAAGCAGGTGCAGGGAATGTCCTGCTGTGCCAGACCCCTGGCACTATGCAGCACCTCCAGGCTGCCTTCTGCCAGCATCTTCCTCACAGTTTCAGGTTGAGCACAGGGCTGTGGGGAGAGATTTCCTGCACTGGGTGCTTTCCTTTCTTGTGCTCTGTCGTTAAATGATGCCTATTGACAGAGCCATTCTCAGTCCAGCTCTGCAGTTTCTAACCGATGCCGTTCTTCTCCTGCTTTATTTATCAGTTTTTGTGGGTTCCTCCATAAGCTGTAACGATGTATTTTAAAATCTCTCCAGTTATCAAATCCAGTTGTGAAGGTTTCCATTCTAAAGCACCTGGTTCCTCCCCTTGATGGCTACTTCTGCCAGCGTGGCTGTGGGGTTGGGATCCTCACCCCCCTCTTTGTTTTTTTCAGCACCTCTCTTACAAAGCTGTGGGAGAGCTGCAGGCCCGGGGCTCAGTGCAGCTCTTGTGCTTACAGCACAGGTGAAGATGAGGCAAACAGACCCTGAGAAATTCAAGAGTGTGCAGAGGAACAGGAAGACACCGGCGCTCCTTTTTAAAAGGAAACTGCACCACCCTCCTATCCTCCCCTGTGACTCCGCATCTATCTCCACTGCGTGGAGCCTGGCCAAGGATTTGTGCAGGGGGGAGCTGGCAGGCCTGAGCAGGTCAGTGCGTGGCTGGGGAGCACTGCATGCTCCTGGTGTCTGTCATTGAGATGGTGGCTGGGCGGGCATGGGAAAGCACAACGGGGGCTGGAAATCTTGTAAAAGAGAGCCGTTCTGCCAGCTGAGATGGGATGGTGAAGCAGGAGAGGAACATGTGAAAGATGGGGGGGAAAAGCGTGTAGCAGGGGCTGACAATTCAGAGTAAGTGAGTGGGAAATTACTTTGTGACAGAAATGTTTTCCAGTGCTGTTTCCAAAAGAAAAAATTAGTTTTTTTAATGTGCAAAGGGGATGAGTGCACCCATATGTGCAGGGAGGTGCAGGGGCAGAGCTGGGGGCTGCACTCCCATGCAGGGCCTTGCAGCAGCTCCAGGAGGTGCCTGCGGTGGTGGTGTGATGCAGGGGCTGCCAGGCTGCATGTGTGCTGATTTTGGAAGGGAGCTCGAGTGCACCAGCAGTGTGCACACAGTGCTTTGTGTATCCTGCTGCTGTCTGCAAATAGGCCCTCCTGCTCACATCAAGCTGGCAGCAGGGAAGCGTGGCAGATGCAGCACGTCTGTGTGGCTCCCTGCAGGGCTCTGCACCGCTGGCTCCGCTCTGCGGGGGCTGCTGAGGGCTCTGCAGCAAAAGGAAGAGCAGGCACCAACGTCCTTTGTATCACAATGCATTTGAAATGGATTTTGGATGCCTGGTTCTGTACTGGCTACTCACCCATGATGTGCCTGGCGCAATGGTGCTGGGCAGCCAGGCTCAGCCACGGTGCCATGCTGCCCTGTAGAGTGCTGTGCCCCAGTTCCAGCCGTGGGGTGGCCACAGGGCTCAGGTGCTGCTCCACAGCAGCACGCAGGGCTCATCTTGCCTTGCTTGAAGGGCTGCATGTGGGGGAGCAGTGAGCCAGGCTGCCTCTGCACCCTGGTGAGACCTTGCAGCTGGGCAACAAAACCATTGAGAGACCCAAACTGCTGCAATGTCAGCACACCAATGGGCGTTGCTTGGTGCACCTGGAAGGTGTGGTGTTAAGAAAAGCAAGAGAGAGCACATCAATAGATGGCAATGTCCTCAGGTGCCAGGCAGCTGTGGGCTGGGAGTGCAGAGGTGTGGAAGACCACACAGCACCGTTACAGCAAAGGGGGATGAAACATGGGTGCTTTTCTTTTGACTCACAAACGGTGATGGACCAGACAGTTTGGATAAGCAATCCAAATAGCCTAAATAATCATTGGGCCAGATTCTTTTGGGACTGAGCAGTTGCTAATGGTTGTTCAGAAACAAATACAAAACCCACTTCGTCCTCATGGAGTCATTTCTGAAGCATGAGATAAACTGCATCCTCTGCTGCTGCCAGGGTGGGGAGCACAAACAGTGCCCTCTTAGGGCACCACACCCCGATGCTACAGGGCACCTGAGGCCGGAGCTGGCTCTGTCTGCTTTGCCATACCCGGGGGTGCTGTGGCCATCCCCAGCTTACCTGCTTGAGAGGGGGTTTGAGAGCAGCACTGGGCAGTGACAAGCAGCCAGAGAGGATGTCAGCCTCTCCTGCGCTCTGAGAGTGCTCCCATGTGAGCATGTCAGATGGAGCATCCCCATATGGAACATCTCTGTGAAGAGCAGCCTAGTATGAGCAACTCCGTATGGAGCATCCCTGTATGAGCACCTCTGTATGGAGCAGCCCTGCAAGGAGCGTTCCTGGAGGGAGATCCCTGTATGAAACAGGTCTGTATGAGTGTACCTGAAGGAAGCATCCCCAGCAAGGCACATATGGAGTGCTGGCGGTCCCCTGTCCCGGTCCTGCAGTGCACTGTGTGAGCCTCCCCTGTGCTGTGACATAGGCCTGGCCATTCCTGGCATATTTTCAGTAGAAGCACATTGGCTATATTTAGATCAAAAATAAATACATTCTTGGCTGGTGCACAATTTTTAATGCCTGATGAATTACCAGAACTTCCTTCACAGGAAACTATAAAATTCCTTGGGGTGAGCGCTTGCCTCTGCCCAAGCTAAGGCAAACAGCTCTGCCTGCAGCAAGTGCTGGTGGGATTGTTATTAATCGCCACAGTGCTGTGTTTGTGGTTGGTGCTGCATGAGAACGAGGAACAGAGCCTGCAAATGACACCGAGCATCCATGTGTGGAGCAGGGAATGCCTCCTCATGGGGGGCAAGGAGCACATCGCTCACAGCGCGCTGTGTTCAGCTCACTCTCAGGGCATTGGAAAGCAGTGCTTGATGCTCGGGGGCTGTGTGCTGGCACAGTGTGGCACAGGCCTGCTGCTTCGGTCTGCTGTTGCTCTTCATTGGCAGGAGCACAGAGGATGGGTGTCTAGGTGCTGCTGTGCCAGGTGCCAGCAGCAGTCTGTGCCTGTAGGGGTGGCTGAGGGCAGCTGGGGACACTGCCAGGCACTCCTGGAGGCACGGGGACAGACGGACATCTCTGCAGTGACAGATGGGCACATCCTCCAGCACAGACAATATATCTTCTCTGGTGCTGACATGCTGAAAGGTGTAAGGCAGTTTTACAGGGCCAGGGAAAGGCCTCTTATTCTGAAGCTGTTCCCAGCACTGTGACAGGGGTTCCTGGTCCTTCTTCATCCCCATTACTTCTCTGTGGACTCACCTGCCCTGCACCCCCCCCTTGCTTGCATGGCCTCCCGTGGTACACACAGGCTGTAGCATTGGCAGGACAGCAGATTTACTAAAATGCTTTCATTTCCATTGCATGATTATTTCACACAGCACATTTGTATGTAACCTGGCTGTGTGGCAGAAGGCACAAACTCTGCCCAGCGAGGCTGAGATTTCTCACTGCTGTCCCCACGCCTGAATCTTTGAAGTTTTATAGATATCTCAACCTTTGGACAAAGCAGCCAGTAAATCATCCCAACTAACTGCAATTCCATCCAACAAATACACTGGCCTGGCTGCAGCAGCGGCACTTTGAGCTCAAACACCCTGGTGGTGGAGCAGCACAGAAGTGCAACATGAAGTGGGATGGGGATCTCCTGCCCCCCAGAGCCTGCCGGGCCCCCTGGGGCCACCGGTGCACCCACCCCCCCTGGGCTCTGCTCCCCCCCTGGGACCAACAGGCTGGGGGCTGCATGCTGCCCTCCCATTGAGCACCGCTCCGCTGCTCCTGAGTTCTTGGCTTCTAGCAGCAATAAAATCCTGGTGCTTCCATCTGCTAGAGCAGGTTGGCTTCTTTAAGCTGAAAAGCCAAAAGCGTGCTCTTCAAATATTGATATTTTCCCAGGAAAAAATAATCTGCGGTGCATTGATCTGTCCATCTCTCTTAGCACTGAAATTCTTCACGTTCTGACCTCCTGACACAGCTCGCTTTTGTGGAGAAAACTGCCCTGTTTTTTCTCTTGCCTTTCCGGATCCTGGAGGCTTTTTCCAGCAGCCTGAGGTTCTCAGCATGGTAATATCATATCCGTGTTTTGCTCTCGGTAATCATCAGCTCAACTCCCATTTTAGGACATATTTTCTCTGAAACGCTGCCTTACTTGGCTTCTTCCTTCTGACGGCTCCGTTACATCACCGCCGGGCAGCCCGCTCCAAGAAGTGTTGCCCCGGCTGCTCAGGGCCACGCACAGCCGTGCTGGGGGGGTGGGGACAGCGGTGTCCCCTGATGTCACCCCTCTCCCTGCTCTCCTGTGGCAACATTCCCGCTGGACTTGCTGGGGTATGGCAGCATCTTCAAGTGCTGTCCAGCCCGACCTCTTCTGCCCTGGGAATAGCAAGCAGCCAGCTGTGCAGCTTTTGCTCTAAAGCCTCAGGCTGCCATTTCCCCATCTTGGCAGCACCCGCCTGGCAGACAGGCCCCAGCTCTTTCTGCAGTGCCCGGTGCTGCCCCTCGCCCTCCCTGCAGCTGGGGCAGGCTGCTCCCTGCCTGCTGTGTCCTTCGCTGCCTGACATCCACAGCCACGCTCTGCAAATCTGCTTTTGGCCCAAACCCACAGTGTAATGTCCAATGCCAAGAGTTAATTGGAAATAAAAAGGGTGATTCTGAAAGATCAGATGAAGAGGGATATTTCTGGGTTAGAGGTATTTCCCGATTACATCAACCCAAACAAAATAAAACCCGCATTTTAATGACTCCTAAGAGATAAACCAAATTATTTTCAACATTGACGGACGAATCTGACTCATTTTGCTGTGAGAAGTGGCTTTGCCAGCCTGTGCACAGGGATGTCTGGTGGCCAGGCAGCTGGGGATGGGGACGCGGACATCCCCTGGCACCTGCAGGTGGCGGTGGCACCCGGTGCCCATCGCCCAGAGGGGCCTCACGGTCACCGTGTGCGCAGCCCCATTCTGCACTGGGGTTGGAGGTCTTGGGAGCACATCCCAGGTGGAAGGGATGGGGAGGAACCCGGGGCTGGGCCCGGCCGGGGGAAGCACGCTTCTCCAGTGCGCGCTGCTCTATTTATAGTGAGAAACCAGGGAGTGGAAAAACATCACGGAATCCATATTGGAGGCAATATTCGCGAAGGAGCGGCAAAAAGTCGCGGTAATCCCTTTGGCAGCCTCAGGGGGGGCCGGAGTTCCCTCGGCTTCCTGCATCTATTTTTGAGACGGAGCGGCTCAGCTGCTGCAGGCATCGACCCGGAGCGTGGAGCACGGGGAGCTCCTCTGCTGCAGAGCTGCACTGCGATCTCCGGGCACTGTGAAGGAAGGTGACCTGCAGCCCAGCTTTCCCCCCCTGCACAGCTCTGGGCCTCAGCGCCCCAATGGGAGCTGCGTGCTGCTGCACAGAGCGGGTGGAAACCAGGGATGCGTTGGCTGGCACAGGCACCAGGAACGTACAAAACAAATTGGATTTTGTTTGGGGATTAATGAGGAAAATCTAGGGAGGCTCCAGAGCACGTCTGAGGAAACACGATAGTGGGAGTTCACTGCAGTGCTTCAGCTGTGGTTTTATCTTCACTGCTTGGCATTTGTTTGCCCAGAACCGGAGCTGTGATGGCAGTGTCACCTCCCAGGGGATGAGGCTGCGCACTGCAAAGCACTGCTGTGGCCCTTTGCCTCCGGGTGGGAGCTGCACGTCCCAGTGAGGGCTTTTCACCTCTGCCCAGAGTGCTGTCAGCAGCCAGTGATGGCACGACTGCACATCTGCTGTGCTGGAGCTCCTGCTGAGCTGCAGCCCCTTCTGCTTCCTGCTGGCTGGGAGTGGGCTCCGTGTGAAGCAGATTTAATACAGACGGCCTTGCTGCCCAGACCCTTTGGAAATGGATTTTGTCAGGGGCCCAAAGCAATGCAATTGCTTCTGCTACAACAAAACGCAGCTGGTTTGGGTTTTCTGA
Source organism: Lagopus leucura (assembly GCF_019238085.1). NCBI lineage: Eukaryota > Metazoa > Chordata > Aves > Galliformes > Phasianidae > Lagopus > Lagopus leucura. Next base: position 7,558,138 of record NW_024962279.1, on the reverse strand, counting down.
TTTATCCCCTTGATCCTGGCCATAAGGGGCTGTTGTTTGCCAGCCCATTGTTTCCCCATTGAAAACAGATGGTAAGGGGTGAAAATCCGATTGCATTCACTGCAAAGCGCTGACTGACCACCAACCTGCTGGCTGGAGCACTGTGGGGGCCTGCTTCTATCCTTGGATCACCCCAACCCTGTGATGGATGTGGACCCGGGGACGAGGTGCCAGACAGACGGATACAGGGATGCCAGCAGGGCCCGTCCCTGTGCCTGCTCTGACCTCACACTGCACAGAACTCTCCCCTCACTGCCTTGCTGGGAGAGGATAAGCAGAGGAATGCTCACCACCACAGCACCTTCCTAAGGCACCAGTTGGTGGATAAGGGGCCTCAGGAAGGGCACGTTTCTGCCAACATGGCATCTTCATTGGAATCAGTTGAAACTTCGTTATTGAATCTTGCAGGAGGTGTTGATACTTAGAAGTTTGTCCTAAAAAAAAGGATCAAAACTGCTCTGCTTCCTGCCCTGGGCAGCTCTCAGCACTCCTGACAGCACTCCAGGGCACTGTAGCTCAGAACCATGCAGCAGGCAGAGCACTGAGCAGGATGCACATACCTCAGTGTTACTTCTTTGTACAGCTGCCCCCAGAGCCTGAGCTAAAATTTGCAGTGCTTTCAGAGGAGCTCACGAGGGAGATCTTAGCCCAACATGCAGGTTTGTGACTTCCGCCAGCACAAGGACTGTTGACTGCTGTTCCAGTCCTGGCATTCAGCTCGCAGCCCATCCCACACTTACAGAGGTGCTTTGGAGTCATACAGCTGGGCGCAGAGGAGGACATTCCCAGTGTGGATGTGTCAGGGTACCACCTCTGCATCCTTCGGGGAGGGTTCATATTTGGACAGTGTTAATGCATAATAGCGCTTCTGGGTTTACATTGCTGCTGTGCTTCTCCCTGCCAACCTGTGTGCTCTGCTCCCCACGTGGCACGGGGCCCAACACTGGAACTCGGGATTTAAACAAAATACCCATTAATATCTGCAGAAGTCATGCCTGAGTAATGACTGCAGGAACACGACACCATTATGGGCTGCAAAGGAAAACAATTAAGCTGATCAGCCGCAATATTCAGAGGGCAGCTCTGCAAATATCCTTTTTCCTCTCTCAAGAAACAAAGACTGTTTCTGAGGTTGCTTGGAGCTGTGCTCTGAATATTCATGGGGTGATTCCAGCCTGTTTGCTGTGGGGATGAGGAAGGCCACATGCTGTAACCTTTGCTTTGCAGCTCGGTGCCTCGTTTCCTGCATCCATACAAAAACCAACTGACAGCCACAGAGCATTGGTGCCAGCAACTGCACGGTGACATCACAGCATGGTTGGGTTAGATGGGACCCCTCTCCCAGCCCCACCGTGCTGTGTTCCAGCTGCCCGCAAGCTCAGGCTGCCCAGGGCCCATCCACAGCCTCAGGCACCTCAGGGATGGGGCACCCACAGCTCTGGGCAGCACTGCTGGGGCCTCACCATCCTGTGAGTGATGAATTCCTTCTGGCATCCGAACTAAATCACCCCTCTTTTAGCTTAAGGCATTCTCCCTTGTTCTGTTGGCATGCGTGCTCCCTGGGCAGCCCCCAGCTGGGCACACCGTGCTCCCCACACCCTGCCCAGGGCTGTGCTCTCCCCACACCCTGCCCAGGTTCCACTCCTGGTGCTTGCCAGGCAGTGTGGTTTGGCAGCACAGAGCCTGGAAACACCCATGGAAAGAGCCTGGGGGAACAGCACAGCTCTGTCCGGCACAGACATGCTCTGTGCTGCGCTTGGGGAGTGGTGGCAAATTAAAGGCTGAGGAACAAAACATCTGATTCTGGTCTGTGGTGTGTGTATGTGCAAGGCCAGAAGGAAGTGTGCTCAGGGCTTTGTTTTGCTTTCCTCCCTCTCCATTCCCAAAGGATAAGGACCATGTAAGGCCATGCAGACACCTTACACGACCTGTGCACAAACTGACCAATTGGTTGCGGATCAGCTCAAATATGAGGGGACTCCAACAGCACAGCTCTGCACAGGGAGCAGCTGCGCATGGTTCAGGGCAGCGCCTTCAGCCCCCTGCCCCCATCCCCATCCCCTGCTCTCCCCGCTGCCCCATCCTGGCTCTCTACAAGGGCTGCTTTTCCAGCCCCGCCAATCTGTTTACTTAGGTGGCCTCAAGGGAAGGTCCTGGCGAAGCACTAACAGGCTTCAGCTACAAAGGAGATCTTTATTCGCTGCTCTGCCTGTTGGCCTAAGCCTTGTTTGGCTTTTTCATTCACAGTCAGAAGATGCCCATCTCTGACCTCCCAGCTCCAGCTGTGGGGCACAGAGGGTTACCTGGGTGCCCAACACCACGATTTGCTCAGAGCTCGCTTTGTTTCCCTCGCAGACAGAAGCTGCTTCCCTACAGTTTTGCTCTGTTTCTCAGGAGTGCAGTGCAGGGATACCTAAAGCTGTGAACGCAGCGTGGGGGGTGGAGGAGCAGCAAGGTGGGCACGGGGTGATGGCAGCTGGAGATGGAAGTGGGCAGCAGCCCCCCAGTAAGGGAGCAGCACAGCACCTGACTGCCCAGAGATTTACTTCCCTGCTGATTTGGCTGAAGAAATGGAGTTAAAAAGTAAATAAAGCTCAAATTAGATTTATATAGACATAATTAACCTCACATTTATAGAATAACACGTACCCATATGAAGTTTATTTAGCTTGACAACAGCAGCAGCTGCTGCAGGGCTCTGGGAGGTGCTTCCACTGAAACACAGAGCACTTCATATCTGATCCTGCCCCTCTGCATTTTTCCCCTCTGGAGCTTTAAAGAAAGTTGTATCGTGGTGTTTATACAGCCGCCTCAGCCTGCCTGTAGTTTACATTTTTCTCACCTGAAGCCACTGAATTTTGAGTGATTTCAATTATAGAATCTGAAATTCACATTTGCAACTAGAATGGAAAAGCCCATCCTTAGCTCAGCTGCTCTGTCCTTGCTGGAGGTGGCATGCAGTGTCCAACTCAAAGCATAAAGGAGAAATAAGAAGGCAATGCCTCACTCACACTGCCCAGAAACCCACACTTTTGGCTGATGTGGGCACAGCAGGGGTTAAATGCCCAGAGCATATGGACACCCAGGCTGGCACAGCAGTGCTTGGTGCAGGGCAGCGCCATCCTCCTGCTGCACCCCTGCTGGCCTTGCAGACGCTGCAGGACAGCCAGGCAGCATCTCCCAACAGCCTGTGCCTTGCTGCTGGGAAAACCCTCCTGAGTAAAATAGTTCTGGAAGGAAAAAAAAGGACCACAAACAAGACAGCATTGCAGGTATTTGGAGATTCAGATCTGTTAAACTTTGAAAAAGTGCAGCTCACAGCTGCTGCTGACCAGCAGCCCAGCCTTCCTCCTGCAGCACGTTCAGTTGAGCAGTGTGAGCTGCCTGCTGCTGGGTGCTGTGCCATGCAGGGCTGTTCTCAGCTGGCGTCTCAAGGCATTCTGTACCTACTAAATGTCATACACAAAGCCAACATAATACAGCATTCTCGACAGAAGAGCTTTTATTTGAAACAATGGACTGGAAACAGCTGTGGCACAAGGTGCTTTCAGTTGTCACACAACACCGCCTGCCTGAGGGCAATTCCTGCCATCCACTGTAACCTTGTGAGACACCTCTGTTTCTATCAGTTTTCTGGCAGGATGCTCTGTGTGCTGCCTGCCGATGACTTTTGGCCAGACAGGCCAGCAAATCTGCACAGATTTGGCTTTCTTAATAACTGGAGCTCATGGCATGCAGGAGGTGTGCAGCAGCCTCTTTCGTTCCAGCTGATAAACCCAGAGACAAGGCAGCATCCTCACCCAGGTGAACACCTTCTCATGCCTACACCGAATTTCAATTTTACTATCGAAACTAAAGACTCACATATGGCTGGAGCTGCTAGATGCATTAATTTCACGCTTCTGCTCCTGACACTTGAGAGGCACAGGATTTTGCTAAGCTGTTTAACTGTAACACATTTTTCAGCAGGCAGTATTTTACAAGCTATAGAAATGCCTAAAAAGGCTCGAGTGGACGCCAGCAGTCCCAAAAGCCTGAAGCAAGCATGTATATGCTGAAAGTGGGACTACATTGAATTACGAGTTATAAATCATGAAATCAAGGTCCAAACCAGCACATGCTGCTGTGGTGTCTTTTTTTCCAAGTAATGAAATAAAGCTGTTAGCAATGGAGGATTGCATTAATGCAGAATGCAGATGAAGTTGACACTACCAGGTATGGACTACGATCAGAACCCAGCAAGATAAACTCATGACTAGGGCACTTGTGTCGAGGACAGCCTTTGTGTGCAGGATGGATGTGAAGCCAGGACAATGCAAAGAGCGGAGCCTTTGATCCCATTACAGGACAAGCAAGACCAGATGCAGCAGTAAGACAGCAGCTTCATTTGCCCAAACTGCTGTGAGAAGACAGATGCCCACTTGGCATCCATCTGGGGATAATCCATCCAGGGAAAGCCTGGCCTCCCCATATTCCTCTGCACTGACATTTACCCCTCAGAACCTCCACCTATGCCTCTACAGTTCTTCTAACTGTGGAGGGGTGGACGGACAGCCCCCTCTGCCCAGCACATGGGGATGAGGAGCAGCTCTGGAGAAGCACTTTGAGGATCCCTGAGCACACCCTGCTGCTGAAGAAACACCCCAGCTGGGCTGAGGATGGGCTCACCCCCCTTCTCTGTTCATTGCAACACAACCCCACGGCAAGGACAACGCAGCCAAAACAAAGCAGGGCAAAACACACCCAGTGAGAGGCCATAGCAGCCTGTTGGCAGTTGTTATTCAGTTAATTTTCTTTCACCTTTAATAACTGGATGTTTTATTGATTTTTCTTGCACTTGATTTGTTGCTGTTCTGAAGGTGTGTGTAATGGCTGTGCACCTATCTCACAGGGAAATCACTCAAAGAGGTAACAGGCTGCACATGTACATGGACAATGACTTCCCATCAAGGAATGCTGTTTAGATGTTAATGTCTTTGCTGAAATGTTTCTTTCCTAAGTGATTCATGCTATTTCTCTCACTGCTTACACTGAGTGTATGCATTTTTGGCCGCCTTAACACTGTAGGGTTTAGAACTATGCCGTATCTTTAAAAATAATTTACAAAGATTGGCCATTTCCATGTAACAAAACAAAGAAGAGGCAATAAAGCTAAGCACTGGATTTTATTTTTCAGTTCCACTTTGCTTATAACTGAAGTGCCTGTATGTAAGGCTGATCCAAGGAAGCTTTATTATTCCTCCTAGCACAACTTCAAACACAAAGGCATCCTCTGGTGGCTGCAAGCATGCGGAGGTGCCTTCCATCACATCTGTCTCAACTGCCCTAAAACAGTGACCAACTCTGCTCCTCCCATGGTGGGGCACAGCACCCCTGTGGCTTGCACGCAGTGGCAGGCACGGCTTCTACCAACACCCATTGGCAAGTTACTCACTCATAAGTAAGAAGATCCATGGAGAGCATGGAATGGACTTTAAAGAGAGAGACCAGCAGTTTCCACAGTAGAAGGAAAGCTTAGCAATTGTGAGCTCCTTACACACATCTGCGAAAAAATATTCCAGTTGTCTCTGGCAAAGAATGTAGACATTTAGTATAAGAAAAAAGACTGAGCACACCAACGTTGGCCAGCCTGGCCTCACTGGCATTTTCTGTGACTAATAAGCGTTGCATGACTCAGGAAATGACCATCAGCAGCAGAGATTCAGTGCAGATCCTGGAACGATGTCACCCCAACAAGACCTGGAGCACAGGGCTGACCTCGCTCAGTGTGTTCATCCCTGCTGGATGGAGTCACTGACATACTAGGGGGGAAAAAACTGGTGTTGCAGCATTTCAGGCACCGAAAAGCCAACAGGACAGATTAGGCTGGAAAGCTGTTTTCTGTAAAACTCGTGCTCAAAAAACAGCTGAAAAAGTTCCATACTTTAAATGCTTAACTACCTCCAGTGTACGGCAGGAGCACAATGCCTCTCTGTGCAAACACTCCCTTGAAATAACAGACGGTAGGAGGCAAGCAAGATAAAACTGGGAACAGGGCTTGGGTGAGAACTGCCAGAAGTGTTTGCATTCCAGCTCCATGGCTAAAACCCAGACTGGCGGAATTAGTTGGCTGCCCAGCACTCGCCTGCCCTTGGGGAGATCTGCATGGCTCCGTCTCACTAAGGTTCAACCAATCGCTCTGTTGCCATCTTGTTCCTTGCCTTTACTTTATTGTACACGTTGGAGAAAGCTACAGCTACATGTTACTGCAATTGTATATTGTGTGCTTTCAGAAAGTAATCACTCGGGTTAATCAAATTGCTCAAAACCATTGATTTAGTACAGTTGTCATCATTCTGTTAGTGCGAGACTTCCAGTATGGATTTCAGAAGGCAAAAGCAACCCCTGTTTCTGACCATGACCATAGGTTTAGTGTGCCAAAAAATATGTTTGAGATGTGTTATTTCTGAAAGAACACTGCAAGATGTTAGTCATGAGAAGCTTTGAGAGACTTTGTAAAACAACACAGATCTCAGTGCCCTCCTAACAAGATATGTGGGTACGTCACACCGCACGCACACACATTTCTCCTGTTTCCTCCCCTAGTGAACTTCTTTCTTCAATCTCTGTTGGATGCAAAGGGGTACTTGGTTGCTTGCAAGCGAATAACCAGACTCTACATTTTTTTTTTAGCTGTCCACTTTTCTTGTCAGATTACCCCATCTCCAGCTCGGCCTCAAGCACTTGCAGCAGCCGCACGGCTCAGAGGCGCTTGCTCCGGCTGCAGGTCGCGCACCGCAGGCTGCCCTTGTCCAGGCTGAAGGCTTTGCCGCTCAGCAGCGTCTCGCACTCCAGGCAGGCGAAATGCTTCTTGTGCCAGGCCATCCCCTCTGCCCGCTGGAACTCCTCCGAGAAGATGATCTACGGGACAAACACAGCGCCGCTCATTTCCACCATCCCACCGGGGCGGGCGGCCCCGGCAGCGGGACGGAGACACAGCGGGCTGGAGGAGGAGCAGGGCCAGGCTGCCGACACAGCACGGCACCCAGAGCGCCCCGGCCCAGCTGCTCACAGGCAGCGCAGCGCAGCCCGCCTGCCCGGCCCATACCTCGTCGCAGCCGGCGCAGCGCGGCCGCAGGCTCTCGCAGTAGTGACGCCCGCACCAGGCGGCCCCGCTCTTCCAGAAGTAGATGAGGTCGACGAGGGGCTCGGCGCAGCGGCAGCAGACGAAGCAGGCCGGGTGCCACAGCCGTGCGTAGCCGGCGCGCTCTGCGTACACCACCGGGCAGTCCTCCGGCACCGCCTGCTTGCAGGTCTCGCAGCGCTGCAACAGAGAGCGTAACGCTGGTGCTTCTGCTGCTGCTTCTGCTGCAAAAACTGCGGCAGTGGCACTGCTGCCTGTGCTGCCTGGCTCTTTAGACACTACTGTTCATGGCATCTTTTTGATGCGTCGTTCCTATCCACCCATTTGGTAAGCTTGGCAAAACAAAACTGCGTGCAATGGCAAATGCTTTGCACTGTGAAATGGTCTGAAGGGACCGCCGTGCTCTGCTAGACATTCCGTATTGCAAAGGACAGGGGAAACAAAGCATGTAAACCTGCACTGCCCAGGCTGCTTTTGTCCTAGCTTTTGCTCTGTGAAGATAAATTTAAGAATGCCAAAGCCAAATTTCAGCTTGAAAAGCACAGCAAGCAGAAAGCAGTCTGCAGTGATGCTATAGAAACAGTGCAGTGAGGTGAAAGAGCAAGAAAACACTGAAGAGAAAGAGATGCGTGCAGCTCAAGGAAAGGACTGGAAAGAATGTCTCAATCCTGTGGTGGGGCTCAGTGACACTGACAGAATCACAGCGCACTCATGGCCAACAGGAGCAACATCTCCAACTGCATTGTCCTCTGTAAACATTTGGACAGTATTAAGCATGGATTGAGCACCAAATCTTAATTAAAAGTCATTATAAATGTGCATCTGCCAGCCCTCATCTGGAGCAGTGCTCATGGCCTTCCAGCCAAGTCCTTGGGCAAGTGAGCCTGGCACTGCCCACTGCCAGCTCCATAAATGCATGGCCTCAGGGGAAATCCCCCAGAACCGCCAACCTGTGCTAAAATCCAAATGTTATCTGAGAGAAAGTTAAGTCATACCACAGTGCCTAAAAATGTGTCGTGTCAAAGGCAGACACTATGCACAGAAAGAAGGAGCTTTGGTCTTTTCTAATTACCTCTTAACAAGTATGTCTCTACATAAGGCAGATGTCACTCTGCAGATTTCAGCAGTGCTCTCAATTTACAGCAGTCCAAGGAGGTGGACTGTGGTGACCGTCTGTGCCTGCAGGGTGACCCTATGGGTGGCTAACAAGCTCTGAAGCTCTGCTCTGGCAACCACATCCAAGCCAGGCTGGCGGGCAGTCACTTCAGCTCCCATTCAAGTCTAGGTAATCCAGCTCATGCTCCTAAACAGCACTGGGGCTTCATCCAGCACAGCCCTGATGGCAAGGTCAGGCCTTCTCCATCAAGCATCAGCATCGCTTTCATAAATAAAAGGTGCAGGGTTAAGCAGCTTGCCTGTCACACCGCCAAGTATGGGCTGAAAGTCCCATAAAGCTGATGCTGGTGCAGCCTTTCTGGGGTGGTTTCTTTATGAACTTTGTGCCTATCTGCAGAGAATTTTACCCACTGTATCTAGCCCCTTTTTGCTAGTTTCTACTATGAATGCTAAAAAGATCATTCTTTATATCTAGGGAGTTTTCTCCAGCTTGCATTTCCCTTCCCAGCAGCAGGCTGTGGCTCTGCTCTACCTACGCCCACCCTGCTGCTTTGCAGGGCAAGTATTCCTAGCATGCCACACATCTTGCTACTGCCACCTCCTCTGCTCAGTCTGGACTTTTGTGAACTGCCCCACGCAGCCCCATGATCAGTTCCACAGGGTGACAGGCATGTCCTGCTTTAGCAGCAAAACTGGAGCCGTGGAAAAGGCAGAACAAGAGGACACGTACCCAAGCCTGGAAGGGGATATGCCTGCTTCTAGTGCTCCATCAGCCCTTCTAAGCACTCGCAAGAACTATGCAAGGGAGCAGATAAGCTTCCAGTGTGCTGCAGAAGCCATGCTCTCTCTGTTCCTCTACAAAACAAAAACAATCCCACTACAGGAAGTGACAGCCCACAGTGCAAAAGTGGGCTGGCCAAGTGTGATGTGCTGTACCTCGGCACGGGCAGACCATGAGGGAAGCACTCTGTGCTGAGCACAGATATGTCCCCACATCCCAACACCTTCCCAGACACCAGCCCCAAGCAGCAGCTCACTGCTCAGGGCACCCAGCCTCACTGCTGCCTTCCAGCAGCCTCCAGGCTCACCCAGCCCAGACCCGCTTATCTTGCAGGATCTAGCAGGCAGAATAAACACAAGCAGCTTTCCAAGTCAGCTCAAATTTCTTGCCAAAAAGAACTACTAAAAGAAAAAAAAAAAAAAAAAAAAAAAAAAAAAAAAAAACCCCCCCTTCTTTCTATTGCAAATTTTCACCATGCTTTTCTTAAGCATCACATAACTTGTATTCCTCTACCACTCTAAAGAAAAAGTGCCTCTTCAAATTTATGATGGGATTACATTTAAGCACTCACTTTACACCTCCATCATGTAGGAGAGGACTGAAGACTTTATTAGTGCTGCTGCCAGAGGTGCTGTCCAAGAACGCATCCCTGCCCCCCTCTGTTTTTCAGCCCTGCTCTCCCCCCTGGCTGCAGCTCCCACAAAACGAGTTCCTGCTCAGTTTTGCTGGCCTCAGATCTGCTGGAACAACGGCTAACTTGGGCCAATAGCTTAAGGATCTGATGCGTTTGTTTCCAACACGGTGGCTTACAACACCAGAGGACTTTGCAGTTCTGGGAGGGTTAAAGATATTTTGTGCTTGGTGGAAAGCATTCAGCTAATAGGACAGCCATATTGCTGTGGGGCCCCTCTCTGCAGCCCAGAAAAGTTCAAGAAGCCATGTGAGCTCAGATACCTTGCCCTCAGTGATTTACGTTGGCCCTGTTTGCTTTCCTTTACACACCATTTCAACACAGCTGGCCTGAACGTGCAACAGGAGGTTTAACTGCCCTAACTCAGGGACCACACAGACACCTGAGGAAACTCTCCGTTTATTTCTTGGTGCAGAGCTCAGTGCCTTCTCGGGTCATTCTCTTCTAAAGCCAGGGTGTTTTACACCCAGCCTTCATAAATCCATGGCTCAGGCAGACACCTTGATTTGAAACAGGTGAAATCAAGCTGCTGGAGCTGACCGAAAGCTTTGGTATTAAATAGGTGAGAGTCTGCGTCCTACTTTTAATGGACTCACAGAAGAAACATGGCAAGCTGCTCCAGAATCAGGATCTCCAGCATATGCAGTTCAGCACCCCATTGCCCTCAGGCCCACCCCTAACCCAAAGGCACTCAGCTCTTCCCAAAAAGCCTTCCTCGCTGCTCTGCAGAAGCATGTCTGCGAGTCTGGGATACACAGAGGAGCAGAGCATCCACCTCAAGCCAGGCCATGGCGGGCTGCCTCCTTGCTCTATGGGGCAGGTACCCTCCTCCTCCTCCTCCTCCAACCTTGTGATATTCAACACAGATCTAAGTTACTACAGAAAGCTTCACTGTCTGTTATTTTTCTATGGCAGAACTTTTATCCCCATGCAGTTCTGTAAAATCCAGCAGGCCTTCTGGAATTCCTTACTGTGGGACACAGTCCATTCCCTTTCCTTCAGCTGCATTAATTCCTGCACTGCAGATCACATTAAAAATGACGAGTGTTTTTCTAGAATGGGAAATAGCAGGTCTGCCTTTGGTACAGAAAGAAACCGCAGCACTCTGGAGCTTGCGGCAAGCTGAGCTGCACAACACATTGGTCAAAGAGTGGCTTCTGTGATTTTACTGCAATTCCATTTTCCAGCCAGTGCCTCAAGAAAAATAATGCTTTATTCTCTAAGGAGAATAACATCCAGTTATGTATTTTTTTAGAAGGACAGGCTTGTAGTCTAAATAAACCCTAATTGCTATGATGACTTTTATTAATGAGTGTAATGGAAACCTTCCTTGTTTTTTTGTTTTTTTTTAAAACTTGAAATTCTTTGTCCAAATCAATGCTTTATTGCAATACTGAAAAACTTTTACTGCATCACCGGACTCTGAAAGTCAGATATGTGTTAATAGGAAAGGACATAGCAGAGGAGAGACATTACCCAATATGGAATGAAAATGAAAACTGCTCTTAACATGTTACAATCTCAGTTTAGTGGTTGCTAGAAAAATCTTGCCTTAAAAACATTCAGATACCATTTCTCCAGCTCTACGTCCTCTGCTACAAGTTACCCTCAAGGGCCAGCACAAAGTATTTTGAGTGAACACATGTTATGATAAGCACGTGTTCAGCAGTCACCATGGCCACTCAACTGCGCTTGGAGAATATAAATCTAGAAGGGCATTAGGGAATCTCAGTTGTTTCCTTGTGGAAACGTGTTTCTAAGGCCAGAGACATGTGTGCTCTGCACCAAGTCCTCCGGGCAATTGCAGCCTCCATGGTACCACCTCCATGTTCACAGCAGTGTTCATGAGGCTGAGACACTGCCTCCTCTTGCTTGCATTCCTTCACTTGCACTGCTGCAGAGGCAGAGCCAAAAAAACGTGCTCACATGCTGTAACACACAGCTTCTGATCTTATTTACCTGGGAACAGATCATGTTCAATCTTTCAGAGCTGCCAAGAATCCCAAGTGGAACTCACTTGTTCTCACAGCAAAGGGGAGAAGAGGCCTTTGCCCACCTCGCTGGCTCACCAGGTATGAGCTGCCAAGGAGGACAGACAGCCCTTCCCTGCTGCCTGGATGGGTACAGTGGCACCCTGGAGCCTCTCAGTGCCACACCACAGACCTGGAGATGCCAACGAGCATCACCTTCTTCCATCACCACGAGCGGGAGCAGAGAAGCAAATGAGGCACAGGCAGCTCCCACAAGCACCTCTCTGGCACCCATTTCCCAGCTGTCCCCCCAGCAGCCCCCATCCCTCCAGGCAGGACTTACATAGAGCCCGGCAGTGGGCATGCTCTCCAGGGCCCCGTTGCTGGTCTCGGGGGGCTTTTCGGCCGCCGGGCCCGCATCCTTTGCCTTGCCCTCCTCCTTGGCATTGCCAGCCTGGCCCGGCAGGGCCACCTCCCCAACGCCCAGCGCCTCCGCCTTGTACTTCTTCACAAAGTCTTCCATCAGCTTCGCCTCACCCTCGGCCAGCCCGCGGCACTGGGACGGGTCGTGGTCGTGCACCGGGAGCTGCCGCACCAGCTGCCGCCGGCGGTAATGGGCACCGTCAGTGCCTGCCACCGGCTGCATCTCCTTGGGGATCAGCTCCATGTACTGCATGGCCTGCGAGGGTGAGAGGTGACAGTCAGCACGGACCCTCACCCTGCCACCCCTTTAGCTTCTGACGGGCACGTGGGCAAGGAGAAACCAAGTGCGTTTGGTGCAAGCAGTCACTTGAGCGACTGCCGCAGGGACCAGGGCTGAGGGACACGTCACCCATGGAGGGGAACTCAGGAGGGCACCCCAACCCCCCTGGCATGCACACAGGGAGATTTACGGGAAGAAATCCCTCTACAACTCCCATAAAGTCCTAAACAGGAAAGAGCAGCCAGATGGCTGTTGAGCCTGAATCTCCGAGGCCAGCACTACCAGACTGATTGTGCAATAAGGGGAAGGTGTTTTGCCACGGATGCCCTGCCATGCAGCACATGAATGCCAAGAAGCCATCCCCAATGTTCCATTTCCTACCCAGCTGGCCATTTGCCACTCCCATAATAGCAGTGTGAGCGGATCTTGGAGAGGCTCATCCTTGGAGAGGCTCACCCACATCTGCAGGAAGGGGCTCTGCCATTTACTTCTTGCTGGCCCCGTGCTTGAAGGGAAGGGAGTTTCCTAGGGAAAGGCATTTTTCCTATTGTAGTGTGAAGAGCAAATGGGCAGCCAGTTGGCTCTCTGCCACCGGGTTTTAACGACCAGCATCCAGCTGCATTAGATTTGTTTCTTACTTGGTCAGCATTTGAAAACTGAACTTTAAAGGAATGGAGAAGTGATTAACTATTCACTGTACACAGTCCAGCTCAATATGGCCTTTTAAATACAGAAACACAACTCTGAGCAGCTCATCACACTGTGTAAACTTCAAAGTCAGCTTCCACTTTGTCTGCCTTCAGCCAAACAGCAATATTTCAGGGCAATATTTTCGCTTGCAGCTCTATGACAGCACCAAATAAATGATTTAATGAAATCACATCTTCTTCCCCATGTCTTGGAGCATATGTTAACCTTTCTGCACGCTACATTAGACATCAAAACTCAGTCTGCTGTGATTCCATGCAGTGACAGGATGGATACCTAGAAGCCTGCTGGGGCAAAGTCACAGCCTTGTGGGAAATGGTGCTGCAGGGAGGAACTGGGTACAAAGCTGGAGGATGCTGTGAAAGTGATCTGCTACCAAGATGGCTTTCACAGAAGTCAGAAGACCTAACAGGAACTACAGAAGCAAAGGACAAAAATTCACTTAAAGCTCATGCCAGGCCTCACACAGAGTGCCTCACAGAATAAAGATACAGCCATTGACACCCGACAGTTGGAAAGAAACACAACCAAAACAATTATCTGCTGTATGATGAACTTTGAGACAGAGCCCACAGTGCAGCTGCTGGCACGGCTCAGCTGCAGCAAGAGCACCAGCAGAGAGCAGTGGTGTGGTGTAAGCCTAGTGGAACGAGACCAATCCACACAAATGGGCCAAGGCTACTGCACCCTCACAGCAGATCTGTGAGAGCAGAAAGTGCCAGAAGTGCATCTGAAGCACCTCACTGCGCCCCAGTGCCAGGCTCTGAGCAACATCTCACACTGCTCCTAAAAGGGTCTGTGCACTGGGCAGCAGCTCCCCGTCTCTGTGCACACATTCATTGCGAATGACCTTCTGGTCAAGGGGATGCCTACAGGTATAACTGCACGTCTTAAAATGTGTCCAGAGAATAGACTAGGAAAATAACACCGAAAACTGAAGGGCAATAAAAAGCTGCTTCTTTTGCTACTATTGTGTTGTTTTTGTTTGTTTGTTTTGTTTTGTTTTGTAACATTTTACTGCTGTTAAATGCTATTTTATGGTGCCCAGGTACATTTTGAGAAAGGCCATTTTAGCTTTTCACCACAAACTCCTGCATTTTGGAGATATTTTAGGAAGTGCTTTATCCACTTTCCCCAAGGACCCCAAATATCTACCTCCTAACTTACCCAGGCACAGCTTGATGAAAACGTGCCCAAGCTTCCCCTGTTACTGGGCCATCCACTTCAAGACAGCGTTATAGAAAAAAACACTCAAGTTTCCACTTTGCCATCAGAAGGAAATCACTGGAGTGAGTCAGTTACACACTAAAAGCTTTTTGGCCAATGTCTCTTTAGAACTATCACAAGAATTGCTGACGTCCAGTAATTTTCCCAAGTCTGTCAAGTTGATCATTAAACCAAAATTTATCAAGATTGTCTTCAAAGTTCCTGAGCACTGTTTATATGAACTAAAACTCTTCCCAATCTGTTTAGGCACAACTTCAGCCTTGAGAGACAAGAAGTGCCAGGGCACCATGAAGCACCTTCACTTTGAGCCTTCTCTGTTGCTGGCTCAGCGTTGCATCCTGCTGCTTGGAGCTGTGCACTGCAATGCAAACACACATCTGCAAGAGGGAACATCTGTGCTCAGTGTCACAAAAGTGGAAACAGTGCAACGGCAGCGGGGCTTGGGAACAGAGCAGCCCTGCCTGGGGTGCCAGGTGCTGCAGCACTGCCCTGCAGCCAGCTTTCAGCAGTGAAAATTCAATTCCTGATAAATGCAGGGCTGGGCAGAACGATTAATAAATCACATGCTAGGCTGGAGAAGTGCCATCATTGTTCTCCCCATCCCTCAACAAGTTCCCTAATTCCCCCCGGGACCTATGGAAGGCAAACTTTGGTTAAACAAACATTCCTGCTGTGCTAACTCCAACCAACAAAAAAGCAAGAGGGAACTCCAGGCGGTAGCACTGCGACTGAACAGCCAGACAGTGAAATGAGCAGCAGCCCTGGCCCTGCACTAACGCCAGGGCTCTGCTCCTGGCAGCCCCAGAGCAGCCCTCCAGCTGTGCGCCCAGCAGGGCCCTCGCAGCAGGGTGAAGGCTGCTGGGCTTAGGAATAAATCACCAGCCTGTCACTTGGGTCTGCAGTTGCAATTTCACATTTGTTTCCCAATTTGTCTTCTAAAAAAAAAAAATCTGGTTGCAATTGTAAGTAGCTTTAAACTATTTGCGTAATTTGAAGAGCTGTCCACTAATGAGCATAATGTGTAATATTTCCAGTACCACAACAATCAGACATCAAATGCTTTCCCCTTAAAAGCCCTCTCCTGCATTCTCTGTACCACCCAACCTTCAGGCTGGATATTAGGAGCGATTTCTTCTCCCAAGAGCAGTCAGGCACTGACAGAGGCACTGGTACAGGCTGCCCAGGGAGGGGTGGTGTCACTGTCCTGGGGGTGTTCCAGAGCTGTGGGGATATGACACAGAGGGATGCAGCCAGCGGGCATGGTGGGGGTGGGCTGGGGGCTTTAGATGCCTTCTCTGACCTTAATGATTCTGTGATTCTTCGTGGCTGGCAGATGGAATCTCTCCTCAGCAATAGTTTTATAGGACATGGACGTTACCAAAGGAGCAAGTGTTCTTGTTGTAAAACATGTAACGACCTCTACTAGAAATGTAAGCTAGCCTATAAAAACCCAAAGGCAATACGTTCCTCTTTTCTACCTACTTTGGATATTTACGCAGTTTTCCACAACACTAAGCATTACGAGCATGTTTGCCAAGCTTTGCTGTTCTTCCTGGCAACTGTGCTGCAGGGCCGAGCTGTGCCCTGCTGGAACCAGCTGCTGTTCCCTTACCAGCTTCTGGGTGAGCCCCGGTGGAGCCCACTCGTATGTGATGGTGTCGAAGGTGGGGTCTTTCCTCGACACGATGGGGTTGGTGATGATCATGCGGTTCCTCTTGTAGATGCGAACGCCGTCCCCTCCTTTCACGCGAGCAGTGAGTGTGGCATACTTGGAGTCTGACAGCAGGCGGCCGATTTTCCTGTCGTCCTCCACATCCGAGCTCAGGCAGTGGTCCTCCTGGCTGCATTTGCACGACTTGCATATTTTCCTATGGGCGACAAGGGACATCATGCTTTTAATACGAGCATGGAGGCTGAAGGCTCAGCCACGGAGCTCCCGGCACGTAGGAAGGTTTAAAGGCACGCTGGGGTGTGACATCAGCCAAAAGGCCTTCCTGGCAGAATTGACAGGACCTGGCATTGAGCTAGTTGCAATGGCTATAAACCAAAGAGAAGCCTGTAGGAGCATTCTCTGCTGGCCAGCATTTCTATCAAGTTTTGAAAAGACTGACTCTGATGTAAGCCCAGGGTCTTGTATTCCAGTATTCCAGCAGGGTCCTGGAACAAGCAGGGTTGATTCATAACAGCAGCTAATTGCATCCATAAAAATAAAACTAAAGGTAAACTTTTAAGAGTAGGAGCAGTGAAGGAAGGGGGATGGGAGGTGGTCCCCGCTCAGTGCTCACCCAGGCAAGGCACTGTGGCCCTCCCTCACCCTCTGGCAGCACTCAGAGCTCCGTGCTTTCTGTGCACTGAAGGCCAGTGACATGGCAGGACATGAAGGGACGCACTCAGGGACAGGGCCCACCGCAGCAGACATTACCTCCAGGAATGTGGCTCAAAGCCCATGCAGGTCCCTCTGCAGCGCAAACACGGCACCCCTCGTCCTGACTGCGGCTGGCTCACGGACATCTGGAACAGAGCAGGACATCCATGGGGAAAGGTTTGCTTCTTGATCCTTGGCATTCTCAGGGATAAAGTGTTTTTCCTTAAACTGATGGAAGGGCAGCACCTGTTGCAGCACGAGGGAGCAGCGCTGAGATGCATGGTGCTGAGAAACCAGCGGGGCTGAGCAAGCTGCACCAAGGAACTCCCTCTGCCCCTTGTATCTTACACAGCACCTCATAGCAGAGAACAAGCCACAGGGTGCTTGTCCTCAGCAGCACACTCTGGTACCCCACTGCTCGGGGGCACTGTCAAATGCCAGATTCCTTTAAGGCTGGCTCAGTGCTACCCTGCCCTTGTTGGTGCCTGCTCCTACACACCAAGTTTCTATACAGTCTTTATTCCAGAAGTGCTGGCGTGTGCTAGGCGCATATGTTTGTGTACACATGTGGAGTCCCTCAACACACAGCTGAGGTTGCAGAGCTTTCCAAGGCTTAAGAAGGGCAGTGCCTGCCTGGCAGACCTTAATTCAGCCCATGTTGTGACTCCCCTCTGTTTCACCACCCAGCACCCGCTGTGTCCCCCCAGCCCAGCTCCTCCCTCAATGCCCACCACATCCCTCTGCCCCAGGCAGCAGCACTGGCACTCTGCTGGGTGCTCCCCATCCTGACAGGTTTCTTCCAACACTTGAGAAGCCCAGTAGTGCTAATCAGGATGAAAGGTTTAAGAGCAGACGGTTCTAGAAACTGCAGGACACTGCCTTGCTGACATTATGGCAATCCACAAAAACACATTTCTAAATGTTCTAACGTGCACTTGGGTGTATGCACACGCATCCCCCTGCCTCCGACATCCAGAAAACAAAATGCTTTTGGATGGTCAGTTCAGAGCCAGCTCCCAAGAACTGGCATTATGGTTCCGGCACAGACCACGTAACATCTTGTCAGTTCTGGAACGGTGCTAGATATGAACCAACTCATTTCTTTTCTTTCCTTTTTTTTTTTTTAATTTAAATAATCCCTTATCTTAATGAGTCACACAGAAGCTGAGTACAGACAAGGGACCGTGACTGTTTGTTTATTCAAAATGCAAACATCTGGATTAAATAAACTCCTCTGGAAAAGTCTCATTAGATAGCCCACATGGAGAAGCACAGCAGCTTTGTCAGCAGCAGGAGCTGTGGAGCACCCAGGGGGACAGCCCAAGGCTTCGCATCGCTTCCATTGATACAATACCCTCACCAAGACCTGATCACACACCTTTCCCACCAGGATCTCCACATCTCTTTGGAAACCTCTGCTTGCAGGTGTCCATAGCAGGACTCCACAGAGCACAGCCCTTCAGTGTGTGTGCAAGCCACCAGTGTACAGCTGTATGGGAACTGTTGAGTCACGGCCTGACCCGCTGACTGAGCACCTGAGGAAGGACTGACAGCCCTGGGAGCACAGGTGCAGGCAATGCAGCGGTGTGACCAGAAGGGCTGGAGCCTGGCTGCACCTCTCCTAGACCCCATTTAAGGGCTGACTGCCACTGGGGGAGAATCTCATTCTGGAGATCCCTTCTTTTGGAGTTTTCTACTACAAGCCTGGAACACAGGTGAGCATTTCATTTTTGATCGTCTTTTTTCACCACAACGACCTCTCTAACTATAAACCTGTAAAAACCATCCTAGCCGCACCACTCTTAGAACTCTATGTTTGTTAGTTGTACAACGGCCATAGGAAAGTGCATGGGATAAATGCTATGAAAACTCAGCAGCTCCCAGGAGCTGCCCTGGCAGCACCTCCCCTTGTGGGATCTCAAGGCACAGGAACATCTCCATCTGAAGGACTGCGTGGCTCTTTCTCCCTTAGCAGTGAGAGGAGTTTCCATCTTTGTGCAGTGATAACAGGAGCCCGTGTCTGCTTTGCTGGCTGCCTGGTCAGCAGCACTTCCTGCCCAGATATGGAGCTTCATCTCACAGCTCAGCTCTAGCTCCTCAAATATGCATAAAAGGAGATTTCTTCTTTAAAACAGAAGAGGGAAGAAAAAAAAAAAAAAAAAGGGATGGAAACCCCACCAAACCCAGTAAGAATGTGAAATAAGACGACTGTCTTAGACTGTGCCAGTGTCCAAACCCATTTGGGAACAGCAGTGTTAAAAAAGATGCATGAGTTTAAGATATGAAGAGTTTGAAGGCTTTTGTAATGCCTTTAGAAAATGTCTGTGTCAACAAACTGCTTGGAAGAAATGCAAATTCTGCTCCCCGTGACCAGATATACCATGCATTTTAAGACTTCTATTTTGGCTTTTTGTGTCTTATAGCATTCTTGCTACTAAGGAAAAGCAAGTCAGGGCAGAGGAAATTCTTAGGCGGTGAAATGATAGGAAATTGAGGCCATTCTACCCACAAAAACATCTCTGAACAATTTCAGGAATACGCCAGCCTCTTGGTCAGTGCAATACTGTGGCTCATTACAGTGGCTAAAGAGAAGTCCATTCTAGACACTAGTTAGTTTGCTCAATTTTTGGAAAAATAGAGAACCCACAGTGACAAATGTCAATGTGGGAAAAAAAAAATCATTCTTTTTGGTTTAGACTTGACTATTTTGGAAAGGAACAGTGGGCTTCCAGGATGGCCAGACAGACCCTGGTTAGAAGCCATGAGCTGCCAAGATTCCGCCAGCCCTGCTCAGCTTTCAGCTCAGCTGAGATTTCTGAAGACCTTTCCTGGTGTTTCACCACCCTCTGAGCGCTCCAGCACACCTTGGCTATCGTTCCCTTGGGTCTACTGAAGTTAATTGGAGTTTGTTGCAAGGGGCCATACTCAATGGCACACAGAGGAAGAGCTGTTTTCACATCCGGATGACTTGAGAACCCTTTTAAATAAGCTTCTTTCTACTCTTTTCACAACAGTGATTCTAAGTGCCAAACATTTTGTACATCTGAGAAGAGGAGACTCCAGACTAAGCTTGGTAAGCATCTCCCAGGCAGCGTTCCTCTCGTAGAAACCATGCCATCCCCAGGCCAGAGCTGCAGGGAATCACACCAAGCTTCTGGATCGCTGGGAGGCCAACATGGAGCGCCCAGGGCAGGGTGCACACAGCAGCTGCCACAGGCAGAGACCTTCAGAAATGCCCCCTCCCTTCCACAGCTGTGCCTCCAGTGCACAAATCTTCCCACTGCTCTGTGGGGTTGGCTCAATATGGACGCAGAACCCTGCACACATATCCAGCCTAAAGCTGCAGCGATGAACAGCTTACCAGCAAACGCATCACATCAGCAGTTGGGATGAGGGCTCCTGCAGCCAGTGATGAACAGACTGACAGGACTTCATGGCATGGAAAAACATCT
Organism: Lagopus leucura; assembly: GCF_019238085.1. Taxonomy (NCBI): domain Eukaryota; kingdom Metazoa; phylum Chordata; class Aves; order Galliformes; family Phasianidae; genus Lagopus; species Lagopus leucura. Next base: position 7,537,963 of record NW_024962279.1, on the reverse strand, counting down.
TGGGACATAACACAGAAAGACGGGGCAGCTCTAGCTCCCAGGACGCTCATTCCATGAGATGCAACTGCTTTATGGGAATGGTAGGAGAAATTTAATATTAATACCGACTTGAACAGAGCTTACAAGAAGGGCAGCATGGGAAAGCTAACACCCTATAGCTGTTTTTGCACAGAGGTGATTTATCTCATGTCACTACAGGATCAGGAAGCTCTTAACATCTGTAACACAGATTAACCAAGTGCTTTCCTTTAAGGACTTTGAGACTGAGATAAGAGGGAACAGAGCAGGATCAGCAGACCGGTATCCAACCCATCACAGCATGAGCTGAGGGGATGCTGACCAGGCTCTGCACTGCTCACAGCCTGCTCCCCTCCCAGGCAGGGGCATCCACCTTCACATGGTGAAGGATTTCTTACTGAGAGCATGTAAAAGTAATGCAATTGTGACCCTGGCACTGGCTCAGCTTTCCTGCTTTTATTTTGCTATCAGACTAGGCTGCTCTGTACACTATCTCTTTGGCTATGCTTAGGTAAGGCACAGGGTCAAGAGAGCTGATAAATTCCTCTTGACACCTAGCAAAAGTGCACCACATGTTGTGGGACTGGGCTGAGTGTCTCCCAAGAAAGGTGAAAACAGGAAAGCTGAGCCAGCTCCAGCTGCAAAATCAGTCACTGTAACAAGAACACAATAAGGAGATCCTTATCTGAGCAGGGATAGTTTGACCACACTCCCTTGGAAGCCTTCCCTCAACATGTCCACCAGAACTTTGGTCTAATCACAAAACCAGCCTGCAGTCAGTGGGTCTCTGCTGCCAGGTAACAGCAATAGAAGGAGAAGTGATGGCTTCAAATAGCACCGGGGGGGCACACGGTGCATTAGAAATAATTTCTACTCCAAAGAGTGGCCAGGCGCTGGCATGGGCTGCCCAGGGGTGTTCCAGGAACATGGAGATGTGGCACTGAGGGATGTGGGCAGAGCACCTCCAACACCACAGAGGTGATGCGGGCTCCCCAGCTTGCCCCAACACTACAGCCCCCAGCCCAGCAGAGCCCTCTGGGTGAGCTCCTCCACTGCAACCATGTTTGGGGATTGAGAAGTGCAACTGTGAGAAAGGTTCTCCATCAAGGGAAACGGGTACCATATTCACAATGGGTGGGAGTGGTTCACTTGGCAGAACTGATTCATTTCTGGGATGGGGATGGATAACAATTAATTTATTGTCAGTATTTGACTGTAGAACTAAGCTTGCGTAATAGGGAAGCAAGTCAGGCTTCCTTAAAGGAAGTCCAGCAGCTGGAGAGTGTGTACACCTGTGCAGATGGAATTAACTTGTGCAAGCAGAAGCAACTGCCCTTACAAGTGCATTAATACACACACACTGCTATAATAACTTTGACTTAGAAGAATCAGAACAGCATAGGATAGTTTCATTTTCTCATTTTCACAGATGACAAATATTTATTATAGTCATGATCTAAAAGCAATTTGTTTCCCTTCCAGATTGAGCACAGTTATCTGAATTACCATGCTCATAAGAAAACAAATTGCTCACACACAGATTCTCTTTTGCCTCAAATTCTCTCCAGAGGGTTTGAGGATGAGTTGGGATCATCTAGAATACTGGAGGCATTAACTGATGTTACACTTTGCAGAGTAAGAAGCCTGTTGCCTGTTATTTCAGCAGCACAGAGACTGGGGAAAGGCACCGGTATCTGAGGAGACTATTTCCATGGAGCTGCTCAGCCTGCAGCGTGTCAGAGATAACCAAGCAGAGCCTCCGCAGACATCCTGCTCGTCCAAGAGCAAATAGTTGGCAGCATTCCTCTCCACACCAACAGTGTGCGAACTAATGATAAGAGAAGGGAGGGCTTAAAGAAAATAAGTTGAATAGATTTTTCCACAACCAAGACAGCGCTTCAGACTTTTGGACTAAACTGGAAAACCAAGAGCTGCAAGTAGGTGTGCGGAATGGGAGGAACCCAGCTGGGATGCCAGGTTGCAGGAGCACACAGCCGCTGTGCTTCATTCAGCTCAGCCCTCTGCCCTGTAGTCCTGCAGATGACCGGCTGCTTTCCTAGGACAGGTTATTTCCCAATTATGTGCTACCAGGAATAATTTGCCAAAAGCTGCACAAAAGCTGATCCCAAGGGAGCAGAGCCCCTTTCTTGGAAGGGGAGGCCTGCAGAACCCCAGCATTGAGGCTGCCAACAGATGTGTACAACAGCACTAGGTGAGCACGCTGTGTACTGGTACCAGCCAGCCATCCTAGTGCTGGAGCTTCTCTTACCCAGGGCTGTGATGCAGTGCACACATCCCCATGCCCTGCACACATCCCCACGCACTTCCCCAGCGCTTTGACTTGCACAGCCCTGACTTACACATACACCCTCCAGCACACACACTTCTGCTGTTCATCAGTGCTCATTTCCATCCCACGGGGATCACCCACTTCCTCAGGAAAAAGGAAGGGCCTTTCCTGTTCCTTGCTCCTGACTGGTTCTGAATAGTTATTGCTGAGCAGGTTTGTGATGCTGCGCCCAGCAAGCCAGGCCTTAACAATTTATGATGCCTCAACTCAAAGCTTCCACTGATCTCAGTTGCATGGCCAGCGGCACAGGGCAGGTCTGCCGAGCCGTGGGGGACTGCAGAGCTGTGGTGAGGTGGTGCATGCATGGAAGGCAGGCTGGAACCAGCAGGAAGCAGCTCTCCTTTTCCAAAGCCTGGAAATCACTTCCTTGAGATCTTTCAGCTCATTCTGGAAACTTCTCCTGAATGGCTGAAATACAATATTTCTTTCACATTTTAAAAAACAAAAATCTCAGCCTGAACAAATGCTCCAGACTCTCCCTCCCTGCAGGATGAGAAGGATTTAGTAACTTGTAAATTGTACTTTATGGGTTTAGATTTAGCCCTGAGTCCAAGTCCCAAAATAAGCTCTTTAACCCATGTCCTGCTTTATGATTTCATATCTATAAATACTTGCTCAGAGCTAAGCAGGTTTCTGCATTAAGATCAACATCTGCTCCTCCAAGACAGCTGCATTTCCTCTGGTTCCAGCACTACTGCGTTGGCTACCTGGAGTGGGGATCTCAGCACACACAGCCTTACAGAGGGCATGGGGGGCAGGCCATCACCATCCATCACCCTGCACCACCTGTAACTGCTGTGCCCACACAGAGCCCAGCAGCTCCTCGGCCAAGGGCAGCCTGACACAGAAGGTGCTGCTTCTCATAACAAAGCCCTGAATTCCTGATAACGGAGAGCAGCACCATGAAGCAAGACAGAGTCTCGCACGCATAAATAGCTTTGCAGCCCAATTGTTAAGAGTTGCAAGGTCCAGCAGCAAGGCTGAACTACTTGCTCAGTTGCTGACAGTACTTGCACAAGAGAGCACGTGCACATGTAGATGACTAATGTGACTGCATTGCACACACAGTGGCTGCAGTGTTTACTACCACTGTCACTGCACGCCCCAATTACTTGCAAGTGGCTTTGGATAGAACAGATTTCACAGATGTGCACTGCAGAAGGCTCCTTCCAGACACAGCTTCTGCTAGGAGAGCTCACTGTCCGATAGCAGTCCTGACCACGGCACTGCAGGGCATGAACTGTACAGTGGGGAACACAGCTGTGGGTGAAGCCTAAATGTGTCCACCTTCATCACGGGATACAGCTTATGAGGCAATAATGAAGGAATCTGAGTCTGCAATAGCCTCCAGTTGTTAAAAAGCCCCACATTTGGGGCTTAAAGGGCTGATTTCTAAACCCTACCAGCATTCTCACACACCTCTGCAGATACATGCAGGATTCACACGCCCCAGTGCTGCACCACCCACCCGTGGACAGTCCCACAGCACAGCAGGGCCTCCCTTCTGCCATTCCTCTGCTTTGGGTGCTTGCAGAAGTCCGTGCTAAAGAACTGAAGAAGTAAAATGCTAAAGAACCAAGAGTTATATTAACTGAGTAAACTTTACTTTGGCTTTGAACAGTGCTTTTAGCTTAGAGGGTTATTTTCTTCTCCTGAAAAAGCCCGACTGAACGCAGTGAGAACAGTACACAAATCCCGGTGCCTTCTGCGGCCGCACTCCAGCTGAGCCGGCTCCAGGACGGCACAAGGTGCCAGCCATCACACTTTATCTTTGTTTCAAGTTTTAACTCTCCATTTAGAATTCAATCTAAACAACCCCTGTGCCAAGCAGAATGCAGTCCTGCTCATGCTGTTTTAATTTCCTCAGAAAGAATCCCATAATGCGCTAGGCAAGACATCAACGATAATTAAACCCAACAGTGATTGAAAATCAAATTTTCAGGGCCCTGCAACAAGCCCTAATGAGTTCCAGACCTGCCTTCCCGGCCTGCTCAGACCGGCTGCACGGTGCTGCCAAGCCAAATTAAAATCTGACAGTATTGCACCCTGTGCCCAGAAAAATTGCCCTTCTCGTGATTCAGGAAATTAAACAGCCGTCTGCCACGAAGACACCCATTTGTCTTTGGGCGTATTATTCAGACGGATCCTGGCTCAGTGTTTTCTCTTGTTTTCGCTGTGCCATTCCATTTCCCGTTCGAAGCGCATAGCACTGGGGATGGTTCCCCCGCCGTGCCTGCAGCCCAGGTGAGCAGGGGCAGGCAGCACCGTGCAGACAGACACAGGGACATGCAGCTCTGTGCTGCCATGTCCTGAGCAGGCACAGCCTGCACACACCATCACTCCCTGTCCAGATTCAGGTGAAGTGACAGCTGAAAGTGCCCCCTTGTCCTTCATCTGAGGGGAGCTAACGCCAAGCCATGTGTTCTGGAAGGACTGGCACGCAGAAGCCTTTCATTGGGTATTTCAAGCCCTCTGAGCTACCACTGCACAGCCACATGGTTCCGGCCCCTCAGGGATCGTACTCAAAGCTCCCGGCCGACATGCCCAGCACAGACAGCTCTGTCCCACAGCGTTGCTGCTGCATGGCACAGCATCTCGCTTGCTGCTCTCACCCTCTCCCCAGCCCAAGGCTGAGCCCCGAGCAGGGCAGGGGCAGAGCTGGTGCTTGATGCCAACCAACACGCAGCCCCGGACACAGCACTGCAGCCCACAGTTGCAGCTGGGACTGACAAAGAGGCATTTCCCACTGTTGAGAGCTGTCTCGCTCAGCACCTGGTAAGAGCCTGCCTCCTACAGTGCCCCATGTACAAGGCTGCAGCAAACCGCGCTGCCACGCTGACAGGTATTGCGCTGCAGGACGTGGGATGGCACCAGAGAAGGCCCTCACCAAGCGCTCCCCGTGCCCGCAGGGCAGGATCACCGCACCGGCGGGCAGCAGGAGCTGCAGACGGACCCCTCCTCTCAGGTTAGGAGAGGCTCCCTCGGCAGCCCCGCGCCGCCCCGCACAGCCGGACACGGCGATCCAGCAGCGCTCGGGGTTCCGCTCACCTCCCGGCGGTGCGGCCACAAAAAGGCACCGCGCCCCTCGAGCTCGCAGGAGCCGCGGCTCCCGGGCAGCCCATTTCCCGCAGCGCTCCTCGCCGTTAAAGTCCCTTCCGCGCAGTTTCACACCACGCCAACGGAGGGCGGACACTCGGGTTCATCTGCTCATCCCACAGCACCGCGGCAGAGGTGCGGGAGTTTTCAGGTGGCCGTCAGCCCCGACGGCCCGAGCGAGGGCAGCCGGCAGCGCCCGGGGGTCGCGGTCTCCGACGTCGGGAAGGCGCTCAGCCGCGCACCACGAGCAGCCGCCGCTCCGGTAGAGCCGCCCCGGAGCGCTCTCGGACCGAAGGGCACGAACCGCCCTTCCACGGAACTTAGAAACAAAGGGGAGCGAGTCCACCGACCGGCCGCAGGGAACGCTCCCGGTGAGGAGCGCAGGCACCCGAGCGCCGAGTCCCGTCCTCGGCGGAACCCCGCCGGCATTCAGAACGCTGCTGCAGCCCCTGCCCGCAGCTATCCGCCGGCGCGGCGGGCACCCGCACGGCACCGCGAGCACAGCCCGAGCGCGGCCGGAACGGGACGCGGTGCAGGAAAGGCGCCCATCCCCGCGCCCCGCACGCACCTTCTGCACGCCGGGACTCAGCTCCATCCCGCGCACCGCCCGCAGCCCGCCGGTCCCGCACCGCACCGCCCGCCGCCTTTCATTGGCGGCCCCCGCGGCCCCGAACGGCCCTCGGCCAATCCGCCGCCGGCAAGAAACTTTTCCGTCCAATGGCGTGGGAGGGGGCGGGGCCTGGCGGGGAGCGCCGGGTTGCGCGGGGTCCGCGCTGCCTCGGGTCCGCGGAGCGCGGCGAAGGGGCGCCTCAGGTCAGCGGCGGGCGCGGCGTCCGGCAGGCGGATGCGGGGTATTTTTAGTAGAAAACGGCGTCTGAAGGCACGGCTCTCTTGGCATTGCAACGCGTTCCGAGCGACCAAACGTGCCTCTGCGTGCTGGGACGTGGGAGGGCTGGGTCTTCTGCACGGTTTCTCGCAGACATTGCGGTGCCCAGCACATATTCCCCCTGTCCCGGTGATGGAGGGACTCACCGCCACCCCTGCTGTCCAGAAGCCCGAGAAGAACCACCCCGAGCCACCAGAATCCCACCAGAAAAGAGGCTGTGGAGCGGTGCGGTCCCTGGCCTTACACAGACATGTGGAGCGGGCATGGTTTGTCAGCCCCACGTCGCAGAGAGCTTGGCAGCCACCGAGAGCACTTGACATGGCAACGGGATGACATGATCTCACTTTCCCAGCGCACACAGGCACGTGGTGACCTGGGCAGTAGGAAAGAATTCACAAAGATTCCTCAGCCCCGTGGGGCACAGCGGGGGGACGCTGCCACCTGCACTGCTGCCACCCCCAGCAGTGATGTGCATCAGGGAGGGAGGGGGCTCTGCTGGGGCAGGGATGCGCCCCATGGAGAACCCCGAGTTGTGTTTGTAGCTCTTGGAAACGGCTGCAAAGCGTCACAGCAGCATGCAGTGGGCGCTGGCAGCTGGTCAGTGGGAAACCTTGGTCTGTAGGTATAGAAAAGGTGCAGAACTGAGTTCATACCTGGTGTAATCAGGCATACTGTTAGAAGACAATCAAACCAACCTTGGAGGAAGTCTCAGAGGCATCCTAGATGCTTTCATCTATAACAAAACACATCTGGGATTATTGTAATTGATGATAACAGAAAAAAATCAACCCACGCAGTGAACTGCAGCTGATCATAGATAGGGGGTGCAGTTTCAAGGGCCGATTATTCTGATGTTTAAGGACACCTGATGGCTGCTGGCAGAGGGAAGTTTTGTCCAGCTGGGCCCGGGCATCTCAGCCTCTCAGCTGGGGGATGGCCGGGCACAGTGGGGCACGGGGCACAGTGCTGCCTGCAGGACACAGCCGGCCCAGCACAGCCTTGGGGGCGGCAGTCAGCCCACGGAGCAGCTGAGTGCTCCAAGCGGCCGCAGGACAGCCGCCAGAGCCATTATCACCGACGGCCTCTGAATAATGGCTGTGCTATACTTAGCTCAGTGCTAGGAAAAGACAAAATCAGCCCATGACTAAAGGCTGCTAAATCTCTGCAGTAGTCATGTACCAGAAAGTGAGGACAAATGGACGAGGGGGAGTGATGGTGGGGATCTCAGCTTCCTGCTGACTCACAGCAGCGTGCGGCAGAGCCCTGCTGGGTCACCCAGGGGTGCTCTGAGCTCAGCGTGGCTCGGGGGCTGCGACAGGCAGGGCTGCTGGATGCAGTGGCAGCAACACCCGTTAGTTACCACTCCTTAACCTAGCAGAGCTCCTCTCCCCTCCTGACAAGATGCTGACGATGGAGGCAGACTTGCTGTCTCTTCCATGCCTGCAGCCACCTGTCTGCGGGGTGGAATGGCTGAGGACAGGGTCTGTGCAGGGCTGTCCTTTCCAGCACACCCCTCCCTGTGATTGATGTGTCTCAAGCAGCACAGCACACATTGCTCAGGTCGCAGTCTGTGTTCTCAGATGGATTTGGCCAGGTCTCCTGCAGGAGGGCGGCTGTGCAGGGTGGGAAGGTCTTTCTCCAGGATTACTTGATTTCTTCAAGAGTCCCGCAAGGAGAAAAGAGCCAAATTCCTGCCTGGAATTTATGCTGACCTGTTTTGTGGTGAAGCAATGAGAAGTGTCACTGCAGAAAGAGCAGCAAAGTTTGGCAGCTTCTGTGTGAGTCCTCCCATGGCACACAGCAGGTGGTGCTGCCAGGCTGGCACGAGCCTCACAGATGCTCCCAGAGCAGCACAGGTCCCCACTGATGCTGCTAATATAAAATTGCTTCTCGGTTGCTCTGTGGCTGAGACAAGTGAAAGTCTGGCCCAGAGACGACAGTGATGAGGAATGACCAGAAGAGCTGGCGATGCTGTGCTTGCAGGCAGTGTCTGGTGGCCCTGGGAGCACTGGGAGCACCGAGCTGGGTGCTGCTGTGGGCTCCTGCCTGCAGAGCACTGCCTGTGTGCTGCAAACTGGGGGCAGTGCTCTGCTTGTAAGGGATCACTCCAAAGTGTGATATGTTCTCTTGTGAGAGCATTTGTGGTATTACAGCCCTGGCTATTTTTAAGTTTTTCTCTTTTGTACAAATATGAAGGGGTAAATGAAGTAGAAAATGCTGCTCTGTGGCTGGCTTTGGTTTTGCTCCTCTTCTGTGAGCATAGGAGTGAAAACGCAGACTTTGTTGAAATACTGTTTAAGAAATTTTCATTTCCTGGATCCTCAATAAGAACAACTTGATTGGAGGAGAAAGACAGAAAAATAGCTGGAAGAAACTGATCAGAAAGGCAGATGGGTGGCAGTGAAAGCCTGGCAGCTCCTCTTTGTTGACTGTCAAATGCAACAAGCTGAATCCCTGCATGTATTGGTTTTGCCTGTGGTTATCTGTAGAGATGTATGGTTGCAACAGAGAGAGAGAAAAAAAACAAAAAACAAAAAACAAAAACCCCAAAACCACGAAACCAACAACAAAAACCTGCATTTTGAGCTCCAAGAAGTATTTTGTGTCGACATCCTGGGTTTTTTCACTGGTAGTGATCAAGTGAGTCATCTAGTTTGTAGTCAGAAATAGATCCAGTAATGCAGATTAAAAAACACAACAGCAATGCGTGTGGTTACGAACGCAGCTGTTGTGATATGGCTTTCCTAATTTGGCCATATTCATGCAAGGTTTTCCTTCCAAAGATTTACGCAGTTGGTTTCATCATCAAAGGATTATTTGTAGTGAGTAAAGCTCTTCAAATCGTGTATCAGTCTCAGTAGCACTACCAGTACAGAAGTGACAAATAGCATCGATGAGTGAATCATCTTTTTTGCCTTTTTGTTTTGAGTGATCAAAGACTTTTTTGCTGCCCACACCGTGGGTTTGTAGGAGTTGTTCCACTGCTCTGAGTTGGGGCTGCTCTGTGTTGTGCCCAGCAAAGGGGCTGGGAGGGAACAGAACTTCCTGTTAGAGCTGAGTTGGGATGCAGAGGCACAGCAGTGTCCACCGAGGGATGCTACGGGGAAAGGGAGGTTTCAGCTCACGTCTGCGTCTGTCAGAGGTCCGCAGATGGATGTGGGGACATCGGCAGCTCGTGTGCTGGGAAACGCACGCCCTGCTGCTCGGAGCCTGGCTCATAGGCAAGGAGCAGCTGAGGTGAGCAGCCCTTCGTCCCTCTCCTGCTGAACTCCCTTCCTTTTGCCCTTTTTCGGAGCAGACCATTCACGTTCCACTAATGCAGGGTAGGATTTATGCCGGTGATTTAGGAGGTGCGAATCACCCACTCCTGTCTCAGACGCTTTGCCAGAAGTCTGGCACGCAACCCCCGTGACACGACATGGACGTTCCGCCTATTTGTCTCCATTCATCCATTGGTTCTGCGTTAATCTTGTTTATTACCTCGTTGTTACTCTTTAAAAAATGCCAGCTCATTCATCTCGGAGCGGCTCCCACTCAGATGCTGTCTGCTAATTTGATTTAAGGTGCTGTAAGTCCTCAGACCCGTCACCAGGAAAGATGCCTCCTCCGGGCTCGGCGCTGCTTCGGGGAGCTCGAGGTTGGAGTCAGGGCTGAGATGGATGGGGTACCGAGACACATCTCTGTCCGCAGAGAGGCCGTGTGGAGATCAGCACGTCTGAATGACAGAGCCCTTGTGTTTTCATCACGGCTGACCTCTGCCGTGGGGCGTCGGCAGCAGGGGCACGTTTCCTTTCGCTGCCCCACAGCAGAGGTCACAAAGACGCAGCAGGCGGTGGGCACTGAGCCCACCTGAGCCCATGCGGTGCCCCATCCCGGAGCGGGGCCCCGCAGGCTGCTACGCTCGTTTCCTGCGGTGACTGGCACACAGCGCAGCGCCGCACGCCCCGCTGAAAGCGAACTCCTTCCTGAAAGCTCCGTGCTCTGACCGCCCTGCGGCTCCCCCAGCAGGATTTCCTCTGGCGTGAGAAAAGCTGCGCTCTGCCCCTGCCGCATTTACGCCCTGAGCACAGAGGAGAAGATGGGAAGCGGCGCAGGAGCGGGAGAGCTGCCACAGGACGGGGCGATGCTGCCGGTGCTGGTGATCGCTGGGGAACGTAGCACCGAAGTCTGCAACCGTGCCTCAGCCTGGGAGGGGGGAAGGGGGACGTTTCATCCTGCTAAAAGTCGAAGTTACCTTTGTTCTCTGATTGGTCTTCAAAATATCTCCCTCCTGGGAAATTATTATAAATGAGAGACATACTCTGGTTACTACCTAAATGGCACCAGTGTATTAATATTTTAATTCTCTCAAGTAGGCTCGGTAAAATAAACAATGCCAAAACGTATTGCTCAGTGATGTGTAAAACAGAAAGTCTCTTCTCATTTGCTCAGAGCAGAAATGATCTTGTATTTAAGCTAGATAGCTTACTCTCAGAATGGCTGTGCAGAGTGCAGAATTTGTCTGTGTATCATCATGAATGGAGCTGAAATACTCTTGAATAATAGGAGTTGATCATAATAGAATAGGAAAAATGAGAGATGGGTGTCACAGCTTGGAGCACGCCGGGTACTGTGCAAACAGACTGAATGTGTCCAGCAGCAGCTGATGGCCATCATATGAGCTATGTGTCCTGTCAGAGGACCCTGCTCATGGCTTGGGCAGAGCAAGGATGAATGCACTGTTAAACTGCTGAGAGTGCTGCAAGAGGGCATGAGCAGAGGGACACTGGATGGACCCTGGCATGGGGAATGGAGATGCTCATTTCCAGGTGGACAATTCTGCTTTCTGTAAGAGACAAAGCAACGACACAGCCGATTTTGCTAACGTTATCATTATGGCTTTATCTAGAATTTGATCATCATTCTAGTGCTCACAGCGAAAACATCTGCTTTCTGATGCTTATAGAGAAAACAATCTGCTTTCTAGCAAATTCTGGCCTTTTTGGTTGAATTAGCACCCAGTAGGCTGTGATTAAATTTAGGGATATTCTTATGTTATTAAACAAAAGAAAATGTGACTAGGGAACACGAGTGCGTCGGTACGTGCTCTGTACCATCCTGCTCTGCAAGTACACTGAGTGCAGCCTGTGCTGCACTGAAATATCGGGATGGAAAGCTAGGAGTGGTGCAGCTGCAGAAGTGTGAGCAGGAGCTGCAGCTCAGTGCATGAAGGAGAAGCTCCTGTGCTCCTGTGCTCCTGTCCCCCTGCCCCCAGGATGCAAAGCTCTGCCTGGGCTGCAGCTGCTGCTCTGTGCGTGGTACAGAACCATGCAGCTGAATAATAATAACACAGGAAGAATGAAAGAAAGCTCAAGTGTAAGCTGGAGCTACCCAGGGGTTTTTCTAATTTATTTTCTGGCCTTACCTCTGGTTTTATGTGTCTCTTTCCTTTAAGCAGTCAATAAAAGCACTCCTTGCTATGGCAACTGCCTCCTCCATCATTTAGGCAGGCATAATGCACCATTCTATGGACACCCATGCCAATTAGCACTGAAAACGTGTACACACAAAGTATTTTAAAGCAGCAACTCTGTTACATTAGGGTTTTCCATTAACCTCTTTATTTTTAACCATCCCAAATGAGCACTAACGGTCAGTCTGCAGCTGGGCTGGGTGTGCTGGGCTATCTGCTGCCCTGGGAGGCACAGCAGCAGGGAATGGCCCATCTGCCCCTTGGTGTGCCTATATGCAGCCCTGCTCTGAGGTCCCAGCGGAGCACAGCCCTGAATCAGCTGCCAAAACTGCTTCCTTTAAGTTTTAGCTGCAGTGTGGGACGGAGCACATTTGCAAAACAGAGCTTGGGAGCCTGCGTAACTCACTGCTGTGGAAGGAGTTGTCGGGATGATGTATTGAAACGCAGCCATCTCCATGATGGCATGCCACGTATGTTTTTAAAAGCTATTTTTAAAATTAATAGTATTCCGTAATGCTGATAAAGTAGGAAGCATTTGTAATTTGTTGCACTCTTTCTAAACCTGCATTAGTCTGCTTTCCACCCGACTGAACTGTATTTTTTTATAGATACGGTGGTTTAAAATTTATTAATGGTGTAATAAAGGAACAAAACCTTTATTATTTAATGGGTCCATAATTTTAAGATGCTACATAAGGACCGCTGTGCCTTCTTTCCACCACTAATTAATGTCTGAATATTGATGTCAGTGCTCACTGCCACGTGAATGTTCACACTCATCTACCGGCTTCCTCCTCTCTGATGGGCAGCAGGGCTGTGCTCTTTGAACCTTAACAAGTCCTAGCTGCTTCATGGACCTCAAGGAGTGCAAACATTCATGGGGCATCCAAAGTTTGGTATTTAATTCTACCATGAAGGCTCCAGGGAACTGCGCTTTGCACCTCTCTGCCCCAGGATGGAACATGCCAGTACCTGGCCAGATTTCTGCTCCGGAGCTGCAGGAGCTGAGCTGGGCTCAGCACAGCCCTGCTCACAGTGCTGGGCCCCCTCACTGCTGCTGAGGTCCCCTCAGTTTGCCCCACAGGAGCAGGGCTGGTGGCTGCTTGGCCTGGCATCCACCTCACTGCTGTCAGCATCGCTCTGCATGGGGCCTTGATGGGGCTGGGCACAGACTGGGACATAAATATGCCCAAAAGTAACGATCAAAATTATTAATGTTGTTTTCCTAACCTTTTTAATGAGGTGAGACTCACTTCCATCAGCGCTGCCAGTGTTGGAATCTTTGATTTTATTTTTTTTCCAAAGAGCTTTAATTGAGCTAGGTATAAATAGCAGATCAGTAAACAAGGCCTTTCGGCTGTGTGAATCACGTCTGAAATATTCGCAAGCCCTCCGCAGCCTCTGATGGTGAGGAATGTGCTCATTAGGCCGGTCCAGATGCATTCTGCAGCCCGGTGAGAACCTGGCTGCTCCAGGAGATAAATCACTGCAGCAGCAACGCGCCCATCCTCAGTGCTGTGCTGCAGGTCTGCCTGGCCTCCAGATCCACCCAGATACACACAAAGGGGTTTTTGACACAAGAACTGAAGGGACCCGTGCTATGTCACCCCATTTAATTTACACTCGACTGCTGACTCCAGAGGGACTCCAACAAATCCCATAAACAAGGCTGTGCTGAAAGCAAAATGGGCACTGAAGAAAACCAGCAGTTCTTACTCTGGGTTTACTTACTTGGTAATTTCTCAACTGAGCGCTCATGTGAGAAATATCTCTACCAAATCTTGGCTTGTAATGGAGGATGGTCCCCATCTTCTTTGGGAAAGCACTTTGTTTTCCTTTGGTGATCCCTGTGGCATTAATTACATACGTTTAAGTGAATGTAGAAGTGTTTGCAGCATTGGAAACTCTATTTCTAAAATCAAACTAGGCATAAAACCCTTCGTATACGTGGGTACGCATACACACATTACCTCATTACCTAAATCATAAATGGGTTTGTGAAGCAGAGGCCACAAAGTCAGAAGAGCCTTCGCCCATGCTGTTGGGCACAGGGTGCAGCTCTGTCCCAAGTAATTAAAGCTGAATATCTACATCTGAACGTATTCTAGAATGTACTTCGGTCCCAGATCCTTCCAATTTGCCTAAAATGCAAATGGGGGAGTGGAGCTTTTTTATCTTGCCCAACTCCTCTTGGAAATGTAATGTATTGCATTTATACACTGCCTGTTATCTGAGGATTTCAAAATGCCCCGTGGATTTCATTGGACTGATTGTGTGCGGCTTTGCATCGGATTTAAACATCCTGACCCAGAGTGAGAAAATCAGTTGGTAAGGAAAGGAAGGCGCCTTCCATGGAGGGTTTGAAGACTCACAGGGTGGTTCTGTCGTGGGCGCTGCATTACCTGCACATCTCTGTCCTGTGGGTGCAGGGATCACTCCGTGGTCTCCTGGGATACAGAGGAGTCCCACTCTCTGTGTTGGTAAATATGCACCATTAGCAGCCTAAGCAGAGGTCTGCATTGTGTCAGTGCTCCTCTCTGAAGGGTCTCTGCACAAGTGCATGTAAAGGGACTCTTGTCTCCGGATTGGCTCCTGTTTTTGTCAAGGTTTCACCTACCTGTTCTACTTCAAAGCCCAGACAAGCAGAGATGCTGGCTGTTTGCAGGAGGGGCCCGTGGGCTCTCCCTGGCCAACAGAGCCACATCCACTGCCTGCAGTCAGCTGCTGTCCCTTTGGCGGCCCTTAGCATCACATCAGGAGGTCACTGAAGCCCCAAACATAATCTGTGCAATGGTTTTGTAGTGTAAGTCCTAAGTCAACTCAGATGAGAAATATGAAAACAGTCCAAAATCTGAAGGCTGTGGTTATTTTTCAGGTGTTTTCTGGGCTGAAGGGAGAACAGCTGCTAGGCCCAGATTGCGCCTGGATCCCTCAAAGAAAGCAAAGCACAGACTGTGGTCAGAGCAACCTGAAACGTTCAGAAGTGAACAAAGGTTGGCTTGAAATCTCTGCATCTACGAGTCTTGGTTTATATTTTGAAAATCAGGAAAAGATGAGCAGTGATTTTATTTCTTTTCCAATTGGGAAGTTTGAGAAATGCATCCTTGATCATTTTGGATTTCTTTGTTGACTAATAACCAATTATTTCTGCAGCTTGTTAAACCGTGATAATGCCATGAGTGATGCGGTCACGCGTCTAAGAGCCATTAGTGAGGTCTGTTTCAGCATTTCAGAAGCACAGGCTTTCTCTGAGCTCTGCTATATGGGAACTGTTGAGTCACGGCCTGACCCACGGCCTGAGCATCTGGGAAAGGACCGGGTCAGGCCTGGGAGCACAGGTGAAGGCAATGCAGCGGTGTGATCAGAAGGGGTGGAACCTGGCTGCACCTCTCCTAGACCTCATTTAAGGGCTGACTGGCAGTTGGGAAAGGTCTCTGGTTTTGCAGATTCATCCCTTGTGGAGCTTTTCCCCACGAGCTGAGATCTTTGAGACAGGTGAGCATTCTTTTCCTTTTGGTCATTTCACTCTGTATTGCCTTTGCACTGCGCTGATCATTCCAACTGTAACACTAGTGATAACAGGAATTAGAGTAATGCTCACGTACCAATGTTGAGTGTAAATTAGAGTCAAGAAGTGCACGCCTGAATGTGAAAATGTTGAGGAGTGACTTCGTTAAGCAAGGTAACATTCGCCATCTAGGGAGACACGCGAGCAATGCAGGGGAAGGCGTGAGTGAGGATGTGGGCAGCTGGAGCTGATGTGTGCCCGGAGCGGGGCAGCCACGGCCACCCTGCTTCATTAAAGCTCCTGCTTTGGTCCAGCAGGTCCTTTTTGGCCCAGACGGTCATTTTGTCATTGAAAGACAGCAGGAGGGCACCAGTGAGTCCTGCTGAGCAGGCTGTGCTCTGCCACTGCCTGACGGTGCCAAGCGGTGCTTGGATGCTGTGCTCGTGCTGCTGCATTCCCGATGGAGCAATGCACGTGCCTTGCTTTTGTTTTAATCATTCAGGTGAGAAAGTCCTTCCCTCTCACAGCACAGCAGTGAAGATAATGATGCTCAATCTTCTGAGGTCCGGGAGCAAAGCATGGGCACCAGCCACAGGGCATGGGAGCCTGGGGGCAGGATGGAAGGGCAGGGGCTGTCCCAGCACAGCTGAGTGAGGAGCATCTCAGGCTGTGGAGAGCACACTGCTGGAGCTGTGCTCTCCATGATCTCCATTTCTGGGAGCTGGTTTTAGCCTGATGCTTCTTCTTTATTCTCATCTATCCTGTCCTTTTCTTACAGTCTTGAAAAATAGACTAATCATCACTGAAATGCTGGGTCAGGGCGTGAAGACAAAAAAGTTTATTTCTACAGTAATAGCACACGTCCCAGTGGCAGGCTCGGCCCAGCCACAGCACATGCAGAAGTAATTTACTCGCTCATTCTGCCTCATTTTCTTGTCCTGAGTTGCCAGTATTCACTATTCTCTTCATCACAATGTGATTTCCACAGACAATTCTTGATCTGAAGTTCATTTGTAGTTCATCTTCAGAATTAATTTCTTTTTGTTGGACACGTTAATGGCGTATTACTTGTAATTCTTCTAATGAGGCTTCCAGCATTTGCAAACTCAAAATTGGCTTTAAGAAAATGTTCCCCACCTGTTTAAAATTGATTTACAGGAATGTCCTGGTGAACTGCTAAATATTCATGAGGAGTTGGTATAAAATACCTCTGAGTGGACAGAGGTGGCATCAGCAGGCATTGCGGGGAGCTGCTTCAGGCAGGAGGTGTGGGGAGCTGTGGGGCTGAGGGCCTGGCTGTTCTGCCCTGCCCAGGAGCACCATCCCAGCACACCCCAGTCCTGTACCTGCAATTTTTCTAGTCTTTGCTTAACTGGTGTTATATATAATTCCTCCTTTTTAATGGCAAAGAAGTCACACTTAGTTGGATCACAATGAAGAGCTCAAGATTGCAACGCTTTGGTTCTCCTCGCGTAGTCTTTTGTCTGTCATTGGTTTCATTTCAGTGGTGTAACGCAGAGGGAAGGTTGCCTATAAACCTGCTTTATTAAGAGGAAAATAAATCCTGATTCCTTTCTTCTCTGGATACAAGGGATGCGTGCAGGCTGTGGAAGATGCCAGCTGGGTCTGGATCTTTCTTCTTGCTCCTGTCTCACCTCCCAGCACCACAATGGAGGCACAGGTGGTGACTGGGAGTTATCTGTGCCCCTGTAGCTGCCAGGGGGCACCTGGCTTCCCTCTGGTTTTGCACCCATGGTTTTGCACAACTTTCATGGCTTCTGGAGTACTGCTTCATTTCATGCTTTCTTACCTTGCTCCATGATGTGCTGTAAAGTTCTGTCATCAGTAATTCCTGAGGAGTCTGCAGAGTTTCCTGTTTGACAAACTGTTCCCAAGTGTATGTGGTGAGTGCTTTTCCCTTCCTTGGTTTTCCCAATATCACACTCACTCTGGGCAGACTCATTTTTAAATGCCTCTAATTTTTATCTGTAGTTTCTCGTAAAATATTCCTATATTGATTTTTAAAGCCATTCTGCCAGAGATGTGGACTCCTCTGTATTTAATGAATTGTGAGGTAATGAACGACACTACTTCTCTATTGAACCTTCTTTCTTGATTTAAGTTTGAAATTAGAATCAATAATCCCTTGGTTATGAACACAGATATTGGACAGTAACATTTTTTTTGTGACTCCATGGACAGCAGAAGAGTTTGCTGCTCCGTAGGGACGCCAGCAGCAAACCTGGGGTTACTTCTGTCAAATTTCTCTCACCAATGTGTCTGCCTGAGTATAAAGGCCTTGCTTATAACACATGGCCCACAGCACCACCTCCTATGGCAAAGAGCCCCCTGGAGACGCAAGGCAAAGGTCTCATCAAGACCTGATCCAGTGTCCCAGCTCTGAGGAGCCAGGGGTTCCTGGTTGCATTCACACCTCTCCCAGAGCCACCCAGCAGGAGGGTGCCAAAACAGCACTGTGTCCTTGGCTCTTTTCCTGTAGCAATAATTCTCCCATCGTGCAGAAGCTGATGGGGCACAGCTTGCCATGCTGGTGCCAGAGCTGCAGTTCCTGAGCCCTGCTGCAGTGAGAAGTGCAGCCTCTGCAGCCAGCAGGAACACGGGGCTCAGTGTGATTTGGTGCTGTGACATCCCAGGTTTGTCCCTGACGGAGGCTGCAGATGTTGAAGTGGTGTTCGATTCCTCGGCCGCCAGCAGCCAGCGGGAACTTTGCTCCAGTAAAAACAAAGTGAGTCTGTCCCTAATCCGCCCTCATGCTGTGAGAGAGCTGAGGCTCAAGGGGATTTGCAGCACGTTTCTGAGGATGGAACGCTGGTGATTAACATTCATGCCAGGGCTGCTCCTTCTGCACTTTTGATTTGAGTCGCACAAAACAGGGGGAAGCACCAGGCCCACAGATGGTGGGGCACTGCAGCCTGGGGATGCACTGCTGGGTTCTGCTCGTGGGATTGCATTGCAGATCTTTAAGTGTGCACATTGCAATGAACTTTGTAAGAATAATCACAGATTGGCAAAGAACTGACAGATCTCTGGCAAGGGAAAGGCTTGCTGGAGGTCATTGTACCACCCCATCATGCCATAGGTGTCAAAACAGATTGTGTTTTCTGGAGGAGAGCTGTGTGAGCTTGTATTGCCCCAATTTTTAGAAGAAAGAATACAGAGAAAGTGAGAACACCACCAAGGCTCCTCCCAGCCTGCAGTGCCAGCCCTGCACCTGGGCAGCAGCTGAACTCCCTGGTGTGGGCAGTGGGTCCCCAGGGAAATGCAGCCTTTGTCGATTCATGCCAGTGATGTTCCAAAAGCAGAACCAGGTCTGCCTGCACAGCAGGGATGTTTCTTCAGAAAAACCTGACAGTGGCATTTCACACAGCAGCCCATCCTCCAAAGAGCTTTTACTCGTGTTTTAACCTGGCTGTAATCTGATTGTACTTAGTTAAAATAAGTAAGGACAGATCAATTGGAATTTTGATTGAGAAAGAACTGAAAGGTTTGGCTCAGATTTTGGCTCAGAAGATGGAAAATCTGAGTATATGACAACTTAATGCAGAGACCTCGCCTTAGATAGTAATGAAAAAACATCCTGTAGGAGAGACTGGGTGATTCTTTACATGTTTCTTTTTCACTCCTCAGAGAACAATCTCTGCCCCTTAAAAACAGAAGAGAGGAGAAACGTTCCCATAGTGGTGATCCAGCTGGGCGCAGCACTGACCACGCACAGCCCCAGGCATTGCAGGGAGTGCAGCAGAGCTCCCTGCAGGCACACAGTGTGCCTGATCTGCTCTTCCTGAGGGAAACCTGCTTCTTTATCAGCCCCCTCTGATGCGATTTGGAAAAGCTGACAGAGAGGAGATGGGGGAGCTTCACAAGTGATTCATTTTTATTTTGGCTTCCCAGAGTGATGTCACACATGGTGACAGGCTTAGGGAAATATGAAGCGTGAGACACCCACTGCGAAATGCAGGAGGAAGTTACTATTCCTGCCACTAACCATCTGTAAATATTAGATGGGCTTTACAAGTATTTTCCTAGATGCTGATCAAAATCAGAGCTTGAAACGTTTACAGGAAGGAGAAGGGAGGGAGGAATGAAGGAAAGGAGAAGCAAGGAACTCTTACTGGAAACTTTTCAATATTTCTTTGAAAAGCAAATGTGTTTCATTTAGACTTTTATGCCACCTCTAAAACCAAAATGGCATCAGCCATTCTAGAATGTCTTGCTTCTTTTGCTTTCCACTGCAAACTGATTAGATGGTTGTTCACACCCTTGATTTTACTTATGTTAGTAAAATTTGGTTGTGAATCCTTGAAATGTGATTTTGCCCATTGAGAAGTGGCCAATGGTCACTGAAATGAAGCCCCAGTCCTGGTGCGCCCTGCTTGCCTTCCTGGGGGTCTGATTTCATTCCCTGGGCCTGCAGTGTTAGTTATGCATTGAGTCCCTTTCTTACCAGGCATGTGGATCCCACCCTCCAACTTGCTCTTTTCCTGTCCCTCAGAGAAGCTTACAATTTGAACAGCATTGATATAGCAAAGCATTTGTGTCCCCCAAAGCCAAGATTGTCTAAAAAAGTTAATGCCCGGATAATAGGAGGAAGAATGCAGCATCAGTTCTGCGATAGAGTATTCAGATATATACCAATAGACATGAAAGAAACGCTTAAAGAGTCAGGCAGATTAATGTAGAGATGATATCTACGTTTGGAATACCTGAATTGGGTTAATCTTATCTCTTATTAAAATTCTCTGTTGAATTTATCTATTAATAATTAACTCTTGACAAGAGACATCTTTCTACATGAGTAGGTTCTGGCTAATGTGACACTCATTAAGGGTGTGAACAGGGAGAGCAGATCCGGCTCCTGCAGGGCTGAATGCTGCCTGCCCTGTGCTCTGTTCCTACACCTGCTCTTACATGCAGTAGCCAGGCCTAAATTTGGGGAATCCAGCTGTCATAGTGAAAGCACATCCATTCCAGAGCTCTCCTGTATGTGGTGTCTGTGTTCCATTGCTGGATGGCTAAGGAAAGAACCATATAACTGTGCTGGTTAGGTGCTATCCCCTCCAATCTCAGCTGATAGGCAACAGCATCCTGCTTACAGGCGATCCATTTGAATGCTGCAGTGTGTGTGATTTTAATGGATGGAGACAACACATAAGCTCTGAGGAAAGGTACATTTCGCTCTGAAGAATGCCAGCTAGCCCCCAAGGGCAGGGAGCAGAGTTTTACACCTAACTGATGCAAAGAGTTGTATACTGCCCTATTAAATGCAGGAGAGAAAATGTTTCCAGATTGTCCTCTCCTTAACGAGGGACCAGAAAAAGTTTCAGGTTGATCTCTGGTATGACAGGGCTGTTCAGGGCAGCCATAATATGCACACTGCTGTCAGGTAACATCTCTCTTCCAGCAGAGAAATATTCAGCCCTGGGCCCTTGTACACAGGACTGATTACTTGTTTTCTTCTCATTTCTGTACAACGAGGTCTGGGACACTGGATTATTTCAGCTGCTTATCCCATATCCCACTGTGACCAAAGGCCAGCAGAGGGTGTCCCCAGCTGAGAGTAGAGGCTGGATGTAAAGCAGACATCTATCACAGTGGCACTAGAAGCCTGGGGCTGTGCAGGAAGAAGTCAGGGCACAGGAATCAACAGCAGGACTCACTGGGAAGGGCCTCTCATCTCTACAGAAGCCCTTCTGCAATGCTGCACTGCGCCCAGCCAGGCGCCACTTCTGTGCTCCAGAAGGAAGAAGGATGGGTGAGCATCGATCTGAGCTGCTGGCTGCTGCTGGGCCTTGTCCCGCTGCTGGCAGTGCTGCGCAAAGCTGTCTCCTCCAGGGCTGCTCTGAGGTGAGCTCCCAGTTCAGTGAGTTCCCACCTTCCTTTCTTCACACTTCTCCCTTTTTAAAATCAGTCGTGATCTCAGAAGTGGGGCCGGGCAGCAGCAGAGCGCTGCAGTGCTTTGCTGTGCAGATCCCCCAGCAGAGGACCTGCAGTCCTGCTCTGCTGCTGGTAGGAAATCAGCTCAATTCCTGGCATTCCAGCTTGGCCTGGCTATGCAGCTTTTACTCACTGCTGCTTTCTTAATTAGACTGCAATCCCTTACAGGCAGGACATTAATGTATCGTGTTATATTTTGCATTTATTTGTTTTTGCTGCTTGAAAAATCAAAACAACGTGTAGCTGAAGGACAGACTGTATAGGTTCCTAATTCTTGCTCCCGCTTCAGTGCCCTCTCTTAGGCATTCTCTAAATTAATTCTTTATTCTTTATCCAGCAATGATCAAACACAGGTGTTTCATGGAGCAAACCCTGCAGCAGACAGCTGGAGCTTGACCTTCCTTTCATGTCAATAGGAAAACTCTCAGAACTGAGCATAAGCCAGTCTGTATGTAAACTCCCTCATTAGTCTTCAACAATTAGAGGCTGATAGATGGCCTGAAGGGTGAGATACCCCACCTATTAGTGGGGCTGCTCTGAACACAACCCTCCTCCTTAGCCCTGAGCGCCTGGTGGAAATAGGACAGGTGATCCTGCAAGAAAAGTCAGTGCTGTTACAATTCAGTTGTTTTCCTTTAGAGTTATTATGTATCTTCTTTTACACTTCACAAGTATTTGGAAAACAAGAACATTTAGCTTTTAACTAAATTGCACCAGAACAAATATTTTTATTGCTGCACTGAAAGCTGTGGGTCTGCCCAAGCCAAATTCCATTTAATGTTTCTTTAACGACCTCTGAGACAGCTTAGCCACGTTCTGATGAGTGTTCAAGTGAGATGGCATTTGTTAGGTGGCAGCTGTTTAAGTCCAGCATGACTTTGCTACTCCAACCACAAGTGTTAACATCGCCCTGGGTACCAAGGCAGCTGATCCTGGTTTCTCTGCTTACAACAAAAAGTAATGGCACTGGAGAATGAGGCGGCAGGGAAGTTCAAGCAGTTGTGCCAGCACTGCTCAGGATGCCTGCAGATCTTCGTGCTGCAGTATTGCCTTTGTGGGCAGCTCCGAGATGGGTACGTGAGAGTGGCTCCCGCTGAACCACTTGAATATAGATGCAGCTGGGTTTCTGAATTCACATTCAAGTCTTCCCCTTCATTTTGTATGGCTGAGGAAATTCTAGAACGCTCAGATGCATTTTCTGATAAGTCTGAGTTCCACTGAGACAGAAATCGCTCTAACCCACAAAATCAAGAAGGCGTTTCAGTTTAATGTATGAACTTGGCTTCTCCCTTTCTGTGAGAGGACTGCGATCTCCCAGGGCAGCTCTGGGACAACATCCTCAACACCGGGCTGCTTTCATTCTCAGAAACCGAGCAGGATTACAGAAAGGAACACAGTCACTGGGAGAAGTGGCACTACGAACTGACTTTGCTGTAGTTGTGGAGACTCAGTACTGCACAAAAGTGCATCCCTTTAATGGATGACTTTTCAGAGCCAAGATGAGAAGGACAATACAGTTGAGTGAGGTGGGAAGGATGTACGGGCTTTTCCCCTTGAAAGTACAGCTTAGAAAATGTCAGCAGTGGGCACTGCTGCGTTGTGAATAGAGATGTAGTGGATACCTTCTGTGATTTCTGAGGACAAACAGTGCTGTTGGCTCATCGTGGTGCAATTCTGGAGTTCGGAAGGAAAAACGAAGGAATGTTAACTAGATTATTTCTGCTACTAATTCTGCTAACGAAGGGAGCAGTGGGGGTGCAGCTGTGGGCTGAAGCAGTCGGTGCTGAGGATGCTCCACGCTCTTTGCCTGCACGCACGGGGCTCTGGGTGCTCTGCAGGCCAGCACAGCAGCAGTTGGAGCACGAGGATGCTTCTGGTTTAGCTTTGTCTGAAAGTGCCTGACGCTGCTTTTCAACACCGCTCCACAATGCAAATGTGAAGGGACAGTGGAAATGGCACGGAGCCTCCCTTCGGGCTGACGGCTCTGTCCCCAGCGCTGCCGACGCCCGGCCGAGGAAGGAGCTCCGCTCCGGGCCCCACCAGGTGGCACTGCGGTAAAGCGCTGCCGCAAGGAAGGCGTGCGGCCATCCGCCACGGCCCTGCGCGAGGAATAAATGCCGAGCACTCAGGGATCTGTAGAGCTGGGAAGGTAGGTGGCATTTATGGCAAGAGTATTGATCTCCAATGGAACGAGTCTATAATGAATGGCATTTCAGAGGATCTGGCTGTTACTACGGCTGTGAAAAGTTCATTTAGAGCTAACGGATATGGCTGTAACGATACATCTGAAGAGCTAGAACTAATGAAGAAGCCTCCAGTGCTACTGAAGTACTTAGGAATAAAGCCTTATTACTCGACAAAAAGCTGTGACACCACGGTTAGAAACTCACAGCATCACAAGCGATTCTGTGCAGGTGGAGCCTTCACGGTCCTCAGGGAAGGGCCAATGTGTGAGGCTCAGCTCAGCCAAGCTGCTTTGTTTCCTCGGACCAACGCTTCGTTCCCAGTCAGGCAAGTTCCCTTTGTGGTAGACTGTTCTGTGTTTCTCAGGAATGAAAGCAAAACCACTTATTTTTATTGTAAATCATATTTAAAAAGCCATAATGCTAACGTGAGCCATCTGAAATTGACACCAATTTGCCTTCACAATAGCAGGATAATTAATATCAGTGTTTATGTAGTATCTCTCCTTGCACAAGATCCCCCAGGAGTTTGCAGATAACAGCCTGCAGAAGCTATTGTAGCCATCATACAAAACATCTGGTCCACACCAGTTTAAAAATCCCATTTTAATTTCAACTCTGCTTCCCCCTAAAGTCAATGGACTGCTTTGCCTTCCAGAGTTGAGTTAAGCCCTTTGTTTTCATTTGGTCCCTGAAAAGAAAGGAAATGAATTACAATAGTTTTGTACAGCACCTCCCAGAGACCAAGTGTTAATTGCACATGCCCTGCACAGGCAGCTGATGGGCACACGCAGTGAACGTGGCAGGGATTTCGAGGTGACGTGTGACCTGCTTGGAGGTGCCAATTTCCAGATGCCCTCAGTGTCTCAGGGCACTGGGAGCATCTGGAGATTCCAGATAACTCCAACAAAGGCCTGAGCAACAAAACCCTGAGTGTATGTGGTGACCTTAGGAGTGGCTACAGCTCTCTGACTGTGACAAGAGGAAACAGCCCCCCCAGAACTGTCTGTTCACTGCATAAGCATGAAATGATTTGAGGCACTCCAACCTATTATTAGGTTAATGAACTCAAACCCCAGAATTCTTCAGTCCCGAAGCAACCAGAGGCTACCAGTAAAGACCAATCTGTGGGAGTTAATGTGTGCACAAAAGGACGTTTTACGCTGCCTGGAGTCCTGCTGATGAAGGCTCTGTTCCTCATGTCTGTGCCATCTCCTGAGACACAAGGCATTTGTCAGCAGGAAGGTGGGTGGGTAGAGGTCCTGATGCTGCTCCTGCCGTGGCTGAGCCGTGCAGTGCAGTGGTGTGAGGCTGGCAGCGATGGCTCTGCTTCCAGCACTTCCTCCTCTGGCAAACAAGTGTGGATCTGCACCCTTGGCACTCGCACTGAACTCAGGCAGGCACAGCAATACCACCTCTCTCCTTGTCACTACAAGGCGTTCAAAGCTCATTTGCTTTATTTAAAACACGTAGGAAAGTTCTCAGCAGCTGCCAGGTAAGCCTTCCTACTTGCCTTAGAATCAAAAGGTGCCGCCGATTTTTCGGATGCTGCAAAGGCAGAAGCAGACAGTTGTGTCAGAGACAGAGATCTGAAGCCTTGGAGGAAAATTTCCCTATTTGTGCTGTCACTGTGTATAGGGGAGGATGGAGAGCAAGGGAAAGAGTCGCCTAGGAAGAAATGGGAAGAAAGGAAACTTGATTGTGAAGAGCAGGATAGGAAATGAACTCTGCATTCAGAAGTGGCAGAAGATGAAGATAACAAACAGAAGAATAAGCTGGCAAGCTTTGTTGGAGTTGTAAAGTGCTCGTTTAAATCTACTTTTGTTCCTTGTAATTCACAGAAGTGAAAGTGCGCCCCAGATCCCTCGGTGCTTTCTGCACAGCCCACTGCTGTGAGCTGCAGTGTTTGAGCCCCGTGAACTGCACTGCTTTAACTGGAAACGGGCCCAGAGGAATGAGTGGGGCTGCTTCTGCCTTCCCAAGCTGCCTGCAGTCATGCACATGGACAAGGCAATCACTGGGGTAGACAGTGAATGACTGTCAATGGAACCATCTGTATCCTACCCTAGAATATTTGAGATTGCTGTTAGCATCCGGCGGGGATGCTATATCCCTACAGACAGTGAACTGAATGAATTTTGCTTTTCTGGACAATTTCCTTTGCTACCCTCCTCTTAAAATGCTAAGAGCCATTTACAGAATTTGCTGAGGGCAAGCGCTGATTCAATTGCATATCAAAGACCTTAAGGCAATAGAGAAGTCATCTTCCTCGTGTCCTTTTACATCTTGCAGATCATGAATCTCCGCACAGCACTGATTTGGAGAGCAGCATATTCTTTGCCTTGTGTTGTCAGTGATGAGATGCCTCATTCTGCTTCAGGGGGTTCTGCCAGGTGACTCTCGAGGGAGATATTTCTGCTTTTGTTTCACAACCACTCTGGCACCAGGCATGCAGGTTAAGACAGAGGGAGGAGCACTGCAAAATAACAACTCCTTCCAGTTCCTGGGATGTGTTGTATTCCCAGCACACAAACGATCAAACTCCCTTCGTTATGCTGCAAACTTTAGCTAATAATGACTATCAAGAAATTGTACTTCCATTTCTTCTAATTCTATATGAAGCTCATACAACACTTTCTTTCAAAAAACAATGCCTTGTATCAGATGCTGACTTTAATTCCATATGAATTTCTGTGGTGCTCATGGGTGGAGAAAATCTCAGTGTGATATTTGTGGGAAGAAATGAATGAGCCCCAGTATCTTCAAATGGCTTAAAATGTCCTCCTGAGGATTTCTGTCAAACACATTTCCAGGTTTAGGTGAAAAGTGTATTGAAGGAAAACCAACCAGAAAGCTTTCACACAGAGATCAGGGGTCACTAGAGAAACTTTTGTCAGCAATAATATACAGAAATATACCTAGAGATGCTGACAGCATGGAAGAAACCCTGGTGTCGCTGCAGTGAATGGCAGAACTCAATTCTCTGATGATTTCGTTGGGAGCCACATTTCTCCTTGAAGCTGTCATTTATGCATTAGAAAACATTTGTATATCCTTCACTACAATGAGTGCTGGAAATCTTTGCTGCTGGAAGGAGCCTGCAGAGGTGGGACGGGCTCCAGTGCTTTCCTTGTAGAGCTGACAGTGCAGGACTAGAGAACTGCTTCCTATGGGTCCTGTTAGATGAAAACCATTAGCTGTGGTCGTTTCCAACCTTGTGATTCTCTCATTCTATGGTTCTATGTGCTTTCAGATGCAAAGGACAGAGAGGCATGAAACGTGATTGGTTTTGCCATCTTATTTAATCTTACACTTGTCACATCCCTATAAGCCTTATATGAACAACACCTTAAAATAAGCACGCCATGCCCTGTGCTGGTCTATCCATGGGGAATAGCATAGAAACACCAGGAAATATTTGAAGAAAACATCCATGTGAGAGCATTATACTGCTTCAGATAAGACATCTCTGAAGTTGCATACTTGTGTTCTGAACTTTTTTGCCTGTGGACAGCTGCACAGAGCTGAACAGATCCCATTTAAAGACACCCTGGTAAGCAAGATGCTCGTATCTGGGCACATCTGTGGGGGACAGTTACTGATAGGGATTTCAAAGGAGTCTGAAGGCAGCAGTCCATAAAGCCCATTGAAAGTCAGCAGCTGTTGGGTGTTTGAATTCAAATGCAATTTGAACTCACTTTTACTTTATCTATTTTTCTACTTTAAATGTAGTGGATCATGGATCACAAACCCTCTTGGGTTGCTGAGGTTGTGTGGCACAGTGGTTACTGCCCTTTTCCAAATGTGGTCCTGCTTGCTGGACTCAGGCTTGCATCCACCTTTTGCGTGCCTCAGGTGCACCCTTTATGTGGAACTTCTCTTTGTTTGGACTTTGTGATGTTACCAGGAGATCTGGATTGTCATCAGTGTGGATTTTCATGAGTCAAGATGTCAGTGACACAGATCTGTACTTTGCTTTCCAGCTTTCCATCCCCGAGGTGCTGTCTGCCTCTCAGCTGTTTGCAGCTGGGCGAGCAGCAATTTTCTGTGGCTGTGTGCGGTGCCAGAAGATGGAAATGCTTCTGAAATGGAAGCAATTAGTTGCCACAGCTCTCAGCGCTGGGGGAGGATTTTAGCAACTTGACTCTTTGAAGTTTGGATCTGGAGATAAGTCAGGTTTATTCTGTCATCCAGACGAAATGTCGCTTATCCAGTGCTTTCATCTAGAAGCAGGTGGTGCTGCTGAGGAGGGCTAGAATTTGCACTGATCCTGCATCCTTCCACTCACTGCTGCTGGAACATCCTGACTGACAGCGTGAGGAAGAGCAGCTCAGTCCAGATACGCACAGCCACGTATGAACGTGTTTCCTTCATTATTAAGCACCCATCTGCTTAGACTCCAACCGTGCAAAATGCAGAACTCAAAATACTGGATAGTGCTTGGTGAATGCAGCAATGGGCTGTAGCTTTGTTTGGAGGCTGTGCATAGCTGGAAGCTTTTCTTCAAGAGATCGGCATAAAAATGGTCCCCATGTGAAGTTATACCATCCACTGACTGATGAGCTGCGACTGTGCAAGTAATTCTGTAGAGGAGAGGGGCCTTTGTAACCTTCCTGCTAAAACTGTCAGAAGGAAAGATAACTGCTATGGGATACAGCTAGCTGCACCAAACCCATGTACCAGCAGTTACATTCAAAGACACATGAAGAAAATGGAAAGGCTCTTACTGACCTCAGTGAGATTTGGACCAAGTGCTTATTGAGGAGCCATCATGTACACCAGAGACAAAAATAGCCGTTGGCTGTTTCTGATAGAGCCACACTTGAACCAGAGACGCAGACAGCTCTGGATTCCACCATGCTTTTCTTGCCAAGTTTAGCTTGAGTTCTTGTTTCATGCGGTGCGATTATTGGTGTCATAGCTCAGTTTAATTATAGATAATCAGTTATATAACCCCCCCTCTTGAACAACTTACTTTTTTCTGTTGAGGATGTTATAAGAAGAGGCTGTGACCTGAAGTACGTGGATGTCCAGGGGAAAAGTCTGAGAGCTGCTTCTGGAGAAAGGAATCTGGCAGAGCGCGGAGCAGAGCGCGGCCCTTATGCATCCTGCATGGGGCTTTCACGCAACAGCATGAGGCCATAATCCCTTTCCCATGGGCTTTCCTGTTTACTTCAATGATAACACTGAATTGTAAATTTAATTTTAAAAAATCTAAGGATCTGAGGTCCTTTTAAAGCAAAACAAAGAAAATCACTCTGTTGTCATCGCGGAGGCGATCCTGCAGGGCATCCTGCTGGAGAGAGCACGTGGCTGATGGCCAGGAATCGGGGCTGCTCTGCTTGTAATGTTACCATTGCTAGCCTGTTGATTTCATGGAAGGAATTTTCCTTCTTCTGACAGGTGAAGATGATAACTGCTTCCTTTGTCCAGTGGGCATTTTTCTGTGTCCAGCAAAAAAATCTTTACGTTATTTTACTGGTTTTAACTGTGAAAAAGAGCCGTTTGATAGAAGATGTGTTGTTAACCAGAGAGGGACGCTTAACACGGGGTAACCTTTGCTACTGTCCTGTGCCATTTGTAGTTCAGCAGTGCTGGATCACTGCAACCCGCAGGACTCTGCTCTGGCAGCCCTGAGCTGTGCTGTGCTGCAAGTGCTGTGACTGCACCTGAAAAAGCATGCGACTTCCCTTGGCACTGCCTCTATTATCTGCAGTCACGGAGCCTGCATGTCCCGATTCCCAGCGCAATGAATCATCAGACAACGCTGTCTGTGCTGCTTGTGTCGTTTTCTGTTTTATTAATGGCCAATGCCTTTCATAGATATTTTCCACACGACTGCAAGAACCAAACCAACAGAAGATGTCACAATTCATTAGGCACCAAGTGACTTTCGAGCTTATCTGAAACTGATGAAAAACCTGCCTTCTTGTTAAGACAGCTGATCTGGAATTTTGTCCAAAAGATGATACAATCCGGAATGCTGCCTGTAATGCCAACCACCAGACCCTGTCAGATACCAAGGGTGCTATTACATGTTCCATAACTGCACATCAAAATGAATCCAGAGAGAACAGCTCTGGTTCTCTCTCCATGCACCCTGACGCACAGAATTCTCTCCTGGGAAAAACTCCCAACACATCTGCTTTCTGAATCTGCATTAGTGGCTACACTACTTTATGAACATCTATCACTGTGAATTGCCCTAATGACAGTGTTTCAAATTTATACACAGAAATTGGAAATCTTTTTTTTTTCCAGTGGTTTGAATGATAGAAAACTAAAAACTAAAAACTAAAATAAAAATTAGTAAGTCCTAGAATACAAACCCTCATTCCTCTAGAAGAAAAGCCCATACATCTAAACAAACCACCTATTCTCAATACACTTCACATCATTACCTACTGGGAGCAGTGAACCATCATATCCAAGATCTCCTGACATTTGTCCTGTTCAGCATTACTTGTGACACTTTATGGAATGCCTGCATGGGCTGGAGCTCTCAGTGACAATGGTTTATTCGTTTCATTTTCACACTGCAAAGACACGAATCAATACCTCTCATACTTCATCACAACCATCTGGAAAACCCTTCTATGAAGGGCATCCTAATTCTCATAATTGGCAGGCTGCACGTTTGGAGGGCAACAGGAACGTTCTCCTCTTGATGGTGCATATGGTGTGCTTTTCTGAGGGAGGCCTGAGTATGAAAAATAAACAAAACAACTTAATTATTAGATTAATTTTAATCATCTTAATAAATGATCCAGCTATGTCATCCCTCATTTCTGCTCTTTGTAGTTTAGAACCAGATGAGAAGGAAGCAGCGCATTCAGTTCAGTGCTTGCTAAAGGGGAGGCAGGCAGTGTGTGGGAGCAGAATCAGGTGCTGATGAAAGCAGGCTTTTTGCATGCAGATCTGCTACGTCAACAACTGGGGAGCCTTGCAGCCGGGCAGTTCCTCAGCACAAATAGAGCGCGTTGGCAGCGTGTTCTGACAGCTTCAGTGTTATCGGGCTGTAAAACACGATGAAATTACTTTATTGGCTGCAGACAACTTGGGATTTATTTATTTATTTGCTCTGCAATTGTATGGCTCGCAATAATCATCCATTCTTTTCCAAAGCGAGGCTGAGAGGCATTTGACATAAACATTGGACCAGTAACAGTAATATTCTTTCTCCATAACACATTTTTCCTTGCGAGTCAGCCGGTGATAAAACACATAACACTTCACCTGCAGGTCATTGCTTTCAGCCTGATCCACATCGATACTCACAGAGCGTTATCAGTCATCTTCTCCAAGGCAGCCTATGCAAAACAGCGACCATGTGGTGTTGGAGGAGCCCCTAGAAGACACTGCAGCACGAGAGCAGCTCCTCTGGGTAAGACCTGAGCCACACTGACAACGCTGCTTCCAAGGATTATACTGCGCACAAAGCAAGGAGTGAATGCTCCTTCCTCAAGGAGCATGACCTTTCTACTCTTCTACAAATACTTCTGTGACTTTCCTACAAACTAAGCTTTCCTAGTCTTCAGATTTCTCAGCGCACCTTCTGGTTTCACAGAAGAAGAAAGGAAGTATATAATCAATGAATATTAAGATGTTATAATTACAAGATAAACAAGAGAGTTTGGCAAAGCAGATAACGATAACAAAAAGAGAATGGATAGAAAGCTTACCCCTATCCTGGGCTCACTCACAAAACTCCAGCAGAGATCCTTCCCCACTGGCAGCCAGCTCTTCAATAGGTCTAGGAGGGGTGCAGCCAGGCTCCCCCTTCCTGCAGCACAGCTGCATTGCCTTCGCCTGTGCTCCTCTGGCTGGCTCAGTGCTTGCCTCAGGTGATCAATCAGAGGTTCCCATACAGGAAGACCCAGGATCTGGAAGAGTTCCTAAATTATGGAACCACTTTGGTTTTCTTAGGCTGATGATGAGCACCATGCTGAGCTCAAGATGCGCTGCAGCTTGGCTAGCATTCCACATACACCAAATGCATCACACAGCAGCACATCCAGTAGGAAACAGAAGAAATCTTGAAGATATTCTGTTGAACCCCCAGTGAGTCATTCAGGGCTGAGAAGCACTGCTTTCTCTCTTGTTGCTCTTCTCACGCCTATTGCCATGGCTGTCCTTCTGCAGGTTTTTGTGCCATACAGGTGCCCAATGACAGCAGAAATTACACATCTCTGTATTATTTTCAACCCAGAGCTGCTTGCCTGGCATTCCTGTTTGTATCTGAAAGATGCCTGGGCACTTGTCATTCAATGGACTACTTAAAATCTTTCCGTTTCTTCTTTTTAACATTTTTCTCCTTCTCTGACTCCCCTCTGACCAACATATTTTGGAGACACTTCTCTCCTTTGCTTACATACTAAGAATGAAACCTGATTATTGAAAGAGTCAGACTTTGTATTTAGCAAAAATAAAGTCCCTGTATTTTATTTTAATTAGCACAAAGCATGCTATGAGTGAGCCCTGTAGGGAATATGAAAGGAATGTTGTCTTTTAAGAGGCGGTGTTTGAACTCTGAATTCCCCATTCTCTATCTTCCGCCTGTAGAAAACCCAGGCTTACATCCTGAAACACTCTGACGAGTCTCTCTAGGTTTGCTACATCCATTCACTCCCTTTCAGTTCATTAACATTCAAAAATACATGCCTGAAATGTAACGTGGATACACAGCTAAAGGAAAACCTGGGGCAGTCGGTATCTGCAGCATGTGCTGAGACTAAAGGGCGCACAGACTTGTAGACATTATTTTCATACACCCACAGATCCTTCCAAATTCAGTACCATGAACATACCAGCTTGCTCAGAGTTAGATCCCTAGCCAGGCTTATCTCACGTTGGAGGTAACTTACATCAGCACAACTGCTCATTTGCACACTAGAGTTTAACTTTTTTGAGGTTTAGTGTTAAAGCTGCCATATACATATATATGATGATCTGTGTTTACATTAGGCTTAATGAGCCTCCATGATGACGAATCGTAGGGGAGCACTGGCTACAGCACATTGGAGATTTTATTTCTGACTTGCCAGATTACAACAATGCTGCTTTGATATTTCCACTTGCATCGGTAGTGTGTGAGGCACAGACCTTCAGCTGAAGCAAGCACCTGCAAAGGACTGATGATCTAAAATGGCCTCAAGTTCCCACGCAGTCATAAATTGCTATGGCTGACACAGTGAGAAAGAGCTGTCATGCCATGACTGCTGGCACATTAGAAGATTAAAACATAGAAACCTGCTTACTAACTGCATTCTTGGATAGTTTAGCTTCAAATTACTCTTTGCAGAGCAGGAGCAGAGAGATTAAGCATTATTCATTAGCACATCAGATTTCTTGCAGCATCATTTTTAAAAGCATTTACATTTACAACAGCAGTGGCTCATTTCGTGTTCTTTTCAGTGTTGGGCTCACAGCACTGACTTCAACGAGCTGGCTGAGCCGTGCTGACCCCAGCTGGCCAGATGCTGCTCATCTGAGACGGCTCAGAACAGCACAGCGCTGCTCTGCTGACAGCCTCAGGTGTGCCAGGCAGCCCTGTGAAACAGAGGGCTTTTTGTTTTGACTGCCAGTGCCTTGTGTTTCTAAAGAATCAAAAGTACTTTTATGAAGTCTTTGAAGGTAAAAGGAGATTGTGTAACAGTATGAGGTCTCGTTCTATATTTAATAAAGAGAAAAGCTAGCTGTGTCTTAGGAAAACAGCTCAAATGCGAGATACTGCATTATGGAACAGAGCACACCTGTCATGGAAGGGGTCATTTCCCTGAAAGTTAAACACATTCCAGATGCCTATGCCTGTCTAAACTGCTTTCTTCAACGTCCAGCCCCGTGTCGAGGCAGGATTTTATACCTGCTATTTTAAGTGATGCACTTCCAGACGTCTGCAACCCTGACAAACTGACCGCAGCCCAGGCAATGCCACACGCTGGAAAATAAATTAATTTCGTGCCTTGCCCTGATCCTGCCTGCCCCTCTGACAGGTGCTCACACATCACTCACAGCTGAACAGTTACAATTCCCTCCCGCCCCCCAGGCACGCTGTGAGCACCCAGCAGGTGAGGGTGCCTGCATGGGTCAGCCATGCGGGTTCTTGCTCCATTCCAAAGCAGCAGGGAGGTGTTTGGGTGTCGCTGTGGGCAGCACAGCCTCATGGTGTGCCCATTTCTGCAAGCCTCCTGCAGCCCAGGTTCTGCAGGGCCACAGCCTGGGTGAGCCCTGCCTGCAGGGCTGTGCTATCCAGCTTAGAAGGTGGCATGGAAGCACAGCAATTCTAGCAAACATGCTCTTTATCCGAGCTGCAGTGTTCAGCAACACTATTTGTACATGAACCATCAGGTTGCAGCCTGAACAGTGATTGAGCACCTGGTGATGGGGCACAGCCAGCCCTGTGAGCACAGGTGCAGGCAGTTCAGTGTGTGATTGGAACTGATGGGCCCTGGCTCCCCCCACCCTTAACCCCATTTAAGGGCTGGCCACGGCAGGGGAAGGTTCTCTGCTTAGAAGTCACCCCTCTTGGAGTGGTCAGTGAGCCCTGGTCTTCTGAAAGTGGTAAGTGATTCCTTTTTTGTTACCAGACTGTGATTGCTCCTTGTCTTGGGTTCAAGGCAGCTGTATCTGCAGCTGTAATGCTGATAGAATCCTGTGTCCTGGTGTTCATTCCTGCTCCTCTTGCATGTGGAACTGCCTGATGGACTCTAATGGGGCAGAAAGAATCCTGGAGCAGTATGCTGAAAGTTGGGTTGGGGAATCATGAGGCTTGTTTTGCTGCCCTGTTTGCTTTAAAGCCTGCTGCTTGGTGTGGTGGCTGCTTTCCTTGCCACATTTACATTACTGACTTATACTTGTATGAGGCAAGTCAATCTCCCCCCAAAAACCTGGTTCAGTTGATATAGTTCATTAGTAAAGGTGTATTTTACAGAGGTTGGTGAGTGATGTCTCCTGGTACTTCCACAGCTCTCTGCCTTCAGTAATTTGTTCAAGTATTTCTGGTGTGCTCTGTGAAAAGCTTTTCCTTTTTTCCTCGCTAGGGAAGTTGTGATGTGGTAAGAGTGATGCATGCACTGTGCTTTAACAGCTTTTAGTTGCTGTAGTTCTCTATCCTTTAAAATGTACACCTTGTATAGGAGGCCTGAATTAAAAGCAGAATATAGTCTTCAAGGGCAGGTAATTAATAAGGGGTGGCAAAGCCTGGTTTGTCTCTCCATGCTGTGTTTGGTCTTGCATATTCTGACATGCTTTCTTCAGTCAGTGTTTATTATCTAAGATGCAGAGAAATGGGAGCCCCATCTGCAAGAAGATAAGTCACTTCTCCATTTTGCAATTATCTCAGTAGCAGCTGTTGCAATAATAGAATGCTGTAACACTTCAATTTTTGAGTTGGTTCCAGAGGTTCGGAGTGTGGCTTCATGAAGATTATTTCAGCTGTAGTTTCTGTCTTGGTGTAAGTGACAGGGCTGGATGTGAGCTCTGCACATCGATGGCAACATGGGGAATGCAGTGATGTCATTCACTGCATCTTAGAGTTGTGCACCACAGGTTCTGACTTCTGGTAATAGCAGTACGTGCACTTCAAGTCTTATCAGCCCAATTTAGGATTTTAAGAACAAGTTAGAAGTGAGTTCTTGTTATCCAGTACCAAAGACAGAATCAAACCCTACCACCCTCTGGAAGGCTTGGCCTAAGAAATGTGTGCTCAATTAAGGCTGCATTTCAGAGACTTCATGGGCAATGTTTGGTCAACCACCTGTTCAAAGTCCCTACCCCTGGCAGACATTGTTTTTAAAGCTGTGCATTTCATCCTTTGGGCACACCTTTTTCAAACCCCTTCATCATGCAGAGTAATAATATCAACAAAAGCCAAAACAATCCGGGTGTCTCATAATTTCCACCTAAACTGTATGCCTCCTTTCTTCTGCTGTGGTTAACTACTGGGTTTCCTCTGAGGTTTATTTGGGCTGCACTTGAAATTAGGGGTGCTTGGGATAGCAGAGCAGTCCTCAGAGTTAGTAGTCAAGGCACTGTTAGCAGCAGCTTGTCTGGAGGAATGGTAGCAAGTCTTGGATATGGGCTGCAGGGAAAGATGTGTAGCAGTGTGGCTGAGGATAGGGAGAAGGGATTGCAGCAGTGAGCTGAGCTGAAGGAACAAGCTGAAAATCTGTAAGCTTGAATTTACAGAGAAAAGCAAAGGGTATCGGGAGTGTTCTGACTCGTGCTGTGACTGAAGAGCAGTGGTACATCACAGGTGGTAAGCCATGAAGCAGGCTGGTATCACCCAAATGAACAAATGAAGAGAGTATTTTCACTTGCTTCTTGGTATTACACATCCTGCAGTTCTCAGCATCTTGATCAGTGGTGTGTTGTCATAGCCTGTACTGCTTTGTTTTCCAAGTTTTGTCCCTAATCTGTTAGTTGCATTTCATTATCACATCTAGGTCATTAGTGAAGTGACACCCAAGGGGGAAGAAAGGAATCAAATGACAATGTAGGTGATGTCTGACATTAGCCAAATGTCAGGCTTTCTGATAGAAGCATCAAAATTAATCTGAAAATGTTATACCAGTTTTAGTCATTTTCCTAAGAGATTGAAAACACAAGAAGCAGACTGATGACATTTTGATTATAGTCTCAAATTGCAAAGACCTTACAGAACATACTTTCTCCTCACACATAATTAAAACCTGCTGTTACCTTGATCTTTATTATATTTTTCCATGTCCTGGCAGATCTCTTGGGTTTTGTAAGCTATTGATCCTTGTTGTCTGAGCAAATGCGGTGTGTCAATATTGCTCAGATGAGCAAATGGCTTTTTCATTTCATTTTTAAGGGTAAAGATGGAAGGAAAAGTGCATGGCAGAGGCAGTGCAGTGAGATTTACCCTGTAACTGCTACAGGTGTGTCAGTAGGCTGCTGAATCTGGACCCAAGCACCCATCTGAGCCAGAGGCTTGGCTCCTGCTCTTGAAATGAGAAAAAACACAGCCATTCCACGTAATTAACGCTTAAACTAGTGTAAATGCATCCTTGACATCTAAGGGGGTTGGGTTTTGTGGAGCAATGGGCAGCCCTTCAAGGAAAGCTTGTGCCTCTCAGCAGACGTGGCATTTCATTGCTGCTGCTTGGCTGCACCCTAACCTGAGAAAATGAATGGTGTGGTGGCCAGGGAAGATTTTTTTTTTCCAATTTAAACCATTTTAAAGCATATTTAGTTTCACCATCTGCTGTAAATAGTAAAGCACCCAGCCTTAGTGTATTGCAAAGTGGCATTTTTATGGCAACAGAGAATATAATGGGCTTTAATATGGTTGAAGTGTACTGTATACAGCTCCAGTGGTAGAACAGCACAGCTGTAACTGATGGGCTTGTGAACTGCAGCTGAACAGGTGAGGTGCTGTGCAGAGCTTTGGGGAGGAGGCACAGCACAGCTTCAGGAACACCTGCTGGCCCTGTTAGTGCTTGCTGGCACTCCGATTGGATCAAGGGCAAATTTAGTCCAGCAGCCCTGAAAGTGGGCAGCTTTAGTGAGAAACATGAATCCCAACCTGAGTGCACTTGCTTGTTCTGCACGTGCTCTTTGCAGTTCCAAAGGGTGTTTTGTGCTGTTTCTCCCTCCTTATTAACTCCTCTCCCAGGTACACATCTGAGGAATCTGAAAGGATTAACCTACAGATGTTTAAACCAACCCTTATCTGAAGGTTGCACTGGCACATTAAGGCTGTTCACACCTCTAACACAGAAAACACTGCTGTTCCCAGCTCTGGCCTCGAGCAGCTCCTGGTGACAGGCTGCATGTGTTCAGTTGCTTTTCACACTGGATCTTCTGTTGTTTTGGAGACTTTCCTATTCCACCTCCTGCACAAGTACTTCCTTGACACCAAATGGCCATCACTGAAGTCTGCCAGGGCTTGATCCTGCTGCTGAGTTGCAGTTTGGCTGGTATCGCTGGGAAGGGATGTCTGAGAAATGTTCTATCACTGGGTTCTTATCTCAAAGCATGCTTAGTTCTACCTCTGCAGCATTACTAAATACTGTGAGCCTGTGGTTGGGAACTTGCTGTCCTGGCCTGGGATCAGGACCTGCCAGCCCCAAAGGGATGCATGGGAGGGGTGGGCTTTCTTCCAGAGGCAGGAGGCAGCCCTGCTTGTGGGATCCTGCTTGAATTGCTTACAGAATCCTTCATGATTCATCAAGATTGTCTGGCATTTAAATGAATTGGAGAGGCATGGAAAATAAACATTCATGTAATGTAAGATCATTTGTAAAACTGTGGGGAGTTTGACTTGACTACAGCATGATTTCTGGGGTAAACTCAGCTGCAAGAAGAAATGAGGAAAACCGTCCCCAGAGGTTTTTGTGGAGTGGCTTTTCCTCAAGAATTGCACAGAGTCTCCTGTCAAAAGCTGTATTTGCTGTTGCTTCTCCTGACAAATGGCTTTGGAAAAGTGGTCTTTAAGTTCATCTCTGCTCAAATTTGCATTTCCTTAATGCAAAACAGATGCACTGATGGTGACAATGAGTTAAGCTCAGCTCAGGGTTCTCAGGATATTAAAATGCTATGGAAGACAAATGTCTGCACAGGAAAATCCCACAATTGTCCTACAGCGATCGTGAAAAAACAATGTATATATTTGGACTTCAATTTTAATGAAACTCACTGAAAACCTTAAATCCATTTACTTTTCCTCTTCTAGGCTTAGAGAAGAGACAATGACTGCGAGGGGAAAGTTTGGCATCAGTGTGGGTGAAGCAAAGCGTTATGTGAAGTATTAAATTCCTTTGCAGAAACTCTGTGCATACAGAGAATCAGGAGAAGTAGGTTTAAGAAACACTGTAAAATTAGGAGCATAAGATTACTTTTTTATGGAATATGCAGTAGCTGCCACATAGAATAAATGTATGTGTTTCATTATATTTTTATTACATATTTAATGCACATTAAGGAGCAAACAACCATCAAAGAAAAAGAAACTTATTAGATTTAGCAAGTAATCCTATCAGTTTTATGTATGGCCATATTTCTTGAAAACAGGGAGAGATGCACGTCAGATGTCCTTTCTGGCTATTTAGTAAGCCATTTTTCTTTGGAAGAACAATATTAATGGCTGTTTTGCATGTTCATGCTGTATTGCATGAACATTTTGTCTTTTTTATTGTGGTTTCTTGTACGTGTGCCCACTGCAGCTTGAGCAATCCAGTAGAGCATCTGGAAAAATAGATTGCTTTGATTTTTTTTTTTTATCTCTAAATGGGCATTAGTTTGTGTGTGAGCTCCTAAGTTGTTTAAACATTTAGGCAAACATTGGAGATTTTGTAGATGGTGTTGAAGAGTCATTTCACTTTGTCCTCCAGAAATGAAATTTGTGCAGTTACATGAGGAATTCAATGTTTCCTTTAATGTTGTTCTGGAATACTTAGTGATCAAGCATGCCTTCTTTCTATCAGTCTGTCTCTTGGTGCATAATGTTGTTGTCTGTTATCTGTTCTTCACTGGTTTTAAACCTGCCTAAGCTTTTGCTCTCCCCTACCCGGGGCTCTGGGAGTTGTCCCAGTCAGACCCTGCATCCCCGCTGGGGCACTGCCTGCCTTGGCCGTGGGCTCTGCAGTGTGAGCAGTGCTGCTGGGGCTGCTCTTGGCTCTGCTCTGTGGCTCTTCTGCATTACTGCCTCCCCGGTAGCTGGGGCTTTGTTTCTGTTCCAGGGACCCTTGGATGTGTCTGTGCTGCATGCTGTGTGTTCAGAAGCCCAGAGTTCGTGCTGCTTGTGCTTCAGGGGATGCAATGGCTTGTGATGCTCTATTAGTACCTGTACAGATGTGAGTTTTTAGTGGCAGTGTACTTGTTAAATGGCAATGTTTATAATTGCTAGTCCAAGATGTTTTAGAATGCTGTAAGCAAGTTGCCCTTTGGTGCTGATGCCTCTCCTGCTCACCTGGAGCAGGGCTGCTGGGCACTGGGTGCTTCCATGAGCACGTGGCCCTGCCTGCCCCAGGCTTGGGCAGCCTGCCCTGCAGGACTGAAGCTGCTCCAGTTGCTTCCCTGTCAGCTGCACAGATGTGCCCTGACCCAAACAGGCTGCTGAGTTACCACTCGTGGTGAGGCTGTTTGGGCTGGTTCCAAGGCTGGCCCTGTGTCTCAGTGACTGTGTTGGTACTAGAAGGAATTCAGCATTGAGCAGTGACTCAGACAAAGCACCCCTTTGTTGGCCTGAGCAGTGACATAATACTCATGTTTTCATAGATGTTGAATGGGCACTTTAACAGAAGATGCTGAAGTGCTGAAAGCCAAAAGGGCAATACTTGTTTTCATGCTGAGTTGCTACAGTAAATTTAGCAATGAGACCTGACATTCTCTGCCTAATGAGAGCAATTTTTATGCTCAAGTTGTGATTCTCTTTATATAAAGGAAAAATAACGTTAAGCAGTAGCATATAGCTGCTTCGGCTTCATTTTCTACAAATGTCAAAGTACTTATTCATTTAGTTGACAAATGTCACTTCAGAAGAAAATTATTTCTTAGTCACAACCTGATTTATATTTCTGTGTAGCAATCCTTCCTCTTCTCAGAGTTTAAGTTTCTTTAAAGAATTGTTAAAGATTCATTCTACTGAAAGTATTCTGGGATTCCATATATTCATGCCATCTATTATTAGAGCAAAATGCTTGAATTTCTCCATTATGGATGCCCCTTAAGCAACTTGACCACTGTGTTTAATTCACAAGACCATTAATTGCTACATTAGTAAGAAAATTAATTAAGGTTATTCTGCAGTAATGGTCTGGGGAGTTCCTAGGCAAGATGGAGCTCGGTTCATCTGGGCAATGAGCTGAGCTGAGACCTGGCCCTGGGATCTGTGCTCCCAGCCGTGGTGGGAGGGCTGCCAGTCGCACGAGGCGGTGGATGGCCTCTGGCTGCTCGTCCTTCCACTGGCGGCTCTGTCAGGGAGCTCTCTGAAAGCCAAGTCTTTATTCGTCTGATGCCAAAAGCCCCGTGCAGCTATCAAATAAATGGTTTCAGGGCTAAACCAAACACTTGGAAAGCTTTTTATGACCCACTGTGTGCTTTGTGTGGCTTTTAATGTGGGGTAGGTTCAGAATTGCTTCTCATGGAAGCATCTTCACATGAGCAGTAGGCTTGTGAAGATTTGAAAAACAATGAAGTATAGCCTCAAAAGCTATAAGGAGAACTTTATAATGAATACATAACTTCTTCCTGAAGCACCATTAAGCATTTTTGTACTGGATTCTAGTCGTCATGCTGCTAGAAAAGCATTGCTCCATTTTCACTTTGTTCTAAGTGACCTTGCTTTTTCTGCAACGTTTACTCAAGATCTGCATCCAGTTGCACCAACCTATTTGGGAGAGCGCCGGCAGTGCTTCTGCAGAAAGATTTCTCCCTGCCTGGTTTGGTCAGCCCTGGGGCTGCACCTCTTGGCTGCTGAAGGGAATACAGAGCCTGCTGTGTTTTTTCATCTGCAAGAACTTGTGCTGTAAGACCAAGAAATGCTCAGGAAGGATTCAGGGAATGTGTACAGATGCTCCACTGCTCATCAAAGGGAGCTGTTCACTTTTTACAGCTACGTTTTAATGAAGCTTAGAGTTTCCGGTTTATTTGAATGAAATGACCAAAGAATGGTAATCACAGAAGAAAATTCAGCTGTTAATTCAGTGATAAGTCTGCTTTGCTTCAATGGTAGGAAATCGTGAATGCAGTGATGTACAGCTGGCTTGCTAAAATGCCACCCCAGTGCTGCTTCTCCAGTGAGGAAGCGCCATTTGCTTCCACGTGCTTTCAGTGAGATTTATTTTGCTGAGGATTCACTGAATTCTGATAAGACAGGTTATTTTGGCTTAAGACAGCGTTATTCTATAGAATTCTGAATTGATGAGCAGTTGGAAATGTTTTCCTAGATTCTCCTGCTGGTTTTCTCAGAACGCTCTGTAGGGCAACTCGCTGGCCAAGAAGATTTGCTGCAACTCGTAAGAAACTGTTTTTTCTCCCCCCACTTCATCAGTATGTTAAATTGGTTGACTGTCTGATCTGTCATGGAAAGAACTGCTGCCCAGAATCACCTACACTGGAGTGCTGAGCGATCAATGCAGTGGTGACCTTTAGTGGAGCTGGCATTTACCGGGCGGATCGGCTGCACGCAGTCCATGACTGCTTGCTTGCTAGCTGTTTGTCCCTGGAGTCCCACTCTACATGATTTTCCTCTTTTTTTCTTGCTCAGCCTAACATTTATCAAGAGGTTTTCTGCCTTCTTTGACATGATTGGCAGGAGGAAGACTATCTGTCTTTTGACCTAACAAATCCAGTGAACTGAACGATGCAGTAGATGCAGTAAAATGATGTAGGGCTAGATTTTTAAAACTCAAATGTTGAAGAAGCCGGATTTCTTGCAGGAGGTATCCTGTTGTCCTTCTTATTGTTGTGCCCCCCTTGGTAGGCAGTATGAAAAAGTGAGTGTCCTTGGCTGCATGCAGCGCTGCCCAGCAACAACTAGAAACATTGGTGCGTTATTAACACCGTTTTCCTCCTAAAGCCAAAGCACAGCACTGTGCAGATGCTCTGGAGAAAAACAGTTTTGTCTCAGATGAATCTAAAGCACTTGTATTCCATTGCA
The DNA here is from genome assembly GCF_019238085.1 of Lagopus leucura. NCBI lineage: Eukaryota > Metazoa > Chordata > Aves > Galliformes > Phasianidae > Lagopus > Lagopus leucura. The sequence continues at coordinate 7,495,890 of NW_024962279.1, read as the reverse complement.
TTGTATTCCCATAATATACAGAGATATGCATGGTCTCTGTTCAACCTGGGCAGGAAGGAAATATGAGGGCAGAAAATTGCACTGGGTCACTGTGGATGTGCTTTTTAAAAAACCTGTCCCAACACTGCTATTCAAATGCTTGTATCAATACATTCCTACACTTCCCAATGCCAGTAAAAGAATTGGAGTTCCTTTGACTAATTTTGTGTTCTTAGATATCCTAGGTGAGTTTGTGTGGCAAAATGAATACTCTGTATTTTCTTAAGAATTTGGCCTTTTTTGTTTTAAAATTTGACAATAAAACCTCATTTGTTTGATAGGAAGTGCTTTGTATTTTTTAGCAAAGCTCGCTTAATTGGGTGTTAGTACTGCACAGGCTGTTAGTTAGTACTGCACTGGGCATGGAGTGCTGTCTGCTCCTTCTGTCTCACCTTGCCCTTTTCCTCCTCCCCTTGGCCATATTTCTTCGTGCTGCAAACAATGTGCAAGAGCCTTTTTTTGCTGAAGAGTTTGTTCATCTCACTGCCTCCTGCTCTGTAAGAGAACTTGTACCTGACACGTCCCTTCTGCTCGTAATGAGCTTTCACTCAAGGCGCTGATCAATAGCAGAAAGCAGCAAGTCTGTCTCTGTTGCTTGTTTTCTCTATCTTGAATCTGCCAAGATAGATTAGACCATTGCCAAGGTCACTCAATATGTTGCAAGTGAGTGAAAAGATATCTAGTTGACTTTTTAGGACAGGACTGCAAAAAGGCGAGGCTGGAGCTAAACTGAGTGCACATGACAGATCAAATCTATGTCAAGGTCACAGAGGGTACGTTTAAGTGAACCTTTGACACGTGGGCAACATGTGTCCGCTCATCAGAGGAGAGGTAGCTGCACCGTGTCCTAAAGGGAAGTATCTTGGCAGGATGTCCATAGGAAGGAAGAAACAAGGAATTCAGGAATTGCAGTCAGGAACTCAGGGGTAGCTCTCTCAAAATCAGTGGAAGGTTTGTATGTTTCCCTGATGGCAGAGACTGAGCTGTGTGGAGCTGCAGGAAGGAGAGCAGCCTTGTGCAAAGCACCTGATTTGTGTTGATGCAGCTGGAGGCAGCAGTGCTGGAGAGCATCCAGTGCCTGCATGAGCGCTGCATTTCAGTGCTCCTCTGTCCTGGGCTGCTCGTACAGCTGGGATCAACAGCAAAAGGAAATGGCATGAGTCATTCGAAGAAAGCTGTTTGCTAAGTAATGACTAAAATGACAGAAGCAAGATCTGTAGTAAATAGTAATGTATCTTCACAGACTGCTGTGGTGGGGGCAAATGTCTTCATAGCCTGTATGTCTGAGAGCTTGTCTGTTTTGTTCCCAGTCCCAGGGGATGGTCTAATAAAAAATATACCATCTGTATAAATCTTTCAGCCTCAGATCATCGTGTCTGCCACAAAACAACTAATAAAATTGGGCGCCTTCCTAATATAGTTGCTTCATTTAGTGGATTGCCATGGCCATGCTGTCCTGACAATGAAGAGCCCCATAGCTGCAGTATCTTATGTTGGAAGTCTTCCATGGGAAAAGTATGAGTCCATGGGTTTAAAAGAAGTAAAACCTGCTGCCATAGGAACCAAAAGAAATCTTCCTTTGCTCTTCATTCTCAGGTTTGGATATAGGACTTCTTCAAAACTGGTGACAATTTGATCTAGGAAAATGAAGTTCACTTTCTCTGCACTGAGATGAAATGTAGCTGCATACGTGATAAAACTCTGCTTTCATACTGATTAGATTAGTTGTTTTGTTTAATCTCAGTCGGGTTATTCATACAGTCTTAAGTAGAAGCGTGTGCTTAATTGCTCTCTTGGCCCGGAACCAAAGCAGCTAGGAATGCGGTGATGAAAGTAACAGGAGCCCGAGAGATCTTGGGATGCATTAAGGAGATATGAGGACAGTTCTGATTTCCTCTGCATTTCCCTGTCTGTAAGGACACCCTCACAGGGCTGAGCAAAGTATGACTGGTGTTAATGGATGAAGGGAGTTGTGGTAATTAGTTGAATTGTAAAAGAGAATTTCAGAAAATTATCTGTAGGAGAAACACCACCAGATAATTATAAACCATCAAAACGATGAGCCTACTGCAATTGTTCTGTTTGACCTGAAGCCTTCAAAGGCTGGCAAGATTTAAAACCCATTTGAGTAGTCTAACTGCACAGTGCCTGAGTGTTAGCTGGGAAAACGCAAGCAGAAGACTGCAGCTGTGAGGATGCCTGCACTTATCCTACAGTTTTATCTCTGCTCCTAATTGAATTTTAAATGTGCTGACCATGAGTCAGGAGCAAGGCCAGCCTAAAGCTCCAGATGAAAATGCAGCAGTGGCACTGAACCAGCCCCAGAGCTGCCTTCTGGCTTTGAAACTTCCAACATTGATCACATGAAGCTTATCAGTTCAGTGCCTCCTGTTTACCCGTCTCCACCTGTACCAAGGCTGGGTGCATCAGAAGCTTTGAGCCCTGTGGCTACGGGCACCACGTGTGTCCTTGATTGGAGAGACTGTTTTGCTCAGGGTTTGAAGCAGGCTGATTCCTGGTAGCAGTAGGACAAGGGTTTGTACTGTTCCCTTTTTTCCTGCTCTGGCATCCATGTCACTGGGGAGTTGGGCTCTGAATTTTAGGGGATTGAGACCACTCTGCATCCAGATTGCAGCTATGCTAGCAGCACTGGTGCTGGGATGTCCTGCTGCTGGCAGCTCACTGCACCTTCTTCCCCTGCACAGCCAGCCTGCCGAAAGCACGGCCTTGTGAGCAGCAGGCAAAGCGAGTGTCTGTGTTCTTTAACAAAATGGGTGTTTTAAGCAGAAATCAGATCTTGTTCTTTGCTGGGATGCTCGGAGTGGCAGAGTGATGCAGGATTTTGGTTTGGTGTGGGAATTGGGTGGGTTGTGGGGGAATGCTGTGGAAGACACTTTCAACTCAACCATAAGAATCAATGTTTAGTGTTCTGGGTTCCTTGTCTTGGTGTTGGGCTCCTTGAAAACACTTCAACTTGAGTCCCATTTCTGTAAGATCAAGGGAGCTCATTAACTCAGTATGGGATTTCAAGATTCATTAGGCTGCTCCTCCCTTGGCCACTGTGGTTATCTGTGCATCATCTGCACTGTGATGAGGCTGCAGTGCATGCTCCAAGCTCCTTCAAACTTTGCTCTCTCACTGGTATGCAAAGGCTGGTACGTCTGGAACACTCAATGGCTGCCAGAAAACTGGGATTTCTGCCATAGAACTTTAACAGAATTTATAGAAAATAAATGTAGAAGTTGAGTTCTGATTAGTGGTTCATGTTCCCAGGTGGTGTAACTCCATTTCTGTTAGTGAGGCTGAGCTGAAATCCAACTCCCTTTACTTTTTTTTTTAAATGAGAATGGGAACCTGGTTATTTCCCAAATGGTGAGATGCTCTTTGATTGGAAAGGAAGAAGTTCACAGAAATGCTGCAGTTTTTCTCTGGCATAAAGCACAGTCTGAAGCTACCTTATTTAATGTCCCTGTGAATAATAAACCACCACAAACCAAAACCAGCAGCGTGCAATTAATTTCAAAATACTTTGGGCATTTTCCTGGTTTCTGGCTGACTTTATCTGCCTCTTCCTTAGGCTACAGAGTTGACTGTAATTCCTTAAAGCTGCAGGCCTGGGATGCCCGTATCTTTGAGGAGATCTACCAACCTAGGAAAAAAAAAAATTATCAATGTTCTGTTAAAGGAAGCAGAAGCAAAAGGCTCTTAACAAAGTCTTTGGTTACCAAAGTTGTTGTAAAATGGGTGGTGAGCAACTCAACTCATTTTGCATACTTCACTTGAAGAATAATAGGCTTGTGTAGCTCGCTACTTTGTCCTGTTGGCATGTTGTTACGTTGTGCAAGCCTGCAGACTGTAGCTGACAAGCATCAATATTGTCATCGTCATCATTACCTTCTGCAGCAGCTGAGACCTGGCCATCTCAGGGGTGCCATTGCTGGGCTGGCATCTTATTTCTCTTATCTGCAATAAGCCTCCCACTGGGCCCCATCCATAATATTCAGAGACATCAGAATGGTCTCTTGTTGCCCCAGAGACTTCTTTTATGTCTCTGCCATACAGAACACACGCATTGTTTGGAAGAGGGTGGCACAGAACAATAATTTATGAACACTACAGACCAAATATAGCATGGTTTATGTCTGACAGCGCTAGGCAGGGAAAGCAACAAGATGATCTAAGATATGAGAGCTGGTAGTATTTTACAAGTTTAGTAGCTTTAGAGCTTTGATCTGAAAGTAGTGTACATTTTTGACCAATGCAGTCATGGCAGGTCAAGCGTAACAGCAAGGGACAGCCACTTATTTAAAACCGTTTCTTTCTTTTATAAGCAGATTCCTCTGTTAGTAACACGAGCAGCAAAACAGGATTTGGGGAATTGCTGCCTCAAAGTGTGCTTGTGATGAATGGGTTAATTGCAAGTGCTGTGGTGGCATCTGAAAGCTTTGATGTGACAGCGAGTGTCTGGTGACATCTGAAAAGGGGGTGGCTGCCTCGGTGAGCAGCCAGTGTCTGTGAGTGCCCAGAGGGGATGGGCTGTGCTCCCTTACCTGGGGAATCTGGTGCCAGAAGCCAGGAGGTGATGGAAGGAGGGGAAGCCCCTTCCCAGGTGGCTGGGCTGGCTGCTGAGAAATCGGGCTCTGATAATGAGCTCCATAGCTTCCATGTGAGCTGAGTGTGAATATCAGCCTGTCAAAAACCATGCAAGAAAGAAGCTGACCTTATTTGCAGATAGTTACAAATAAATTTCCTCTCAGACTTGCACTATTATGAATGCTTGTTCACAGAAGCTGTCAAAAGTGTCAGACGTGTAAAGGAGAATCACTTTTTTCATACTCCTTATGTAGTTCTTCCACTCAGACCTTGTCTTCCTGCTTTCACAGGCAGATTTGGTAAGTTTTCTAACTTGAGAGATCCAAATGGGGCCTGCTCTATATGGGGCACTGCCTAGATGGATTCATGGATGTGGGATGGGAACCACACATAGCCACGTGGCATTTCACCCAGCCTCCTATCCCAGCTGGTTGATGTTTGTACCAAAAAGAGTCTGGCAGAAGTTGCCCAGCAACTGTATGGCCGTAAGATACACAGGGAGGCAGTTAGCTGCACATCCATAGGAACGGCCCTCTGGAGCATCCGGTCAGTGGCAGAAAGGTTGGATGAGACATGAACTTTTCCCCCCTCAATTACTAAAGATTCTTCCCCCATTCCAAGGTGTGCTGTCGTGTCTGGAGTGCCTTAAATAAGGCCAAGCATAAACATTCTTCACAATGGTGCTTGAAGGAGTAGAATAAACCTTACCCGGTGCATTGCCTCTAATCCCTTTTGCGCTTGATGTGTGGTTGCACATGAAATCTTCTGTCTTGGCATTTTCTGCGGTTAGGCTCGTCTCCTGGAAGAGCATATCTTTGCTCTGTGCCACGTTACTGCTCAGCTTTGCTGTGTTTGCCCACTCAGGTTACCCTGCTGGGATGGAAGTTCCCTCAGTGCTTGAACAAACAAAGCCTGCCCAGGTTTGTCAGTGGATTTGCTTTTTGTGCCATCGCACATGACACGAGCAGGGAAGTCGGCTTCCTCTTAGTAAATGGCTGTTAGCTCGTGCTCATTTTAATGCTAAATGGAACTGCAGGAAAAAGCAGCATCTTTTTATTAGGGGGAACAAATGTTGGGCAAACAGATGCACTCTCAGGCTGAGGGCTGATAGGAGCGTAAGCCTTTTAGCTTGTCATTTTTGTGCAAATGCCTCAGAAGTCTCAGTATTGCATATCATCTCTTATCTCTCCCTCCCAAGTCTTGCTACTTTTAGGTTGTTTCAGATGCAGTAACCTGGGCATTGCTTCTTAAATGCATGTCTGAGGAGGGACCTAAATATTTCAAGTGTAACATGGCTGTGACCCCATCCCAGCTCTGCAGCACTCACATGTGAGCAGTGCCCCATGCACTGAGCCACCTGCATCCTGCCTGGGTGCTGACAACACGGGTGGTGCTCCAGCTGTAATTCTCCAGATATGATCCCAAACTGGTAGGAATTACTGCAGCAGCAGTGATGCTACCTGTCTGACTGCTCGGAGAAATGCTGTTACTACTTTGAGCTGCTGCAGGGCTTCTGTTGCACTCAGGAGGCCTGAAGTACATCTGCATCGTGTGGCTGGATGCACACGCTGGCCCACTCAACGCTCAAGGAAAATGATCCCTGCTGCCATGAGAAAGCAATGCTGTCTGCCTTCCAGCACAGGCAGTAATCTGGGTCAAGCATGGAGCTCTGGTGCTGTGACTGCAGTGTGAGGATCAGTGCTGGCTTGTCCACAGCTTGGAGTATGGCCAGAATGAGCCCCTTGCTTACAGGGCTGCACATTTCCACTGGTATATTCTCCTATTTTCTGTACGTTTTCTACAGGCTCACAATCTGGCTCCAGTGTCATGAGATAAAATTTCCTTTTATTTATGTCTCAGCTGCATGATCCAGAGAGGCTGCTGGTCTAATAATGAATGTCTGTCACATAATTCAGAGTAAATACATCCCATGATAGGTAATCATATGTTGAACACAAGTCATTTACAAATTCAAATGCTATGTTCCCTTTTTTTTTTGAGGATTTAGCAATGGGGAAATGTAAAACCAGAATATCTCATCTGAGTGTCAGGTTTAATTTCCACTTACTAAAAATATTAGTTGAGATGATATTTAAGAAATTTAACACACACGATTTATTCAGAGGAAATGCAAGTGCCTGTGGAACCTTTGTTCTCAGTGGAAACAAAATGCTTTGTGGGGTTATTAAATGCTGCTCTACGAGCTGAGCACTTCAGACCTGCTGAGTTCAAAAGCACCTGGGTTGATTGAGGAGTGGGTGGGAGCAGGCAGTGGCAGAGCTGCTGCTACCTGGGGCAGCTCATGCTGCCATCTGTGCAGCAGGGTAATGCACCTGCCTCGCTTCTGCATAGCGGGGCCAGCATTAATTATAATAATAACTCTTCTCTGGGGCAAACACTTTCATTATGGTAAGTAGCATGTAAGGCTACTTCTGCAGTTAGAGTTGTACGCTAAGAACTGGGGATGTGGGCTTGATTCTTTATTCCACCATGCTTTTCTGTGTGACTTTGGAGGTGGCTCTGCTTCTGCCTTGGTGCCCATTGGTGGCTTTTCCTCCCCTGTCATGGTTTTGCCCATTGTGTTCTGAGCTGTGTCTGCGTGTGAATGCCAGCAGTACAGCCAGGTTAGAATTAGGAAGAGAATCTGGGAGATCTGGTGAGTGACTTTAAGCACAAAAGGGATGTGCTACAGCACAGTGTTTGCCAGCTACATCCCTTCCATCCCAATGCTTTTAAAATAAGGGCTTTTAAACTAGTGAACAGTGATGTACAACAGTGTTCATTTGTTTTCCTAATTATATCAGGTGCAAAAGAGATGACTAATACAAACCTCAGCACGGGCAGTGCATTCCCTTTGTGTGTTAAAACCGTGGACAAAGCTTTATTGCCTAGATTTGTTCGTATTAAAGACCAGTCGGTTGACTACTGAAAACTGATTTGCTTCCTTGCAAAGGCCTTTCTGCTTCAGCTAATTTGAACAAATCTGTAGCCTTGAGCGTGGAGAACATAACCATGGCTCGGGGGTGCTGCTGGCTTTCAAGCAGCCCTTTGCAAGATTTCTGTGGAAATGGGGTGCTTCAGCTGCACAGCACTTCTGTGGGGAACGCAATGGGACGTGGCAGAGCAAGGAGGAGAGGCTAACACTGAGCCTTTTCTGTAAGCTTGGGGGGGAAATTCTATTTTACTACTGCTCTGTGACTGGGAAGGATTTTGTTCTCAGCAGGGAAAAGATGGGTTTGTTGTCTTGAGGAGAAGCGTATCTCCACAGACATGCAGACAAGGGTGCTATTTTCCCCTACTACAGCTGGACACGTCACATCAGCGAATGAAGTTACATGCTAGGAATGAGAAAGCACTGCTGCAGGGCAGTCGGGTGCCGCCACTGGCAGCACTGCGGGTGGCTGCACGGTGAGCAGCAGGGCTGGGGAACTTCAGCTGTTTCTGAGATTTGTGGAGCTCTCGGGGCTTCGCTGGGCTTGACGTACTGTTCTTGGCGGGGAGGGGGAAGGGCCAAGGAATTGCCTCATGGAGCAATGCTTTCTCGTGTTTGCAATACTTTTTCAACGGACGTATTTAAGATCCTCTCCGTCCCGAACCACCCGGCCCTGCAGCACACGAGCACAGCGGTCCCTTCGGCCGGGCGGAGCAGCGCCGCGGAGCCCCGCGCGTCCCGGAGGCGGCGGGCACAGAGCGCCCCCTGGCGGCGCACCCCGCGCTCGCACCCACGCGGCCCCTGCGGAAGCGGTCCGCCGTGAGCGGCTGAAACGGGCTCCGCGCCGATGCGTTTAGCGGGAGCCGAAGGGAAACGCCGGCTGTGCCGCCTGTGGGGTGTGAAGAAGGGCGGACTGAGCGGGACGGTCCGAGCTGCCCCCTGCAGCAGCACGCCCGGCTCTGCGGCAGCGGCTGTGTTCTGTATCGCAGAGAACAGCAGCTGGAAAGGATGAGTCTTGTTCTTCCTGCGAAGGTTTTGGGGAAAACAATCTGTGTGCTTTCACTCTTGCACATCAGGTTTCCTTTTCCAGTTCTTTTCAAATCGTAGTTCTACCATCAGGGAGAGCTGTGGAATCCTATGAGCACGTTTATGTGTTGCGTTCTGTTTTTAGGAACAGCTGACAGCAGAGGAAGTTAAGACATACTTAAGAAACTCATAAACCAAGATTGTAACAATTCTGTGCAATTTATAGGGTTTATTTAATGAGCTTGGGTAACACGGAATGAAAATTGTTCCCCAAAGGCCCCAATCAAGTAGAATATTGAACTGGAAAGCAGACTGTAAATTGTGCTTTAACTAATGCTGTGTGGCTATTGCTTTTTCTGGAACTCCATCTCCTTTGTGGAGGAGGAGTAAGGAAAGGTGGCTGTGATGCCCTGGGGGGGCTGAGCGGTGATTGTGGGGCTGTGAGAGCCCTTTGGGAGGCAGAGTGGCTGTGGATGCCCACAGGAGGGGTACCCAAAGAGCACGGCTGTCCTCGCTTTAACTCTCCTCTTGTGTGGATTTGAGTGTGGTGAAGTAAAGAGCATCGATCAGAGTGGGGCGATGTTTCTTATTTGCTTTATTCCATTTTCCCTGGTTTCGTTGGATAGTACAGTTTTGTCTCTGTGCTAATTAACGCGCTTACATTTGAACACAAATACCAACCCATTTGCAATGCACCGGGCGAAATGGCAGTGCTGTCAGTGGTGTGGTTTCTCTGGTGCCTGCGCTCACAGCTCCATGGGCAGATGTTGAGTTGCTCCATTAATACCCCGAAGGAAAGCTGAGCAGCAGGGTGAAACTCCACTTAGAGACACATTTACTGGTTTGAAACTCAGACCATCTTTTGGTGTTTTCATCTTTTTATCCAACTTCTGAGTCAAGGCATGAATGAGAATTCTTGGGAGATACAAAGTGAATTCTATTAGTATTGCTTTCTGTTTGAATTTTTTTTGACATCTTACTCTTTGTTCCCTTAACTGATGGCAACTATTGAGTAAAAAATATAGAATGAATGTGTATGAGAACCTGAATGGAAGAAGATTATCAGTAGACCAAAACAATGCATATTTGAAGACTAATTGTTACAAAGCTACCTTCTTTGGATAAGTAAACATATTGCAACGTGTTCTTTAGAATAATCAAGTGTCTGGTTTGAGTCTAACTGAAACCAAAGGAAACGGAAATCTCATTGGCTTCGATGGGTAGAAACAAGAGGGTACTTCTATGCACCCAAAAGGAGACTAAGATTTCTTAAGGGAAAAGTGAGTGGGAGCGATTGCTCTGCCTTTTAAGCACTGTTGATGTGGTGGAGGCATGGCTCTGCCTTAGTTTCTCTGGTGAAACTGCAGTTGTCTTCAAGTCCTGCCTCCACCCATCACGGTCTTGTTCTGATCCCAGAGGCTGTGCAGCAAGGGTAAGGAGCTCTCAGTGCTCAGCAGTGCTCAGCACTGTCCTGGCCAGGTCCTGGGAGGGATGATGCAGCCCAGAGGTTCGTTATGGAGGGTGCTGGGCACGGAGCATGCTGCTATGGCTCAGCTCCAGTGCTGGCGGCTGAGCTCTGGTTGGTGCTCAGCAGAGTGCAGCACGTGGGGCCTCTGAACGGCGTCCTCTGAACCAGCCCTGCGATGGCTGCTGTGGCATTTCCATTTGATGTAGCCACGTTGGGCCGTGCTGCCAATAGCGAGCTGAATGTGGTGGAGGGAATTAGCGCACTGACAGCTGCATGCCAAGTATCCAGTATAAATGCACCGCTGTCAGAGAGACGAGGCGACTCTGTCGCCCTCTCATCAGCTGTAATAGAATGCCTATGGAGGTGGTAATTACAAATACCATCCGGGCTGCACAGACTCATTTGTCTTTGCTTATCATCGGAGCAAGTATATTGGTCATTACTAAAGCATTAAATATCTTTGGAGAGGAACACGAAAATCAGATTAATAAAGCCTGACGTGCATTATAAAAAAATGCTTCTCTGTGAAAGTCAAGTTTTCTAGGTAGAGCAATGCCAAATGAAGTTACTCTTTTAGCAGTCTGACCTCATGTTATCCTGGGAGAAACAGCATCTCTGAGAAAAGCCACTGTGGGTTTTTATTACTGAAGGAGTTCTTCATATTTTGCAGCCATCTGAGGTGCTTTGGGATTTAATGTACTCTCTGGATTATGAACCTGATTGCCGTGGAGTTAGTGGTATGAAACTGCTGTAATGGAATTGTAATGAAAATCTGGTGAATGAAACTCTACAATGGAGATCGGGGCTCCAAGCTTATTTAAGGAAGGTGTGACAGCACCTGCGTGAAGGCAGTCAGTGCAAATGGGGAACTGCATGGGCAGAGCTACTGGAATGACTTCCTACTTATTTCAGAGTACACAGAATTTGCTCTTTCGTGCAGCATTCTGACATTAGATGCTACGTTCCTGTCTCAGGCTGTGGAACAGGAGTTTATAGTCCAAGCTGCTATTTCCCTCTGCGTTCATAGAATTAATTTTGCCAGTGGTTTCACTGGTACTTTTTAGTTAAATTGTAGTATGTCAAAATGCTTTGAGATCTGGCTTAGCCCAAATCCTCCTCAAAAATGTGGGTTGTTATCAGAGGCTTAGAAAGCCCTCCCTCCTCTGAAAGCCCATTATCACTGGACAGGGTATTTCTATCTCTTATGTTCAAGAGGTGTGTGTGTGCAAAATGGGGCACCACCAGGGAACTTAAGCAGCTGCTGAATCCATCATTTTGGGTTTAATTTGGAACATGGTCTTTGTTTTATCTGAAGGGTGTGAGCCAAATGTAGTGGGCTAAAGTATTCCCTAACAGATTGCAGGCTGTATGCATGTAGCGTGTGTGTGTGTTAGGAGAGGAAAAAATATGCTAAAATGTATTCCTCCCCCTGCTTCCTGAAGCATTCAGGCAGGTGGAAAAGAAACCCCCAAAGCTGCCCATCGCTGTGTAGGTGCTGCACATGGGGCTGGAGGAAGTGGCTGTGCAGGCAGGAGAGGGCAAGACACAGCTTTCTTCCAGAGTGGGAGACTCAGCTCTATAGATGCACTTGTTTAGATATCCCTAATCAGAAAAAGCCTTTAATCACTTACTTTTAGCCTCAATTTAGATTTTCATGCATGCCAATTAGTAGAACCTTGTTTTCTAAAGATACAATCTTTCCTATTTTGAAAGCTTGACAGTTCTAATGCTCTGAAATTATTGAAGCTGACATGTCTCCTCAAGAATGCTTTAATCTGATTCTTCCTTCTTTTATAGTCTGTCACAATGACTCAGAAAAAGCCCAACCACCCCACAAAGAAAACAACAAAAAAACCCACCACCATTCCAGTGAGGCTTTTTTTGCCTTTCTTGAACTCAGCAAGTATTACAAAGAACTTTACGTGTGGTAGGAATTGCTCTGTAGAACAGAGAAGGGTTAACTAAGAATGCCCAGAGCCTGTGAGCTGTGGTGGAGCACGGAGCAGCTTGCTGGCGGTGGTGTCAGCTCAGATGAGGCTCTGTTAGGGCCCAGGGTGCATCAGTTTGGAGCAGGAGCCGAGGGCACGTGGCAGCTTTGAGATCAGCAGCAGCACCTCTGAGCCTTGCTTTTACAGAAGGGGAAGGGGCTCTTGTAAGAGGATTCAGTGAGCAGAATAAAGATGATGCTTGCCAAAAACAGTGTTTAACCAGGCAGTGCTCAGAAGCCGTGCAGCTTTGTCAGGTGTGCTCCTGGTGACTGTGTTGGCACTGCCTGCTGCTGTGTGCTTTGTGGGTCTGTGCCTGCCCTGCAGGCAGAGTGCTGGAGATGGGGCACTTTTGGTAAGACCACAACTGGCTTTTCTGTCCAGAGAGTGAAACTGGGGGATTCTGATAAAATTGGAAAGCCCTTGTGGTCCATTTGTAGATCCATTGTATTCTCCTTGTAACTCGCTAAACATTTGCACCCATTCAGAGCAAGGTGGGGATGCCAGCCGTTGGGTTTAGTCCTGGTTTGTGGTCAGCCATGCAGTTCCTTCTGGTAAGTTACTACAGGAGATCAGCATGGGAGGGGGAAGAGTATAAAACTTAGCGAGATCCTCTGAGATGAGAGAAAATATATGAATGGGTGATGTCAGCACAATTAGTTTTCTTTTTTCCTTAAGTGAAACCAATTAATGATTGCAGTGGGAGTTTGAGTGGTGGATGGTGTAAAATAAGAGCGAGTGAGAACATCCGGCTTTAATGTTAACATGCTGAGATATCAAGTTGTATGCTACTTGGTGTTTCAAATGCTTAGTCATAGCAGGAAGACTTGCTTATTATTCTGTGGAGGGATAGCAACAGGATATTATGCGTTAACAATCCAGATTCCTAATTAAAAACAAACAGGGGATGCAATCTCTCACAATCAAAGGTGTTTAATCTGCGGAGGCTTAATTTTTATGATACCTTTAATCCACCACATCTGCATATATAATGGCAGGTAAATAACCTGTTGTGAATGATTGATGTGAAACTCTAAACAAAAGCAGATTTCATCTATGGGTTGAAAAGTCTTCTGAGTGATTAGAAATCTACTCTCCAGTTGCCTTATTTATCACAGAGGCACTGGTGGAGCACAAGATCTCTGTAGTTCTTTGTTACTGTTTACAAAAATGATAATTGGATGCAGTTCATGCTTCCTCTGTGCCTTTAACGTTGTTCTCCCCACAAAATAAGGCTGTAGGAGGATGGAAGGCTGTGCTCACCTTCTCTGCAGCCCTCGTGAGGGGTGACGGTACTGAGGGGAAGGGAGGGCAGGGTGCTGCGGCTGCAGGAGTGCCATTTTCAATTAAACTGTCCTCTGCATCTTGTGATGTCTAACCCAGGGCATGTTATCAACTTCTATGCTGTCTCAGGTGGCTCCAGGACTGCTCTGCTGCTCTCCTGAGCCTTCTGCTGAAACCACAGCTAGTGGGTGTGCATCCTGTAGGTACTTGAGAGACTCACCATTGTCTCTGATGGACTCTGAATCAAACCCATGATGAATATGACATAGCAGCATTATCTGCTAGATTGCAAGTGGGTATAAATGGGTGCAGTTGCTGATTTTAGCCTCACGCCACCTGAGGATCAGCCCTTGTTTGTTGTACAAGAGGCAGTATTCAACATTTACTCATTAGAAACAAGAAATGTGTATTGGGGGACAAAATACAACAGCGCAGAAATTCGGAGCAGAATAAACAAAGAAGAGCTGTGTGATGAGCATGTACTCATCTGGGAAATGCAAAATGATAAAGACATTCATGCTAGGGAAGAATTGTAATTGCTGAGAGGAGTTGAGCAGAGTATAAGCAGGCTTTGCCAGCTCAGATCTAATAAAGTCTTCGTCCAAGCCCAGGAAACCTGTATGCAGAATGCTTGTTTGCACAACAGAGCTTCTGAATTTTCAGCACTGAGAGCAAAGGTCAAGAACTGAGGTCTCTGAGCTGAGCAAGAATGTTCTGGCTGCTTAATGTCTAAAGGTGTGGATTAGGAAAGGTGAATTTGGTGGTTTTAATCAGCAGTACTGGGATGCAGTGGGCATGGAGGCCTCTTTTGTTTTGCTGTAGTGCTAGTGCAGTGGAAGTGACGTGATGAACAAGGACATTAAACAGGGGAAGTGTATTAAAACAAATTCATATTGCCTTGTATGCCACTTAATTGTGTAATGGCAGTTGCTCTTAGTGGTAATGTGCCATTACTGAGCAAACTGCACAGACTCACTGTACCTACTGGGGCCCAGGGCAAAGAGGATTGATTCTGCTGGAGGTGTATGAAAGGGGTTTAGGATAGGATGCAGGAGAAACATCCTACAAACAACCTGTAGGATGGAAGCTGTCACAGTCCAGCAACCTAACAATGGTCTGAATCAAAGATCTGTTTTCTTCCTAAGTAGATTACTGAGTGCTTGTTCTTTACTGCAAGCATGATTAATAACTGTAATATGACAAGATAAAAACAGGACTACAACTGTAAGCAAGCAGATAAGCCCCACTACTCCCAAAGCAGAGCAGTTCATTGCAGGATATAATCTCAGTATTCTGGGAAGCCAGATTTTGCCCTGATACACTGTGTGAAGCTCTTGCTGGAGAAGCAGTGAGATACTCAGGCATGTTTTCTTGGTGCCTCAGAGGCCCTTTCAGCCCAGAGCTCATTCTCTAAAGCCAACACGTGGTGTGCTGGCAGAAGCAGCTGAGAGCAGACCCACCTGGCCAGCAGAAATCTCTGCAGCTCATTGGAAGTGCAAGGAACCTCAGCATGATGTGCTCTGCTCTGCCCACTGACCTCAGCCTGTGGCTGATAGGCGCCTTGGAGCTGGGCAGTGACCTCAGGCCTGTCTGTGTGCAGAAGATCTCAACAAGCTGTACAGAAACTGGTGTGTGAGATGTTCAGTAATGGGCAGGAAATTAGCTGTTAAGGAGCTTGGGAAGCCTGCTTAGTTTTCTACTAGAGAGTTCTGCTTGAGGTTCACTATAGCATGGAGATGACCTTCCAGTTGCCCTCCTTTCCACATGGCAAGAAATGATGCCCATCATCTTGCACAGTGCTGCTAACACAGGAGAGGTGGGGGGATTGTGTTGTGTTCTAATGGCAAGTGAGGCTTGTTGTGTAATGTCAGGAGCAACCAGTCTCTGAAAACCTGCAAGCTTGGTTATAATAACAACTTGAAACAAAAAAGGGAGAACTGTCAGCCACTGGGTTCCAATGCATAACTGGGAGAAGAGGAAAAGTGCTGCTTTTTTTTCTTCTACCTGGTATTTGGGCTTGCTAAAATTGCTGACAAACTCCAGCAGTATGACATGACTAATAATTAAAAACAAAAGATGAGGAGTCCAGGTGACACCAGAGCAGGAGCATCTGGGCAGGGGGACTGGCACTCAGTTCTGGTTTGTGCTGATGGGATCCCTGCAATCTCTTTGGGCACAGTTCTGGCCTGCCCTTTTCAATTACTGTGTTCTATCTCCTCCTGAGTCATTGCGGTGGTGCCGTAGCCAACTGCTGCAAATACAATGCTGGTGAGGAGTTGTGTGTGAGCTCAAGAGAAAAAACAATGGAAAGATTTGGAATAATGGAGTAAATCATTTAAGGGAAGAAAAGAAAATGACTTGCTTTCCATAACAGCTTGTGACAGGAGGTTTTTTACTGTTCTTGTATTATGAGGAGAAGGTGGTTCAAGGTCTGCTAATGGAGTTCTGCTTGTGCTGCCTCTTCCACAGAGGTGCCTTCTGTAATAATTTGCTAGACTTGCTCCTGCTGTTTGCAAGTGCAGAAAAATGAGATTCTGAGGCTTACTTTGAGACTTCTGCTGCAGGGAAAAGGAACACTAATAGCAGATGAATAATTAGTCTGTTGTTCTAAGGAAGAGATAATATACTCAGAGCATGCCTGTGTTATCACAGAGGTTATGTAGCAGCTCTGATAGCGCTGCCTCTTGCTAAGGCTGCCTGACACTGCTCATTGTAAGAGTCCTTTATCAGAAATAAAACTTAGCAACATGAGCTCTTGCTAAGTTACAAGCCAAATGTAGGTACAATGCAGTATTTTCAATTGCTGTGGTCCTCTCAGAAGAAAAGTATTTCCTGCATAGAAGAGTTTTCCTCCTAAAGTATGTCTTCCAGCTTGTGTTTCTGTTGTAAGCTGTTCTGGAAGGTGGTTTGTTGAGAAGTAGGATTCCTTTGCACAAATCAGTATCCCACCCAGCAATGTCAGGTGGGCAGCAGACAAGTATTTCAAATGATCAGTGTGATGAAGGCCATCTTCAGGACAAACTGCTGCAGGAGATGCTCCAAGCAGCTTTGCATCCCTTCCTCCAAAGCTGCACAGCACCTCTGCCTACGAGCAAGAGGTTGGCTGACAAAATTTGCCTTTCTGTGATGAATGCAGGGTGCCATATGGCAGTGGCTGTACAGAAAGGTTCTGGCACAGTCAAGCTGACTGCTGGATTTGTAACCCTACTTGAAATCTAACTGTGCAGCAGCTGCAGTTTTCTGGAGACAGAAGTTACTTGTCAGGGTTGTCATCTTTATGGTGGCACAGTTTGCTCATCTGGGGTTACGGCTGTGCAGCCATCTGAGCTGTGGTCGGATGGTTGTCTGTGACACTTCAAGATGTGTGTATGAAGGGTTAATGGTCACATTGGAGCAAATCAGACCAATCTGTCTTAATTGTGCTTCATCAAGCAATTATGAATGCGCATTTTGGGTCTTCATGGTTATGAGGCTCCTCAGTGCTGTACACTTTCACATCATGGTTTTTAATTTTCAGGCTTTTTTGGGCCCTTCATCCTCATGATCATCTTTGCCTTGTGCAGTGCAGCCTTATGGCCTTGTGTCCTATTTTAATTTCAGACACTTAGGGTTGCAAAATTAAGGGAAGGGGAAAATGAGCTGAGCATCCAATGAATGAACAAGTCTGCTTGCCTTTCTAAGGCAGGGGGGCAGGCGGTCTTCCTTTCCTGTGAGTTGCTGTCATAACTCAGCCATGAAGAAGTGATTTAAGTAACTCACAGAGGTCTTTGAAAGTAAAACTTATAATTCTGTTGCTCTATTTAAATTGAAGTTGTGCTCAGTGCAACACCAAGGGTAAATCTGCACAATATTATGATTACTTTGCCATGGGCTGCTTCATTGGCCCCAGTCCTGTCATGCTGTGCGTGCTCAGTATCTCTGCACAAGCTGCATTTGTGTGAATGGGACTTCTACTCTACCATGCCTCCTGCTTCAGTGGGGGAACAAATGGTTGTGCCTCTCACAGAAAGAAACTTTACAGTGAAGAGAAGGCATCAGTTATAAGCATCAGCCACTGGGTACCGCCTGACTTGCAATTAGCCAGCTGTAACTTCCGTGAGTTCAAGAGGAAAAACAGCAGCAGTGGTTAAATGTGCTTGTAAAGCTCAAAGAAAGTTGCATGTTGAAGTAACAGAAGCATGGCAAGCAGGCCCTAGCAAAAGGAATGCAGACCAGGAGGTATGCACCATGCAAAGCCTGGCTTACATTATCTTGCTAGATAAAAGACAAACAAACAAAACCCTGAGATCATCTGCAATTTGTTATTTACAGTTCATCACTGTAAAATCAATTATTGAGATGCAATTTAATTAAGACAGGTTAACACTTAATCTAAGACTCTAAACCCATAACATGTAATTTGAGTTTACTAATCATTGTAATGCTAATGGCTGTTTGACATCTGTTCAGTTCAGTTGGGTGATCCATTTTGATGCCAATTTACTCAGTAATCCCCCCAGTTCCTGGAGAGCAGCACATTTGATCATAGTGAAGAATTGGGCAATAGTAATACAGCAGTAATGGAGAATATTGTTCCCTGTTTAATTCTTGCTGCTGTTAATGTCTTGGGTAAAGCTGGTCTGGGATACAGTTAACCTTTTTGTGGGCTCATATTAAGTAATTTTCCTTAACAGAGAGTTGGGTGCTTCCCCCAGCTGTGTCACTGACCTGTTGGGTGACTTTAGATGCATTTTTGACTTTTAAATTATTAAGTAATGATTTTCTGCTTTGAGCCTGGTCACATCCTTGTTCTTTATGTAATACTGGTGGTGTGAAGGACCTCCCAGATCTAGCTGGATTTTGAGACTGTTTGCTCCTCACCTCATTGTTATTCTGCTTTTGTTTCTCATCACCCTGAGGTAGCTGTGCTTTAATAGAAACAGCAGCAAGGAAGAAAGTGGGAATTCTAAGTATAGCAGTGCTATGATTGGGAGAGCTGGAGAGGGAACAAGCTGTCATCTAAAGGGCATGCTGCAGGAAGGACATCATGTCTGGCTGTGCCGCTGCCTTCATTCAGGGTGTTCTGAGTGCATCCATTCCCAGGAGGTGCTCCAGAAGCACAGTGTCTGTCCCACAAGCCCATCTTTCACCACCATCACCGCTGCCGGCCCTCAGCACACCCATCTAACAGCTGTCCTGTCTCAGCCTTGCTGTCACTCACTACAGCCTCATAGAAAATAAAAAGATACCAACCACAAATGTACGCATCAGAAATCGGTGTCAGGCAGGTCAAGAGACCCCAGACAGGCTGTTTTAAGGTTACTACTACGTGCTTGGAACGATGTGGGCTTCCCAAAGCTCTGTTGATTCCTGTTGGTACGGTTTAACCTGAGTGCCCCAGCCCCCTGCCTGCTGCTCAGCCCGGGTTGTTCTGCTCCTGGGGGCACACACAGGGGCTGTGCACCCTCAGGTCACCCTGCTTGTCACTCAGAGCCATTGGGTTGGGACCATGCCTGCTCTGTCGTGGGGCCATGTCTGAACTGGTTACAGCCCTTCTGGGAGGAGGGATGATCAGCTGCTTTTATCGTTTCTTAGAACTTGGTTCTGTGGGTTTTAAAGGCACTTGCTATTGAAGTAGAAGACTCCACGGTGCCTTAAATTGTTCTCTTCTAAGGGCGAGGAATGCTTATTGAATTTCTTCGTATGTCTTCTCAGATATTTTGCTGCAAAGAACAAATTGAGCTTGAGCACTTACAGGCGTTCTACTTTCTTCCCCTTGGGACATTATTGAAAAGGAAGACAAAGGAGGTCCGTAAGGAGAGGTTTTTGTGTGTGTGTTTCAGCTTGCTATTTTGGAATCATGCTCTGTAGATCTTAAGTGTAAAGGAAGCCAGGAACTTAAGCTTTGCCCTTCCTTCCCCCTCCTTTTTTTTCTCCTTCAAAATGAGAAGGAAAGCAGCATGAAAGATCTGTATGATGAGTGATGACTTTTAGGCTGTTTGAAGAAACAGCTGCGTTTGTTTTCTAATATATCAGCTCCAAGATGAAAATTCAAACGTGCTTTGTGAAGATAGTGCCCTGATGGGGAAATCATGGCTTTGCCCCATGGTGAATGGTGAGGTTTGAGCACCAGGCTGCTGCTGCTCCCTGGTGACAGTGAGGGTTTGTGGGCTCGCACTGGTGCCGTTAGCATCCATAAGATGAGTGGAGCCATGTGTATTTTAACCTTATTCATCCATTTTGTCAGTGCTGCAGGGTTAATAAATGCTGTGCATGACTCAAATTTCTTGCATCGGTGGCATTCCTATGAGAACTTAAATGCTAGAAATACTGATAAAATCTCAGTGCGTAAGAAGCTATTTTTCAAATTACTTTTGGTAGATCTTCAGCAGGGCCAACCAACAAAGCCTTACCTTCAGGAGGGAGTAGATTAGATCAGTGCTCACCATCAGCCAAAAGTGTTCTTGTTTTTGTTTGCCTTTTCAGGTGACTTCTTCAATACTGGGAAGATTTCATTGTCATTTCCCACTACTAATATAGTTTCTTGTGTATGAGTGGCTATTCATTTAAATGCAAAAAAAAAATTAAGTGCCTTTAAGGTAGAAAGATAACAGAGCTTAGGTTTGGGAAGCATTTGGCTACTTCTGTGCGTGAGGATTCTGCATAATCTTGATAATGCTTCCTTTATTCAGTGAAATCACATTTCATTAGCAGTGCAGTCTTCAGAGCTGTAGGAATTTCTGCAGAGCTGCTTGCCTCGGTCAGCCACATACAGAACCTGCAGTTGCGGGTGGGCAGGTGGGAATTTGTTCTTTAATCAATTGTTGCTGTTATTTGTGAAGTATCAAAGGCATCAGTTTGTGAAAATGGTCCTCGTTGACGGAAATGGCAGTTAGGTGTGTGCTGAGTGTGGTGAAGCTGTGAGCCCTGCTGAGGGTGGCTGTGTCAGCTTCTGTGTTGGTTGCCCCAGGGATTCTCATACAGAACTGCTGGCGTTGGTGGTGAAGTTTGAGTGAACAGAGATGTGGAACCAGGTCTCTTCCTGCTTCCGAACATTCCTGCATGGCAGTTTCAGAACTGGCGTTTGTAATCACACCACAAAAAAGGTAATATGTGAAAAGAGTTCAACTGTTCTTTCTGGGGTAGGAAATGTGTACTGTAATGCATTCGGAAAACATTCTGAGGGTGGAAGATCAAGTTGTATTTGGATTTTTTTCATTCTCTGTAATAATCATTCTTGTTGTCTTGCAAAGCTCTAGCTTTGAAGTGTACTGCATAAAAATTCTGCAATACCAGTGACTGTTTCTCTTCAGTTATTTTCCAAGTGATTTGATTTCCTCAATAACACTAACTCTATGGAGGTCTAACAAGTGGTAATTAATGTATTCAGACATTTCTTTTGTGAAAGACCAGAATGTGAGTGACAGCAAGAAGGGGAAAAAAGCAGAATAAAATTGGATGCTTGAGAAGATTATCATAACATAAAACCTGACAACTCGTTGGCTCCTGAATAACGTATTTTATTACATTGAAAAGTAAGGAAAAAGCTATTTAATAATAAAAAAAAAAAGTGGCCGAGAGGTTTTTTTCTGAAGAGAAAGACTTTCAAAAGCCTCTTTAGTATTGGAAAGAGTTGAATATTGAAGTTCACAAAGTTTGTCACACGTCCAGAGTGTGTGTAAGGCAGAGCGTGCATGGATGTGGCAGGACTCCATCTCCAGCTGATGGTGTGGGAGCATTCCCTGTGCTAACTGCAACAGATGGTGGCAGCCAGCATCTGAGGGCAGGTAGGAGGATAAGAGGAGGTGTGGCGTGGTAGCTTATCAATGGGAAGCAGGCTCCCCAGTGTGGATTTTGGCAGGGGTGTTAACAGCTGCGTGCACTCAGAACTGCCTTTTGTGGCAGCGAGAGCAGGAGGAGGGGAATGGGGTTGTGTGGGACTATGGATGGATCCCTGAGAGCTCAGACGTTTTGCTTGAGACAAAAAAGCACCGCAGTGAGATGTAGTCTCTTTGTACAAGACTGCTTACAAAAGCACCCTGAGCTCTTGGGCCTTTCTCAGCCTTACAGCACTGGTGAGGATGTGAATGGCAGATGCTGGGCTCCGTCACCTTCAGAGAAATGGGGTCAGTGCTGGGGGTTTCTGGAGGCATTCTGCTCCAACTATGGGGCAAGAGAACTCAGATTCTTGGTCTGAAGTCACTTGTGTGGGGCAGTGGGGGTTCTCTAGAGGAGGTGTAGGGTTGGTGATGATCTCAGCCTGCTCCTGTCCTTCCTTATGGGAACAGACCCCATAAAGTCACCTGTACCCTTGCCCCCTTTGTGTGTTTTTGAGCCAATGAAATTCCCATTTTCTGTGGTACATTTTGTAATCCACAGCTTTCAGGCCAGAGATTGATTATCTGTATTCCTAGATAAAATCAAAGCACAGTACTTAAAGCAGATTTCCACACAATTATTTCCCCTAGACAGCTTAAATGGTGCTTTGAAATCCAAGATTAACTCAGTGGTGGCTGAAAGATACATATCTGCTTTCCTTTCTGGTGTTGCTAAAATTTTTTAAAGGCATTTTTAGTGCTGATTCTATAATGTCCATGAAAAGTACAACTCATATTTGAAGGCTCAGACTGAAGTCTATGCATGGTGCCTGAACCAGGTGAACTTCAGGCAGTGACAAGAAGCCCCTGTTTGGAGCACGTCTCCCCTCTACATTGATAAGTTTTAACATTGCCAGAAGAAAAATACTTATTTAAGCCAAACGATTTTCACAATTTGGTTTATAGGTCAGTTAATGTTTAGTTAGATGGGTTTGTCTTTTTCCACTTCTCAGAACGGGCAGTAACTCCAGAAGATCTGTGTGTGTTTTAACCTGAATCCAGTGCAACCTCAGTGACTTATCTGATGCTCTGGAGGTGATTTCACAATCAAGACAGTGGATATGCTGCTCAGGGAGAAAGATCTGTTTCTTTTTGCTGCTGAAGTGCAAGTTGGAACTGTGATGACAAAATGCAGCATCAGTTACGATAAATTGCAGCTGTGTGGAGTAAAGGATTCGTTCACAGCTCACAAATAGGTTGCATGCAGTAGATTAAAAAATAATTGGAAAGGAAATCTACAGCCAGATTCTGCAGTCCCGGGGGGCTGCACAGTTATACTGTAACTTCAGTGGAGTTATTCCAGCTATTCTGATTTACAAGTGCAAGTGAGATTAAAAGATTGAAACTGAGTATGATAGAATCAAAAGAGCTGCTAAAATATGAGAGCTCTGAAGGAGAAGAATATCCTGAAAGGCCTTGTAGCGCAGGATGACTGCGTGTCTCCTTTGGTGTTTGTTTTTAATCATGAATTTTGGCCCATTTATTTCTTCCTTGGAGTGCCATCAGGCAGGTTAAAATGGAGCAACTGTGTAAGTTTGCAGTCTCATGTTAAAGTGGCTCCATCTGTGACTCATTTAATGGAAGTCTTTTTTTTTTTTCCTTTTTCAGCATCATGTTTCAAACTCAATAAAACTTCGAATAATATCTGTATATCATGGAAGATTCAAAGCCCTGTAACTGAACCTGTATTCCCTGAAGTGCTTTTTGGGAGCAGTGTTATTTTAATCCGGTGGTAGAAGTAAAAACAAACTCTTGGCAGTGTTTGTATTTACCACCTTGGGACAGATGATGAAGGGAGCTATTTGCTCCAGTCTTTAATCAGATTTGGTGAGCAGCACTAGTGTACCTTGATCTGTATTTTGTAATTGGGACTTTTAGGGGGAGAGGGAGTGACAGTCACTTCCAGTTGTTCCTTTGGACCTGATTCAGCAGAGCGTGGCAGGAGGGAATGGTGAGAGGCAGCTCTCTGCAGATCCAGGTGCAAAAGATGGAAGATCTCATTTTCTTCATCTGATGCAATGTTCTGCAGATCTGCAGTAACACTGGAGATGCACAAGGCTTGAGTTAGCACAGCTAGATCTACTACTGTAACGCAAGGTAAACTCTTTGAACTGAGGCTGTTTGCATAATCCTTACAAGGAAGGGCTCATAGGGCATGGAGGGTGTCCTGCAGTCGTGAGCTGCTTGTGCCAGCACGTGCAGAGTGCTTATGGTGAGTTAGAAGCTTTGCTCCTGGTGGAGATGGATCTTCCTGTAGGTATACATCCAGAATTGTGCTGGACATTGCAGACCACTGAACAGAGCAGAAGCATAAGAGTGATGAAAATAGCTTTTGCTTTTTAAATACAAATTAGATCTTGTTTGGCTTTCCTTGGAAGCCTGCACAGCTTGGCTGACCTCAAGCTGAATCAAAGTCTTGCATTCATGTGTATAAGTGAATTTGAAGGATGGTATCCAGAGAAATTGTTAACAGCAGAGGACAAGAAGCCCATGGAAATGTGGAGAGTGATAGTACATAGAATTAGAGGTTGGTCAGTACACTAGTACTTAATTAGACCTTACCTGCAGACAACAGTTTTGCTCCAAGATTTTTTTTTATATTAGCTCAGTTAAAACCAAGTTTTTAAGCCATGGTATCATGAGAACAAAGTTATTGATTCCAGTGTGTAGAGGAAGATTGTGCGTTTGGAAGGCAACTTGGTGGGGTTCCTAGGCTGCCCTACTGAGCTTACTCCAAAGAACACCAAAGCCAAGCACCCTGTGATGTTGCACTTTGCCGATGTTTTTAGGGAATAACTGACTTTTACTGCAATATCAAATTAACCAGCTGGCTAATGTAAGGGGCTATATGGCATACTGTGTAAGACATCGGTATCAAAGTACACAGCTTTGTATACTAAGTATCAAAGAACACAGCTTTGTTTAGATGTTATCCTTGTTGAGAAGTTGTTTATTGTATTAAGTTAATATATATATATATGTTAATATATATATATATATATATTTTAAGATCTTTGTCATTTTCTGATCTATTTCCACACTAGATTCCATCTCTGGCTTCATGGTAGGAAAGCTTCTAGTGGTTCAACGGCAAATGTCTCTGACCACTACTGAAAATAAGGCACCTGTGCTTATCCATATTGATTAGAAGTCTAGTGTCCTCCTGTTCATTATCCAGTGAGGACGGATAAAAGCCTTTGTCTTTTTAACTCACTGTTTACTTCAGCTTAATGTTAATGTGCTGTGATTCTGAAAGCTGGGTGATCTCTTAGGTGTGCGGTTGTGGTTTTTTTCCATATTTGAAAGATATCAAGGCAACAATTCAGTTATAAGGTGCACAGTTCACTGATGCACTGTTGATCTCCAAATGTGCTAACATCGCTGATAATACATCAGTTTCATCAGAACAAAAGATTGTAAGCTATTTCTTTAGACATAGTTAATTGAAGAGGACGTCAGCAAATAACAGACCTGGAAATCTAAAATCTTCCTATGAAGCAGGCGTTCTTGCACCAGTTTTGGAATGTGGGTTTGTTTCCTTGGCCCGTGCAGGTGCTGCCAGGTGAGATGCAGCAGATGCAGTTTGTGGGTGGGCAGCACCCCTCTGCCTGACTTCAGGGCCTTGCCTTTCCTGGTTGAGTGCTGGAGGGTTGCTTTGTTACTGCAGGTTCACGCGCTGCCAATTGCAGCATAAATTGCAGCGTGCAGAGCAGCATGTGCTATTTCAGCCTCACAGGCTCTGTTTCTACTGATCATCATTTGTAAGGGCTTCTGGAGCACAGTCCCAGCCTGCAGGCAGTTTGAAGGCTGAGCTGTCTGGTTTGCAGAGCCAAGGGCCTGGACCTTGGCTGGATTCAGCTGCTGGTACGACAGGAACTGCAACCATCCAATATTGCCTCAGTATTTATTTTTTGATTCCCTGCCTGTGTGCTGTCTGCACGTGTTACCCCTCATAACGTGGAGCAGTTCTAGGTTTTTGGATGCTTCTCACTTGTGCTTATTCAACTGCAGGGCACAGCCGTGAGCCGCATTCAGCAGAAGCTGCGTGCTGCCTGTGTTCCCTGCATGTAGCTCAGGTCACTGCTGTCTTCACCTGGGTGGGATGTTCTCATGTGCCGTGGATGTGAGTTATTTTGGGTTCTTCTTCTCTGGGAGCTCAGAACAAAATGATTTGACTTTTCATCTTTGCAACATCTGAGCAGCAGGAACGCTGCTCACCTCACGCTGGTTGAGGAGGAAGGTTCTTCTGCAAACTATTGAAAAGGTTTATGGTATGAAGGACTAAATACTTGTTGTAGTTGGACTTCTCTGCATCTTTTGTGTAGAAAATAGCACAAATGCTGTAGTCTGACATGGTAAGTATTTGAAGTGTCTGTGCAAGTTTAGGTGCAGGATATGTAAAGTAGCTTACTATCTGTGTGAGGCCTAATGATATCTGCTGCTAAAATAATTTCTTTAAAGCAAATAGCATGAAAGATCTGTGAATTAAATACACTTCAGTGGGAATGAAGCGCCTCTTTTCTTGCCTGACCTCACCTCCAGGTTTTCTATGCCCAAGAATGATCGTGACCACGATTCCTGTCTGCACCAGCTATCTGTTCAGAGGCTTTACAAAGTCTTCTGTTTCCCAAATTTCATAGTACTTTATGTATTCGTGTGAGTCCCAGGAGCCTGGCAAAACTTGATAACATGCAGACAAGAGTTCTGTTGAGTCAGATTCTGGAGGTGTAAGAAAGTCTTATCTAACTGTTTCACCTGTGGCAGCAGGCTCAGATAGCAGTGTTTGAGGCAAGCTCTTGAGCACATCTTTCTTCACAATATTCTGCTTTTTCAGCAAGAGATTCAGCATACTTTCCAAAGATTCAGACTTTTCGCACTGACTTCTCTGATACAATTTAGCTTGTCTGGCATTTAACTTTGAAGCCAAATGAAAGAAAATCCAATAAAGATAAATGAGAGATCTATAAAGGATCCAAGAGCAAATACAGTAGAGTCAGCAATTAATTTGAAAATACAATGTGTTGAGAAACCTGGGGTAATGGTTTGTTTGAGGCTAGGGCTCTTTGCAAAGAGTTGAAAGCATATATACATTTATGCATATATAAGATAATGAATTGCTTTGGTAGCAACAGTTTTTGAATCTATAACGGCTGTGATTCTCTACATGTTCCAGTCTGGCCACGAGTATTTTGGGCTGGGTGTATAAAATAATGCTTTGAAAATCATGCTAAGAATTGTGCAGTAAACATCAACAAAGATCAGTTCAGCTTCCCGTAGAATTTTGTGTGAGGAACTTGTGAAGTTTGCTTTCTCTTCAACTGAATCTCTTTTCCTGGCCTGGTGCCCTGCCATTTCTGACCAGAAATTTCTTCCACTTTGTAGAGACACGTAGGATGGTTGAATTATTCAAAATAGGCAGCCAATGGTTCTGTCAACCCGCTGTGCATTACCTGGTAGTGGTCATCTTCAGATGTGTCCTCTGGATTTTTCAGGAATCAGTTCCTTTTGGAATGTGTTGTCTGAGTTGTCTTTGGTTTGGCTGGTTGAGGCTGTTCATAGCAGGAATGTGTTCAAGTGAAGAATTGGAGTTATTGGTTCTTTTTTGCTGGCTAATCAAAGCTCTATGAGCAGATGTCTAATGAATGACAACTATAGAAAACAAGATGGTGGGACTCTGGTACACCAGATATTTGACTGCATATTTGTGATTGAATAGTGGTATACACCTGAGTCAAAGCAAGTTTTATGTCACTTATTCCTATTTGTTCAATTTTCCACCCCCTTGACCATGTAAGAATACGTTTGTCTTTTTCTACATGATGAAAACACTGTATTTCCTATCATTTGCTTACAAACCATAGCTTGGATTTAAGAGATGCTGCTTCATTAGAAAAACGATAATTTGAAATAATGAGGTGTGATCAGCTGTAAAATAATAGTAGTAATAATAATCTGAGGGAGTTCAGCTGGTATTAAGGAGGAGGTAACCTGGATGTTCAGTTTCCCAGAGCTGTGCTATAAAAGCCACAGCATACAATGTGATCAATAGAAACAACCGATGACATCCATCCTCTCTGAGAACACATCTGAGTGATTCTGGAGGAAGAGTCTGTTCTTTAGTTACGGCAGAACAGTGGACAAACAGAAATTTGCACAGGCTTTTCCTTAAATACTGATGTACAACATTGCAGATTTCATTGCATCTTTTATGCTTGCTTCTACTGAAGTAATTATACAAAGAGGAAATACTTCAGATTTCAAGGTCAACCACTCTGGTTACACACTGTGTGACATTAAGCAATGAGTTGCAATACTTAGGACTTCACTGTTTGCTCTCATATGGCATGTGGCTTGAACAGCTTGCTCACTGCATGCTATTCTGTAACTCTGTCCAATCTTCATATAAATATCTCCAATGCTAGGAATTTTTTCTTTATAAGCCTGTTTTACAACGTCTGCGTAATAAGATTTGTGCTCGAGCTGTCATTTCTGATTATGTTACTCTTTATTTATATGGCATCATTTCTCGTGGTCAGCAGAACGAGTCTGTGTGAATCCTAATGCGTTTCCTTTTGACTGTAGCGCAGAAGTGTCTGAAAACTGAACAGTATACTTTGTATGTTTTATTTCTGCCAAAAGGTTCAAATACAACAAAAGAAATATCCAATGAGCATAACACAGATTTTCCAGAAGAAACAATACCGTTCACCTTGTTTTGGAAGATGGGTGAACACTATTAATTCCAATATATTCTGTATGCATCTTGTTGCTTGACAGTTGTTATTTAAAGATTTTGCTCTAGCTTATTGCTGCACTTGTGAGCACTGTGTTCAGTTTTGGGCCTCCCTGCAAGAAGGACACCGAGGCCCTGGAACGCGTTCCACTGAAAATCACCATAGATCCCAGCTCTCCTCTGGTCACATGCCAGCAGCAGTGCATATGGTGCTGGGAGTGATGGATGATGCAGGATTGCTTGTGATCCTTGTGCTGTATGTGGTTCCCTGTCTAAATTTCTACCTTAGTAAATCAGTAATTAGCTGGGAGTGCCATTACTGGGAGGAAGCAAAACACCAGTGTCTGTTAGCTGAAGGCTGGTGGTATACAGAACATTCCCAAGAATAAAGTTACTGCAGTGCACATCCTCTAAAAGGTTCACCAAAGCAGTCATAAACTGATTGCTTGGTATGAATATGGAGAGGGATTTGGAGCTTCTGTGCACAGCCAGTCAGAAATGTCTGCCTAGCCTTGAGGAATTCAAAAAATGCTGGTGTGAAATATTATAGGTATTATTTTTAAGATTCTTGAGCGGAAAAAGTGATAGGTATTGTTCAGCCTGAGCCCTCTGATGCGTGCCATTGTTAACACTCATCTTAAATCTTTTCAAAACATCTTCAAAATGTCTATTAAAATATTTAATTGCAAGGTGCCTTTTCTTTTCCTCCTTCATCACTCCCAAGTGTATTGTTCTTTATCTCAGAAAAAGGAGCACTTCTAGCTTTGACAGCCCAGCCAAGGAAGGGGGGCAATCAGTGCAAAAGGGTGAGAGCAGAAAAGCACTGAGAGTCCTGAGACTGGGAGAGGAACTTTTGCCTGAAGAGGAGTGGTAGGACTTGGAAAAGGAACTGGTTTCTTACAGTTCAGTACCTGAAAGCTTGGAGTTATATTTAGTGATTTTAGTTGTTCTCAGTGTATCAGCACAGGGAGAAGTATTTACAAAGGAGATTCTCCAAGACACAAAGGGCGGTTAAGTACCAAACTGTCATTGGCTTTTAATGGGAAACAGATACTTTCCCACTCTTTGGGACATTCAGAATTGCCCCTCTTTCCACACTTACTGGATTGATTCTAAAAGATGCAAAGCTCCTGTGTCAGAGTTTCATCACAAGATGTTGGCATCCGCCTCAGCAGACATGGGGAGCTGGGAGGCAGGATCCTATGGGGTGGTGATCTAAGGGATAGAAGAAAAGGCAGGCTTTAGAAGATCTATCAATGCAATGGCAAGCATCCTTCTGCATGGGGATGGTAGCAGAGTGGCAGGAGCTGTTATGGAAGGATCAGGAGCAATTTTAGGTGTGGAAAATCTGAAGAAGTTGTACAGGAGCAGTGAGGGGCTCTGGGGAAATTACAGTGAAGGCATAGCACAGGCATGTGAGGGTAAAATGAAAAGCATAAGGAAAAAGTGTTTCATTTAGTGCCTAAGACAAAAAGCAGGAGGAAGTGGTGCTTAAAGTATATGTACTTTAGAAATAAGGAGATAAAGAAAATACAGGTTTAGTACTGGCTGGAGAAGTGACTGCTAACGTTCACCTGGAGAGCAGAATGAAGGGCTAGGACAGAAACAAACAGTCAGGAGTTCATTTGGGTCTGCTAGATAGCTCAGGGCACAGGGTGTGAGGAAATTCTCTTTACTAAAACCATTTTTGAGCAAGTAGTAATTATTTTTAACAGCTCGTGGAGTTCAGAGGGGGTCTTAAGTACCAAATGCAGATACAGATCCTAAATATAAATGGAAAAACAGTCTAGTGTATTATTGACTGTACTAACAAGTTCTCAGAAAGATTCTGGAATTAATTAATAAAAAAATCAATCCATAGCACTTGGAAGGGGTGACTGAAATCCAAACAAAACAAGCACTATGGATTTGTCAAAAGCGTATTGTATCGGGTCGCTCTAATTATCTGATCTGCTGGGCAAAGGGAGAACAAACAGTAATGGCACACCATCACTTCTGTGAGGACAGATCCCATTTCCATGGCACCTGCAGGAGTCAGTGAGAGGAGTGTGTCAGAAAGCTGCACGTGCAGCAGTGTGGGGAATTGGTCTTGATCTGTCTGACGTGGAGATCTTGTAAAGCAGGAAGGACCCATCCTTTATCTTGAGTCTGTCCTCTGTTGTAATCGGTGTTTTCTCCGATGGAAGACTTGTAAACTTTGTAGGTGAGATGGAGCAGGGGGAGGAGTGCAGGAGGACAGGATTGACTGAGTTTACCCAAAGCAAAGCACCAAAACCCACAGGAAAAAGCGAAGGATCAAAATAAAGCTATTAGCAAAATCTCCTCATTAACTTGAACCTTCTGTAAAACTTGCTGTAACTCAAACCTGTCTGTGACTGCAGTACTGTTCTGTTTGAAGGCAAAGCCAGTTCTCGCTGCCAGTAACACAATGTGCAGCAGCCAGCAGTAAAAATAAGTACCTTGTCAAGATAGAATGAATTTATAAAAGGAGTGTCACTTACATCATCTGCTGCATGTGAACCGGGAGGGAGGAGAGCAGCTACGAATGGGGCTGTGGGCAGAGAGCTGCTCTGGAGGTGAGCAGAGCAGGCTGGGCTGATTTCACATCTTCCTTCTTGTTGCCTGTCTTCCCTTTCTTATTTCTAGAACCATTATGTCACTGCAGGCTGTGGTTGAGGTGTAGGTGTGATGCTGCCTCTGGTGCGAGCTGCTCAGGGGTCGGAGGGAGAAGAGCTGTGACCATTTGGTGGCCTTGGCATTGAGGCAGTGCACGTGTGCTCCTGTCTGCCTTCCAGGGCAGTGTGCAGCTGGTGCAGAGGAAGCAGCATCAGGCCAATATGGCAGCTGGAATTTGGTTTTCTGTCTGTGTATGTTTGCATATAAAGGTAAAACACAACATGGCTATTGTACTTCAGGACAACTCCTCCTGGGTGTGCCACACAACAGACGCTGGTGTACATGCAGCCAGGAGAGCGTGTGTTCCTGAGAGGCTTGTTCTTAATGTGGAAAAGGCAGTGGTGGATGTGGGGTAGCAATCACTTGCAGTTGGTGCACATGGGAGCGCTGTGTGCTGCTGCTGGCAGCCAGGCTGCCTGGTGCTGCTAGCGTGGATCAGATGCTCCTGTCAGCTCCCAGAGCTCCTTTAGCCAAGCTGCTGAGAAGTTTGTGTTCCCAGCCCAAACCTCTGGAAGGCCAATTTGTATTTACCCTTTCTTAGCTAATGTTGCTGCAGAATTCATTTCCCATCCCGGTGCTCATCTCTGACGTGTCTGCAAAGAACAAACGTTTCCCCCAGAGTTGTCTTTTTTCCTGTAAAGTCAGCCAAGCCCTATAATGCCTCTGTTATCTTTAAGGTTCTGAGCTGGATCCTGTCAATCATATTTACGTGAAATAAAACTTGACTGCATAGTTGGCTCTTTTAATGTCAGCGGGACAGAAGCAGGAGAAGCAGCTGATCAATAGGTCTGCCTCACGGCCCTGGAGTCAATAGGAATTTTATTTTTACATCATTGCATTTTGAACTGAACCCAGCAGCAGTGGGGATGGGAGGATCTGGCTTTGACAGTTTATAAAATGGAATTCTTGCAGACACTGAATTCATGTGGGTGAATTAGAGCTTGGAGGAAAACAGTTGAAGCTCTGGCATTTTAAAATGCGATGCCCTTTTCTTACAGTGACAAGCTGAGATTTGGGCAGTGGATGGGGAAAGGTATGCTTTAGGAAGGGGGCCACGAGCAGCTGATTCCCAGCTGCAGGTCACACAGCCCCAGGAGGGGCCTCTGTCCCCAGGGTCACCCAGTTCTCATTTATGCTTTAGGGATGCGAGCTGGGACTGAGGCAATGGGCTGGCAATCTCTCTGCTCCTGTAATTGTGAGGAACTATAGAAAACAAGTTGCAAACTGGAGCCCTTTCTCCATCCCTCTGGATGTGGAGAAGAGGCTTTGAAAGTGAGAGAAGCCCAGTGTGAACTGCGTCCCCAGGGTGAGAGGCCGTCCCCGAGGAAAGGTCTGTGGATTTTAGAACAATCATTAAACTTCAAAACTTTTTTTTTAAAAAAAACTGTTCTTTTTTTTTTTTTGTTCTGACATTTCTAAGAGGGGATTTCTTGCCTCGATGCTGTGAACTGCCTTATTTTTTATAGTGATAACAAGTAACTGACCTGAAAATGAAGGAGAGGAAATGTGATCTCACACGGAATGAGATGTTTTATTCGATAGAGACACTGCCCTAACGTTTGATGAGGAACCCCAGGGTGTCATTTTCAGTTTGGCATGAGCCCAGCGCTGGCTCAGACACGCAGCCCTGCTGCTGGGCAGTCTCTCCACTGCTGCCTGTCTGCACTCTGTGCAGGCACACGGGGGCCTCTGCCTCCCACACCCCACAGGTATCCTTGGCACATCTGGGGCAGAGCCACAG
This sequence comes from Lagopus leucura, assembly GCF_019238085.1. Taxonomy (NCBI): domain Eukaryota; kingdom Metazoa; phylum Chordata; class Aves; order Galliformes; family Phasianidae; genus Lagopus; species Lagopus leucura. The sequence continues at coordinate 7,463,557 of NW_024962279.1, read as the reverse complement.
CAGTCAGTGCCGTACATCAGCGGTGATACCTGGGTTTGCCCAGGAGAGGGGATGCCTGCGCTGTCCCGCAAGCCCTGGCTCGGTGCAGCTGCACCTGCGGCCCTGCAGAGTCTTGTGTTGTGGACAGGGAGCTTTCACATTGAGGATGTGCCGACTGGGTGACACTGGGACAAGATCTGAGCGACACCAATGCGTTCACCTCAAATAATCACATCTTACATAGTCAAAATTATCTTTGATTGAAAACTAGCGAGACAAGTGGTAACTGGAAGTCGGTGCCATTCTTATTAATAGTTCACTGAACCATTTAAAGCAAGTATTGGCTTTTATGTCGTCATAAATTTGTTATATGCAGTGGGAGCCAAGCTGCGGGGCTGGATGTTAAACTGCTTTTCCTGGTGGTGGTGGCAGGAGGGAGGCGAAGCTGCAGCCCTCCATTCCAGGGTGAGATGGAGCTGAAGCAGTGCTGCACCACGGGGCTCTCCCTGCCTGCAGAGATCCTCCATGACCAGCCTGGGTTACATTCTGGGTCCCACCAGGTGAGGTGGGCTGCATCCTGCCTGCAGCACCAGAATGCTTTGGCACTCTGAATGATGAATCTCTGCTGTGCTCAAGCACCTCTAGAGCTGCAGCTGTGCATCAGGGCTGTGAAAAGGGGGAGAAAATCCTCTTCTTCTCCTCTGCTGTGCAGTTGTGTGCGGCCCCTAGGCTGGCACAACAAACATTCCTGCCTTTATCTTCAGAGCCCACATTTGGTAAACTCTGAGACTTGAAACAAAATAAAGACAGGGACTCAGGAAAGGTTTGTCTGAGTCTTCAGGCAACCATCTGTGAAAACAAAAGTAGAGCATTAATTTCTAAAGGTGTTTTATTCCTTTTCTTTTAAAGGTGTGCTTAACCGCACCTTGTTTCCAAACTTTAGACCTATGGCAAACGAATAAAAGCCAGAAAAGGCAGAGAGGAAAATGCAAAGCTGCCCGTGCCTGCTTGCAGGAGTGCTGCACATCTGTGGGTTGAAGCCATCTCAGTTTTAGCTTAAAAAAAAAAATCTTAGATTTTTAAAATTCATTTACATTTCATATGAAACTCACTTTCTTCCTATTTCCTGTACTTTAAGAGCTACTGCTCTTAGATCAGTTTTCTCTTAGGGAAAAACTCTTTGGTGTCACAGAAGTAGTAAACAATAGGAAAAAAACCATCCTAAATAAAGTGAGTTTTTAGGACTTAAAATTTTGTCCTGGAAATGGCTGATAATGCCATTTATTTTTCATTTTCTTTGTTTTTTGCTGCTACTGAAAGTACAAAGAGAATGAAGGGGAGAGCCAATGATACCCTGCAAGAAAAAACAAATTGTTTTTATGGGTATTAATTTATCCATTTTGTACAAACGAGTAAGAAAGCCAGGAATAATTCCATGAAAATTGCCATTAAAAAAACCCAACACACAGTCATAAAATACAGTTTGGAAAGCCATTGGTTGTGTGCCTGCAGCAGTAGCTGCGTGGTCTTGGGCTGAGGCATGGGCTGCCAGCAGCGCATGGAGCCAAGCAGAGGGAAGGGCAGCAGGAATGGACTGAGCTGGAGCCAGGCTGCTGTGCTGCTCATCTCTGCTGTGCTGCCTCTGCAGTCTTTCACCTGCTGTGAGAAGCCAGAGGTTTGCTGTTAGCTGGCAGTGCCCTGAGCAGGATGGATGCCCTGGGGGTGCAGCGTGGAGTGCAGCCCTGCTGCCACAGTGTCACTGCTGCCTGCTCTCACCTGTCTGTGCTTGTTGAAGGGTGGAGGTGTGTATGTGTGTAGGATGAAAATGGACAAATGTAATGGGAATCAGTATGGCTCCCTTTTCTTTCTTGTTGCAAGGAGAATTGAATTTTTCAGGCAGGTGGCACAAACAATAAAGCAGTGTGATAAAAGTGACCTGAAAAACAAGGTTGGAAGAAATGCTGTGTGCTGCCTTCTCCTGTGAAGGCCAGCCTGCCTCCTTCTGCCTTGGCCTTCTTTCCTCCCAGCCGCAGCTCAGGCTGGGCTTTGGTGCATGCAAACAGGAGCAGCCAGTCCAGGAATGGAGGTGCTGTTGTTGGAGGGCAGTGCAAGCTCAGCACTGCTTGGTGTATCACACACGAAGCAAATTGATGTTCGCAGTGGTTCTGATTTCTCACGTGGAGCAGCAAAATGTGGGTACTTCTGTGGGACCTCAGGAGTCAGACCTCAGCAGCTGACTTCCTCACAGCCTGCACTTATTGGTGAGCCTCTCGGTTGCGTTTATCCTTAATTATCCTATGCTAAGAAAGTAATGAGTTTGTGCAGTTCCTAAGAGGGGCACCGCGATATTTATCCTCTCTGGGAGAAAACACATTGCAAAGCCCCCAGCGGTATTAATTCTTCACTGTGAGGGCACTGCATTATACAGGTTCTGGGATGTGCGATGAATATACTTAAGTTCTCTACGTAGGCACAGCCCCCCCCAACCCCTGACTTGATTATTGCCATTATTGTGACACTAATGTTTCTGTCAAGTTTCAGTTTACTCAGTTTCAAAATCCAATTTAGGATTAGCATAGACGTTTCCTCACTTGTGATTGAAAGTGACAACGAGCGTGAAAATTGCTTTGAAAATTGTGGTTTTATGAATGTTATCTTGCAGCATTTAGAAAGAGATACCACTGTAAGAATTATTAAAAATCCACACAGTAAAAAAAGTTCCTCTTTAAAGCCCATGGTGCTGTGCTTCTGCCCATGGAGCTGCATGGCGTGCTTCTTCCTCACAGTGAGCTGCAGCCACAGGAATGCGTTTCTGCTCAACTGTTATTGCTGGAGTTCTGAATGCATCAATATCCACAGAGCAGCGTGTCTCAGTTGATGAAGAGGGCGTTGAAAAATTAAGTCTGTGTCAAGTTTTCTCAGGTAGCAAATTGGAGCTGTCAGAGGCACAGCCCCCAAATATTTTTTATTAGTTCCTGTTGTAGTTTATGTTGAAGATGTTTAATGCTGATGAAAATGTCATTATAATAGATTACATCATGGCTTGTCTCAGCTTCTCATATGAGAAACACAACCTTATGGTGATTTAGATCATCTTGGTGCTTGAGTGTACCCTTCAGAAGGCCACAGCTTATCCCAGAGATGGAGGTTTCTGTGTGGAAACCCTATGAAAGCTCATCAGCTGAGGATGAGGTGCAGCAGGATGGAACCCACCCTGGGCCACAGATCTTGGGGGTGCTGGCAGGGCTGCTGTTACAGCAGCACCAATTCTGTGGTCTTTGCTGTCCCAGTTGGCTGTTGTGAGACGGTGCAGCTCGGGAGAGGGAGCTGCTGCTATGTCCTGAGCCCCTTTTTGGCCAGACATTAAAAGAGACTCAGACGCACAAAGCAATCAAACTCAACAGCTCTCCTTTTAAGTTGTCCCTGTGGCATGCACCTGTTCCTTGGAAGAAGCAAATGCCTATTTCTAGCCTAGCTGTGTTTAGTTTCTGATCCCACATGTCTTGTTACACTTGTTAGCTTTGATTTTATGAGCTACCTTGCTTTGCAAGTGCCTTTTCTAGGTAGTTTTTGAGTTTGGCCCTCTCTTGGATAAAGTAAGACAGGGATTCTCAAGCCATGAGTCTTGAGGGTTTTGAACTTTTCTAAGCCCTTTCCTGTGTCTTCTCTCCAGGTCACATCAGTCAATAGTCGTCCCCATCTTCACATCTCCCACCCAGGTTTGCTGTGGTGCTCAGTACTGCTCGGTGCAGTGACAGAAAGCTGTGTCCCTTCATGTGCAGCTTATCTCAGAGCTGGGAATAACCTAAGGCAAACATTAATTAGAGCATGCTTTTTTTGGTCAGTTAAAGAACTCAAAGGCTTCTGTCCCATAAATAGTTCAGACCTGTGGCTGGACTCTCAGAACTAACAGCTCTGGTCCCTACTTGGGTTCCTGGGTCTGTACCTGCAGGGGGTGAGTGCTGTGCCTGTGTTAATGCCTGCTTAGGAACAGTGGAGCAATGCATCTGTAGGAGCAGCTTTTGCAAAGACAGCTTCACAGCTGGTCAAAACATTTCAGTGTTTTTAATGGGGGGGGGGGGGGAAGGATTATTTTTCCAAAAGAGTTTCACACTTCTCAGCCAGTGGCTGTGGATCTCGCATCAGGTTCAAAGGTGTGCGGCAGAGTGAAATCTCTGCATGAAAGCACACCGAATGCCTGAGGAGAGGTCTGCAGAGATGTGAATAATTATGCTCGCAATTAGTTCAAAGTGTGGCCGTGTGCTCTCTGGCAAGGATGCTTCCAGTGCAGTCTGTGAGTTCTCTTATTTCAGAACTGAAGCACAAAGCCTGTGGCTGGCTGTGTGTCAGCTGATAGGGAGAAGTGATGCTTTGCTTTGGTGCTGGAGTGGCTCGGGGGCTCAGACTGGGTTTGCAGTGGTGAGACTTCCATTCTCTGCTGTGTTCAGTGCACTGTTAATCTTTCCAGTGTTCTCCATGTTTTTTTCTTTCAGACTTGGATTTACTTCACTTCTTCTTGTAGATCATTGAGACTTTTTCTGGCTGGATTTTAGCAACCTTGAAATTTGGCTGCACTTCTGTTCTGCTTTGGCTTCTTGTTATGTTCCACCTGGAAGCCAGCTCTACCCAGCACAGAAAAAACTGCTTTCTTTAATAGAATTAATTTTCTACATTTATTTTTCGTTCCAGCACTTTTTATCAAGCTGGACTAATCTGATGTGTTGTAATTGTGCCTCCACACATGCAGATTTGTTGTACTGAATGATAAAACCCATCAGGAGATGATGTCGTCTCTGAAACACGTACAGTTCTGTATTTCTGTTTTGTAGATGGCGTGCTCTTATTGCAGACATGTAGCAGATGGTCTAAAGGATACAGAGACAACGTCCAGATAAATCTTGATCCCTGATAGCCCTGATGAATCATCTAATCCATCTCCTGCTGAGCAAGGTGAAAGGAATCTTATTTCTGAAGGGAGCAGCTTTCCTTGGGCAGCCTGCACTGACAGCAGTGAATGCGGAGCAGAGGTGGGGTTGAGGCAGGACAGTGCAGGGGGAATGAGCTGGTCCAGGTGCAGCTTCAGCTTGGTTCCCAGTAATGCCCCTCCTGCTGCTGGGTAAGTCAGAAACATTTTGCAGGATGGCCTGGGTTGAAAAGGACTACAATGGTCATTTAGTTTCAACCCCCTGCTATGTGAAGAGTTGCCAACCAGCAGACCAGGCTGCCCAGAGCCACTTCCAGCCTGGCCTTGAATGCCTGCAGGGATGGGGGCATCCGCAGCCTTTTTGGGCAGCCAGTTCTGAGCAGTGAGGCTTTTGTGAGTTTTTAGAATGATTCTTCTGGGCCAATGCAAGTCCAGCTTTGTTATGGTTAATTGTCACTGCTATCCCCCTAACTAACCCATATCCCATAACCGTGGGATTTGTAAGAAGAAGTTTTTGGAGTTAGCTATTAGAGGTGAAGTGGAACCCCTTGAAGTGACAGATTCATCACTAGAGATCTGTGCTGAACAGCACATGTGGGTGCATGCATGTGGATGGATGTTTAGCTCAAGCAGCAGGCCTGAATGCAGCAGTTCAAGGGATGTGTTAGGCTGCATGTTCGGATACACAGGCATTTCTTTTACTTTCTGTCAGTTTTCCTATGTTCTCACCTTCTTTCAGGTGCTTCTAATGTGCTTTGATTTTATTGATACAAACCTAATTAATGGTCTGTGTGGAAGAGAAGAATCGCCTCCATCCCTTTCCCTTTGATTCACTGTTAGGATGCTTTAGTGACAGACCATCAACCCACTGGTGCAGATGCTGCACCGCAAATACAGCAGCAGTCCTGAGGATACTGCTCTGCTAATGAGAAGCAACAAATGGCTGTAGTGAGAAAGGACTGGGGACAGGGCAGGCCAGCATAACAAACCAATCAGCAATAATACATTATTGAGATTTTTAACAAACATGTACTTTACCAATGCAAATATTTGACATTGGCATCTGCTCCTGTTTGTTGTTTGCACTTGAGGGGAGCTTTGCACAAAGTTGCTGATGTGCACAGTAGGCACGGTGAGCAGAGTGGGGAAAGGGAGAGCTGTCATGGCACCTGAACGTGAGGGTGGGAAGCAGACATGGAAATGAAGGCTGTATCTGTTTTCTTAAGGTTTGTACTGACATTTCCAGTCCTTCCACACCGTGTGACAAACTGAGACCTCCATCGTGGAGTGGATATGGCACTTGTTTCACAGGGTGCCCCCCTGCATCCCTTCAGGCTGTGTGCCTTAGGGTACCTTTGGCTCGTCAGAATTGTCAACAAGAAGTGGAGGCTGGTGTGAGCAATGTTAAAATGCTTGTGTTGCCTGAACTGACACGCATCCTGTTGCTTTATTTATGTAATGTTCAAAAGAATAGCAGATCTTTCAATACACGTAGAAATGGTGATGCTGAAGGGTCCAGACTGTGCAGCTTGCTGCTACCTTGAGGCTGATACTGATAAATGATACCAAACAAAAAAGGAGAGAGGGATAAACACAGCATTTTCCATTGTTATGATCTGCAAGCACTTGTTCTGGCAGAGATTTTTCCAAGCAGTTTTTGAGAACCATATGTTCCTCAGCATTTCTGCTCCTGACGTTACCTGAGGCTGGTGCTGCCTTTCCAGGCTCCCTGGCAAGCTGCATGAAGTCACCACATCAACACGCAGGGATGTTAGATGTTATTTCAGAGCTGTCTCTGAGCACTCTGTAAAATACTTGTAATCGCATATTGCTGCTTGATGGAGTGTCACAGGGGATGTGCAAGGAGTCCTGGCCAGCAGAATTGCTAATTCAGTTATCACACACCTTGTAGTCCAGGCAAGCCAGGCCAAGAGTCACCAGCTTGGTGGAGGGAGCGGTGTCATGGCAATTAGCATTTTATCCAGCCTATTGATCCCACCAAAACCCTGGCATCAGCGTTTGGACAGGAGCAGCCCTTTAATTTGCAAACAGATGCCTCCACCAGCTGCTTTCTGTGTGCAGATGTTACTGCTTTGCAGTGCTGATGGAGAGGTCGCAGCAGGGCTGGGGGTGTCAGGCTGCTCACATGGGTTGTTGGGTGCACTGCACCTGCAGTGTGTTTTTGTGTGCTCTGCCACTGCCAGGGCTTGCTGCAGCTCCATGTTAGCAAACTTGTTTTTCTAGGGACTATCTAGATGTGTTTCAGAGAATAAACAGTGCTTGTTTGTAGGGCAGACCTCGGCATGGAGTGTGTGATGACAGCTCCTGTCACAAAGCAGAGCACCTCTGGAGGGCTGTTCCAGCTCAATGAAGCCATGGCTCTGTGCAGGGCTGGCAGGTTCCAGCCAAGGTATTGGGCAGGGCCGTGGCTTTGGGTGGCAGAGAGCAGTGTCTCTTTGGGCTGATAGCACTGACTTCCATTCCTGGCATTAAATTCCAATATCCAGTTTTTTCTGACTGGGCAATAGGATGTGTTTTTAGGTTGTGGGGCATCCACAACCTCCTTGGGCAACCTGTTCCAGTGCATCATCATCCTCTGTGTGGAAAAACTTCCTCCTAATATCTAACCTAAACCTTCCCTGTCTCAGTTTAAAACCGTTCCCCCTTGTCCATCTCTGACACTTCCTGCAGAGCAGTTAGCAGCGTTCCTATTTGTAGACTAAAGTGGCACTGCTGATATGAATCCCTCTGCCTGTAGAACTGAGTTTTGCTCAGCATCATTTTCAATTTTTCTGACCACAAATACAAAGCACTTTTTCCTTCTGACCTGTCCGCATTGGTGTCACCCAGCAATGATGCTATTTGGCATGTTGGGAGATTATTTCCATTTTCACCCATCTCGCAGAAGGCTTTCTTTTGCAGATGCTGTGAATTATGTCTGAAGCCCACACTTGAAATAAAAGCAGTCACTGTGCTTTACTGCCAGCAGAAACAGGAATGTGATTTGCATGTCTAAACAAACAAATCTGTTACGCATAATAACTCCTGTCAAACAATGCATCGCCTATGCTGATTTTTCAGCTAGCAATTTCAATTTATTGATAAACTAAGAGCTCACTCTTCAAAGGGCATTAGGATTTGGAGTCTTTGCTGTGCCTTGCTGGAAGGCTGAGGGTCTGGCAGCTATATTCAGCCCTGTGAGACTGGGGGCAACAGCCCTGCTGCCCTGGGGGATGGGCAGCAGCTGGGGAGCAGACATCCCAGGCCTCTGTATGGTGGTGTGCCCTGAGGCTGAAGGCAGCCTGGGGTGGGCAGGGGGCTGCTGGGTGCCGTGGCCTGGCACCAGGATGCTGAGCAGGCTGCTCCAAGCTGGCTGCACAGGCGCTGGGTGCCATGGCTGCGTGTGCTCCTCCCTGCCTGGCCAACCATAGAAATGTGTGGCACCATTGGGTTCTGGAAGCCCTGGGGACAGCATGGGGCAGGGGTTGGTGTGACAGAACATTTGAGCAGTGGGGGCATTCATCTGACTGTGGCTCCCCACAGCCGTGCCACTGCAGCAATTCCCTTCCTGCACGAAGAGGAGGAGATTCTGTTGTATGTTAAAGTGCTGTTTATGTGGTGAATATGATAAATAGTACAAAACTTGCCAATGTGTCTCCTTGAAAGTTTGTGTGGATTTAGAAACTGGGGATAAAGGCAAAGCTTATTTTTTCACATCCATTTGTTCGTTCTCTTCTTTTTCCCCTCTGTAACACTTCTTTATTGAAATAACGCAATAGAAACCAAAAGCTCCTGCCAAGCCATGGGCTCATTGGTTCTGCCAGCAGAATGTCCCATGGGTGGGCCTGGTGTGGCACACGGTGTGCCTTGCTGGGGCCACCCAGCAGGAGCCCATTTTACACGCTTCCTCTGTTCTGTCTTAGAGATGCTCTGGGATATTCACACAGTTGTTGTTTACCAACCAAGAATCTGTGTTTTCATTTGAAACAAACTAGGAAGCCTCTGCTGCAGTGTTTTCATGCCCAAGTGGCACTTTTCCAGATTTCATTGCCATTAAGTGTGTAGTAATGCTAAGGAAAAAAGGAAGGATGAAGAAATTACCTAGCAAAACAGAAGGAACCCCTTTAGCCCCATCAGTTTTGACTGAAGGCGAGGGGCAGCAGAAGCAAGGCAGTAAAAGCTGATTCACAATATCGTTGAGGGTAACCCCCAGCCTTATTTTCCTGCTGAGGTAATATGCCTCCTCCAAATGAATTAATATTTCTACAATCTTCACCCAGTTTGTGTGGACAGCAAACTAACTGGAGTTTGGAAGTCTTTCTGAACTGGACAGTGTAGAGAAAACCCAAAGGGGAGAAGAGCATTCCTTTGCAAATGACCTGCAGTTGGTTTTGACTGATTGGACAAAGAAGGCAAAAATTCCCATTTGTTCTTCAGATGTTGACTTTGGGAAATCACCCCCCATCACCCCCCTGTGCCAGTCTTGGTGGGGGGCAGTGGTTCAGCACATGCCTGCTGTCATATTTCAGCAGATCTCATGGGGAGAGCTCCCGTTTCCAGGGAGGTGAAGAAAGAAATCTGGTTTTCTTCCATAGAGACATTTAGGAGCTAACAAAGACAAGATGTTTCTTTCATTTTTTTCTCTATTGATTTATGGAATTAGACTGCAGCTTCCTACCTAAGTGAAACAAATGATTTCTAGACAGTAGAGTAACAGACAAATGGCATCCCTTTTTGCCTACCGTGTCCTTCCTTCTCTCTTCTCTTGACCAAATGACAGTCTCGTGGTGTTGTCTTATGCAACATATACCTTGTTTATATTGTTATATTTATATAACATATATTTATCTTCTAAGTTAATACTACCAAAAGGGTGACTGGCAGTTCCTTTTAAGTGCCTGGTTATTTGCAGTTAAATGCAATCAGACAAAATATACTTTACGCTGAAAAACAGCATTGGAGAAGTTTCCTCAGAACATGCAGTGAGGAAGGGGATCGTTGCTGAAGCCACCAAGACTGCTCTGTGGCATCAGGTGGGGTGCAATGGGTGCTGCACAGCTGAGCTTTGTGTTGGGGTGGGGGCTGTGCTGCTGTTAATCCCTGCTCTGCAGCAGAGATCACGTCCTGCTGATGTGCTCTGTGCTGGCACCACGGCCCTGCCACAACTGTTCTGTCAATCAGGTGGAAGAAGGGTGGGAGAAAGGGAAGTATTATTGCTTCCATTTCATAGATGGGATGCAGGAAATTGGATAGAGAGTGTTGGGTGCAGGATAATAGAGCACTTACGCCTCTGCTTGGTATTAGTCAATACGATACCACTGTGCCGTGCTGTAAGCAGATAATTAAAACCATTCACTGCTTTTATACACTCTCATAGGCTGTAGTAAAGAGGTGAGGTGAAAACCCAGCCCATCCACACATCCCTGTGCAGCCAGGGGCTGTGCGTGTCCCTCTGCACTGCTAAGGCCGCGTGCTCCAGAGGCAGGCAGGCAGGAGCTGCAGGATGGCTGGTGGCCGTGGGTCTGGGCACTGTGCTGTGCTTCCTATGGCTGTAGGGCTGCAGCCAGGCACAGCTAGTGGGGGTCACCCCGAGGAGCTGAAAGTCATTAGCAGATGAAAGGTGCAGCACGGGGAGAGGGAATGACCTCCTGAGAGTGTACTGCCACTGGCTGGAGCAATCCATCACTCTGGGCAAGACGTTATTAATAAGGAGTATAAACAACGTGCTAGCTCATCGTGATTGATAAGACAATAAAAATCTTATAACAGCTTCTGAGGTCTTGCTGCTGTTGTTAATTATAGTCAAGCAATTCACTGCAAACTGGTCTCTGTGGGTGATGGGAGCTTGCCCTCTACTGAAAGGTGAAGCTGGTGCACGAGTGTTCATTTCTTTACTGCTTAGGAGGCACTAAACAAGAGAAGGGCTGAACCGTTTTCATTCAGGGAGGAGGAAGGTACACGAGGGTCCTTGGGGTTGGGATAATATTCTGTGCAGCTATCAGCTAAAACCAGCAGTGCTTTGGGGGCCTATGGGCCAGCTCCTCTGGCAGCTGTGCTCGGTGGGGATGGGGCATCGCAGCCCCTAAAAAGCCAGCAGTCTGTCACTGCTTTTCTCCATCTTGGCTTAAATAATGTAAAGGCTGGCAATAATAGTAATAAGTTAATAATAACGATACTTAGCGTGTGCATTGCTATTTCTGTTGCATCTACTTGAAACCTTTCTATTTTGTGAAACCCGTGGCTTTTTTGTTTGTTTTTAAATAGAAGGGTTTGTTAAGCACATGCTCTGTGAGCCTGCTTTGCGCGGAAACACTTCATGTGCTCTGTCAGCTATTCCTGGGGACTGTTTTTCTGAAATACAGTTTTCTGTAGGTGCTTTCAGACCTCCAAGAGTGTGGAACTAAGAACAGGTCGTTAAACAGATCTGCTGGATGTCCCAGTTGCAGTCACGTGGGAGGAGGTTGAAATAGGTGGCAGATTTCGGTCTGTAACACTTTGCTCGACTCTGAACCAAAGCATGGGGATGGAGCAGGGCTGCCCAGACACGTTTGTTTACACAAACAGTAAGAGGTGTATTTAGGAAGCAGAAGAACCAGGTGCATTTTACATCCCCAGCACTGGCTGTTGTTTCACCGGCTGCGTTCTCTCTCCAGAGGCTCTGATCTCTGGGCCCTTCCTAGCAGAGAGCACAGAATCTGGCAGAGAATGTTTGCTTTCTCCCACCAAAGACCTCAGCTATTCCCTTAGCAATGCTTGATCCCTCTGAATCCCTAGCAATGTGTTATTCTAGCTAAGCATATGGTTGCTATAACTACCAGCCACAGTGCCTCCGACATCCTCTGTGCCATGGCATATGTGCCTGATCTAGCAGTCAGCTTTTCTCCTGAATTCCTGCCTCTGCTGCTGGATTTTATCTTTCTATGTGCTGCTCAGAATTAAAGTGCCTCATTGCTTACCTGCCACATGGAGTTTCTATATCTTTTAATTTGGGGTTGGGTGGTATAGGACTGTCAGGGCATAAAGTATGGAATAAATCAGGCATTATGAGCTTGAAGTAAAATATATATATATATATATATATATAATAAATTAGAGAATAAATTGGACATGAAGACGTCAGCAGCGCTCTGTCATCTTTGTATGGAAAAACATGGAATGAATGCTGCTGAATTCTTTTGTTTGAGCAGTAGTTCCAAAGAGCTGCATTTGCACACACATTTGCAAACACCAAATGCTGGTGTGCTTTGCACATCATTTAGGGACCCAAAAATGGAACAGTAATTTGATTTTTAGGGAAGAGAAGGGAACTTGCTAAGAATTGTGAGTGCAGTTGGAGTTGCACGCTGTGCTCGAGGGCTGCTTTCCTTGGGCTTGTTGTTCAGACACATTGCATTCTTACCTGCCAGCAGAAACACTGGGAGCATTCTGAAAGCAAATTAAAACCGAACGGCAGTTACTCATCTAATTAATCACCAAGGGCACCACGATAGCAAGATTTACATGGCTGCTCAGCGTATGACTGATTTTGAGGGACTCCCAGTTTGTCGTGGAGTTAATTCAGTCATCTGCTCTCTTTGTTCCAGAGCTCTGTTTATCACTGGCTCAGGTTTCTGGATTAGATTCACACCCGTTACTGGGAATCTGTACAAATATTGACAAATCAGAGACATCTTTCAAATGTGACAGTTTGTACGGCCAGATCCTGATATTTTAGTATTCGCTGTTGTCCTCTTCAAAGGCTTTTTGTTTATGTGGATTTGGACGTGGGCATGGATGTGAGCATGGGCCTTTCTGTAGGTTGTGACTAAATAGCGTGATTTTTCTGAACAGATTCATTATTGTTTCTCCATCACTCGGTATTTATAGTAGTCTTAGATGCTTTTTCTAGGAAGAACATGGGGATTCAGACCTCTGTCTTCAAACTTGACTTGAGTGCTAGCATTGCTGTGTGTGTTACTCTTCTCAAGATGCTCCATTTGTACTGACTCTGTTCTCATATGCCAACTCTCATTTCTCCAAAACGCTGTTCAGCAAAGTGAATCTGCACATGAAGTTCTTGCCTTAGGCTGATTTTGTGCCTTTTTTTTTTTTTTTTTCTTCTCCTGTATCTTTAATGATCAGCTTTGGAACTCACCTTCAAAGGGTAAAGTCTGTAAGTACTGGTTTGGGATCTCTAAAAATGTGAGAATTGTGGCCATGGCCTGGGCTAGGAGAGCTGCCACCCGCAGGTCTTGCTGCAGGGCTGCTGTGCAGGCAGCGCTGCCTTGGCCTGCCCTGGGAGCTCAGCAGTCCCCAGGTTGCTGCAGCAGCATCAGCCACAGGGCAGCTTTGAAAAGCCACAGTTCTGGCGGGCTGGGAAAGGAGCAGTGGTGGAGCAGCAGTGCTGCAGGCACTGTGGGATGGCACGCAGAGGATGGGAGTTTGTAACCTGCAGATAGACGTGGTATAAATGAGTGGCTTGTCAATAAGAGAAATTCCCAGGAATGAAGATGTCTGTGTGGAACAACGCCTACTAGAGATGCTTATTGTGATAACGGTCTTTCGACAGCATTCCACACTGCTCAGCACACCTCGCCTTACAGATTTGCTTGTTTGTTCGTACACACATTCAGAGTTGAGCTGTCAAAATTGTCAAGCTGTGGGAGCCAGGCAGTGGTAAACCTTTTTAATGCTCGACGAAGCATGCAATCAGAATTATGCAATGTGAACACGGTCTTTCTTGGGCTATGTAAATAAACGCATAAAGAATGCCTTTATGTGTAATTCAGTTGTTCCTAATTTTTGTTTGTGTGGAGGATAATAAAGCGTAATCATTGTTAAATTCATGAATGAAGTTAATCCCTGGCATCTGTCACAAGTTTGAAAGCATCTGAATCCAAGGCTTGATGGTGTGCCCTGCCTGGAGCTGCAGCCCCCAGAGCTGCTACAAGCAGGGCTGCAGGCTCAGTGCTGGGCATGGGCCCGTGCTGCTGTGCTAAACAGGGCTGGGGCTTCCCTGGCAGGACAGTGGGAAAGGTTTTCCTCTCAACAGAGTGCTCCTAGGACAGGGACTTCAACCTCCACTCCAGCTGTGGTGTGGAGGTACAAGAGGTGGAGCGTTCTGCGAGCTCTTGTGCAGACCCCAGCCCTTCTGTGATGGCCAGCTGAGAAACAAGGGCCACTGTGACTTGTGAGAAATCTCTGAAGCAAGGCAAACCACTCATCCTGCTGTGAAGGTTGTGTGCTTTTCTCAAATTACTGTCTTTGATGAGGAGTGGTGCAGCCTGGAGAGAGAAGGGTTGGTGCTTTGGGGGGAACTTTGAAAAGAAAAATGTGATTTGGAGCAAATACGAGTGCCTTGGAAGAATCTGCATCCCGTTCTCCCCTTAGGTTGGGCAGTGCCCCCCCCAGCTCACTCCCTGCATTCCTCTGCATCCAGATTGTCTGCTTGGGGATGGAAATGGCTTATTAGTGCTTCCCATCAGTTGCCCTCATTCAGAAAAATGCAACGACTGCCAAAATTAAACTTTAAAAATTAGCATGCAAACAGTAATCTTCTCACAGAGGCTTCAGATTTGCTTCTTACCAGTGGGGTTTCTGTTCTTAAGCATTTTCAAACTGTGGACTTCCTTTTGAAAAAGCTGACACTGGGACTCCGCCATCAACCAGAAATCCTGGCTCTAGCAGAGACACATCCTTACAGCGCTGCTTGATTTGCACTGAAGATTTGTTATCTGCTTTTTCTTAACCTTTGGTAAGAAGTACTTCAGTAAGCTGAACAATAACATTTTCAACTGTTTCATTTACCGTTCCTAATTTCTAACCCACAAATATCCAGATGGCCATAGATACTGAAGCGAACCAACTGGAGCAATTAGAAACCCCAGATACCTTGCAGACTCCTGTTCAGAATAAATACCAACCCTCTGAGGTTCAAAGCAGGTGGCTCATTTCTGTTTCATCATTTTTCATTTTTGTTTACCTCTGTACTCTCAGACACCAGCCAGGAGTGAGCTAGAAATGCCATCAGGAAATGGTCTGGGAAAAAGAAGATCGCTGCGAGTTGCCGTCTACTTGCATAAATCTCACTGGTAATTTGCATGTGCAAATAATAATGAACACGGTAACATTTATAAAGCTTACTCTAATGAGCAAGTTACCTATGGAAATGCTGTGCAAATGTGAGCTCGTACTTGCTCAGAGGAAATAAATTCCATAGAGTCTGGGTCATGCTCCCCCAAATGGTCCTGGCTCCAGTGAAACTCGTGTGCGCTTCCCCCTGAGCGTGGATGTGGTGCTGATGGCAGGAGAGTCTCACACTGATGCTGTCTGTGCAGTTTGGATCATTCTGTGTCTGATTCTGAGCCCGCTCCAGTCTCAAACAACAGGCAGCCAGGGAAGTTGCTGAGGCTCAGTGGCTGAGCTGCCCTCACTTAATCTGTCCCCCTCATCCATGTCATAAGTCTGTGCATCTTAACACTGCTTCATGCAGTTCTTACCTGAACAAACAGCACTCTGAGCAAATGCTTCATCATTCGGTGAAGTGCGTAAAGACAAAATTCTGCTGGTAGTTTACTGAAACCATTTACCTATCAGTTGTTTTCTTTTATGGTTACATTTACGAAAACTGTATTTAAAACTGCGGTTAAAACAGATGCTGCTGAAGAAATTAAATGAGCTGGAATTTTGTATGCTAGCCAGAGGAGAAATCTTAGGTTGTGCAAAATAAGCATAGGAATGGTGATTTTCTTCATATTAATTAAGTTATCATCAGTAAATGCAGATGATTGAATGAACTTGCACAACTTTTCCTTGCTCTCTCAGGTACTGAGGGAGAATGTTTCCATATGACATTTAAGCCAAATCTTGCTGTGGTGAGCATGGGGGCAGTTAAATCCTGGCCTGCTCTGCGTGTGTGTTTCTGTATACATATGTTTGTGTGTACAAGTCTGTTCCAGGGGTCTATGCTTTGATAATCTCATGTGAGTATGTACCCAATGTACCCAGTGTGACTATGAGCCTGTAATCATACAGGTTACTAAATGGAAGCAGCCACTAATGCGCAGTTAAGTGAAAGTACAAATCTTTCCTTGTCCTTTATTTATTTCTGATCCTTCTGGCTCATTCAAGAACAAAGTTAGAAAATTGTCATTTGCCACCATGCAGTTTCCTGCTGGGAACGTTGTGTGTTGGTCATTTGATCAACAGGTCAAGGCTGGGACTGAGCAGAGGCAAAAGCATTACTGGGTTTGCCTGCAGCCCCATTTCATGGGGGTCTCGGTCTCATCACCAGAGCTGGCTTGCTACCGTGGTCCACAGAAGCTGGCAGCTGAGGGCCTGAGATGCGTGCAGAGCCACATGTGGGAGCTCTGGGATGGTATTTCCCCTGGAAAGAGAAGATCTCATTCCTTATGTGTTTGGTGGCTCCTTCTGTGGCTGTGCGATATAAAATGCTAGAATGGCCGTAAAGCAATGTTGATTTCATTCTTTTTTTTCTGTCCCAGAGACTGTCTAATCAATCATGGCAGCATTAGTCTGTAGCAACAACTGGTTCGCAGTGTGATCAGCCTGTTTTGTCTCACTGTGCAGGCAGCAAACCAGCTTCATGATGAAAAAAGCAGATTTTGCATTGTCTTGTTGGAAAAGACATATTTATCTTCCTCCTGGGTAAGCTTCTTTTCTTGTGACAGATCAGACTCATAACAAGCTATGGGCCGATTCTATGGTTATGGTAATGAATGCAAAATTTCGTGGTCAAGAAAGTTTGGTTTAACTGCAAGGTGCTGCTGACTGACTGATCCATAGGAAAGTAATGGGGAAATAGTAGAAAATAAGAGAAGTGTCAATTTAAACCAGTTCAGTACCTACACGTCTAAAATTATATACTGTAGCAATAACAAGAACTATAATAAAACTGTGTATCTATTTACATGAGCTCCCTGTAGAATCTCAGTGCCTTTTGTAAACAGCAAAGAAGGTTTTTGCTGCTGGGCCACCACTATTATCATTCCTGTTATTATCACCATCATCATTCTTCCACTGGAAGCACTGGCTGCTGTCCTGACTTTCAGGGCTGCCCTCCTCCCTTGCAGCAGCTTTGTGCTGAGCAATGACGAGTGCTGGCTTTTCGGCACACAGCAATTTTGTTTTGGATGTTGACCTCAAGATCTCACAGCCCTTCAGACACATACATCTCTCTGAAACTGTATGATCCATTGAAGATGAAGTAGCATGCCTAAATACTGCTATGGTGCTTTAGCAATTACTGCTCTTGCAAAACCACACTGTGCGAGTCCACAGGGTGACACAAAATTGTCCTGCAGAGTAAGACAATGAGAAATAATGGATGCAACAGAAGTAGACAGGCTATTAGTGCCCACGTTAATATTCCTGTTCCCACTTAATTCCCTAAGTAATCTTATTTGCTTGGTGATGCTTTTCAGGCGATATGTTAGTACTAGTAACCTCACCCTTCAGTAGATGGTAGTTTAAAACTAATTGGACCCTGAGATTAACAGCTCTGCTCAAGAGAAACAGCATGAGGAGCGAGGAGCTCGAGGTGGCGCTGCCTTTCCTGACCACAAACAAAGGAATTTTATTCTTATTAATGGAAATATATTATTGTGGGTAACTTTTCTTGAGAATATACCTAATGTGGGCCTCCAGTAAAGAGAGTAAATGCAGTCAGCTTCCCATAGACATTGTGGTGTCATCTTCTCTGGAGACATTCAAAACCTGCCTGGATGCCTTCCTGTGTAAGCTGCTGCAGGAGCTGCTTTGCAGGGGGTTGCACTGAGGGATCTCGTGGCTCTGTGACGCTGTGGACGCGGTGTGGGGTGGCAGCCTGGCACTGAGCAGTCACAGCCCACCCTGCTCCCTGTGGTTTGGTTGCCCGCACAAGACCTGTAAGAAGCGTTATCTCCTACTTTGCATTGCAGCCTCTGAATAAATGGTCAGGGATGCATCCCGTTTGGGCTCAGGGCGCAGTCAGCGTGCAGCAGGTGCTGGATGGGTTCTGGCCGGGCACCAAGTTACCCAAACACCTCCTGCCATCCCCTGCAGGTGGTATTGTGCTGTCTGTGGGTGCTGGAGGCCCCAGTAGCTCTGGGGTGCTGCTGCAGTGACAAAAGGCAGCCCCTCCAGGCTGCGTGTCTTACAGGAAGCTGCCTTTTGCTGCAAGTATTTCTTTAAATATGGACATTGTGGTCTTGTGAGGCTGAAGCAGCAAAGCAGGTTCTGTACAATTTATTTTGTCTTAGGTGATGAATAACACCTCGGAAAGTGATAGAAAATAAGGTCATTTTTTAGGCATTAAATGAAGGCTTGCCTGCCTAAACATCACTCATAAGTGTTATTTAACCTTTGGAAAAGCATTTTACGGGCCCCGGCTAAGATGAAGCACAAAGAGGTTTTACCTTGTTTCTCTGTCTGCTGTCGCTCTGTGATTTGGGCTATAAAATGAACAAACCCTGGTCTAAGCAAAACTAATATGGACTTTTCAGAGATAGCACATTAATCTCGTGACATTTATATAGACATCTCAGGAGCTCTGGAAAATTGAAGTCTGTGTAGGAAAAGAAGCCGTATTCAATTAATCTGAATTTGAGTTTTAGTGCTGGCTGAGCTGAGATGCTGTCGCAGCCTCCCCTCTGTCCTGCTGAGGAACAGCCCTGCTGCTGAGGAGCACAGCTGCCTTGGTGGTGGTGCCAGCTCTGTGGGACAGCCTGCAGCCAGTCCTTTGCTGTGTGTGTCTAACTCAAGGGCATCTGCTTTCTGAATCAGCCAGTAGGGTATTTTCATCCGCGCTGCCACCTCTGGGTGATAGGAACAGGCTGTGTTTGTTCCAGGTGCATCTTGCCCTGCTGCTCACACTGCTGCACGGGCAGCACCCAGCAGGAAGGCATCCCTGCCTGCAGCAGAGCATCCCGCTGTGCCCAGAGGGAGCTGCCGTCTCTGTGGCTGTGCAGAGGGCCCCAGCTCTTGCTGTCCTGTGGCTGGAGGCTCAGTACAGGGTAGGGGCTGTGCAGTCCTTCCCTGGGGGAGGAGAGGGGAGATACCGGCTTTGTGCTGCAGTCTGAGTGCTTCAGGGCTCCCTGCAGAGTTACAGCAGGGATTGCCTCGCCTTGTTTGTAACAAGGCTTGTATTGTCTGTTTGCAGCGATCCCTTAGTGATTCTTCAACGAGCTCAGTTTTATTGAATTTGTAGTTCCGATCCATCCAAAAGCAGTTGCTAAGATGAGTTGTGTATCCTTGGTTTCCAGAAACTGAGAACAGGAGAGGGTGGGGATCTGAAAATGGGCTCTGTGTGTTCCCCTCCCCTGTAATCTTTGTGCGTCCAGGGAAAAGTCAAGTAAAAGCACTGGCTGTGTTCCACACCCTTCACAAGATACTTTTTTACTCTTTCTGACCTAAATGAAACCATTAGGGCCTGTCAAGCTGATGGGAAGTGAAGCACTGGGGACCCTGCTGGAAGCCTTCCTGAAACTCAGATACGGATGTTTCTACCTGCAAAAGCTCTAGCATCTCTTCAGAGTCCAGCTTGTTTCATATAACACTGCATTTCTCCGTGTTCAGCTGTGGCCTAATGCAAAATGACATAACACAATATGATGCTTCCTAAGTGATTAAATGCAGCACAAGGTCATAAATTCAGAGTGACGCTTCAGAATTACAAATTGTTCTATTCTTTTAAGACACAGAGCTGCTCACAAACAATGCTGGAGCCAGCAGACTGCTATGCTTGCTATTATCTATATGTTCCCAGGGATCTGCTTATCCCCGAGACTCTTGTAAAGCTTGCCCATTTGGCAGGATAAAGCATCCAATTAAAACACACCTAACGCAGAGATGCAAGGGTGCTTTGTGTGGCTGAAACAGCATCCTCCTCCTGGAAGCTTCAGCCCAGTGCAGTGCCCTGACCTTGTAAATACATTGCCATCTATGCAGTCCCTTTCGAAGGCATACTCAGTAATTTTGGCTGCGTGTGACACAGGATGTTAGTATAATAATAATAATAATTAAAGCAAAGTGATTTTCTGTCCTGGATGCAAGAAAAGAAGATGAGAGGCTGGAAACTGTCTTTCTCAGAAAGGGTTGTGTCTTCCCTCAGTGTTACTGCCAGCCAACTCTCACCCACAATGGAAATGTGTTCTTTTCCTGCTGATTTGTGCCACAACTTCCTTGCATGGGGGCTGCTGCTGCTGCTCCTGCACAGGATGAGGGCAGCGCTGCCCAGGGCCCGGCTCTGAGCCCCATGGCTGCTGCAGTGCACAGGGCAGGCAGTGAGCTGGGGGATGGCTTTGATTGGGCTCTTGTGTCCCTGTAGAAGGACACGGCAGGACAGTAGGCAGCAGTGCGGGACGAGGTCTGCAACTGGGCAGTGTGTAATATCCCATCGCTTCAGTCAGATGAATGGTTGCTGGAAGAACTGCGTGGAAGGAGCTATCAGTTCTGATAATGCTCAGCGTGGTGAATAGAAGCGCAGCCTGTCTCTCACTGAAAGAATAGCGAAATGAAATTAGAATTCTCGTTTTAGATTAGCCTACACAGGAAACACAGGAGCAGCTGAACCTTTTATTTCAGGTGACCTGTCTCCCAAGTAGAAGCCACGCCACTTATTTGATCCCTATGAGTTTAGATTTGAAATAGTGTCTGCTGTTTGGATATACACTGTAAGAACATGCCTTTGCTATTTTCCTTGGAAGGAAACTTTTGTATTTAGTTCTTACTTTTCCCAATGCACCCTCTGTGGAATAAATGTCTGCCTTTCTTCTCTGGCTCCTCACCTGGCTGAGCCTGCAGAAAAGCTGCATTGCCCGTGGAAAATCCCTGCCAGGCTGGCCCTTGGGAAAGCAGGGTGGTAGAGGTTAGCAGGGGTGAAAGAAGCAAGGGAAACTCAAAATTCAGCCTCCTGTTTTGCTATTTGTCTCACCTCTCAGCCATAAATGCTGTGGGGAATCTTGGAGCAGTGGCTGATCTGTAGGTGATGTTCTCTCTGACTGCAGATGGGTGGAAGTGGCTCACGGATTGCCAGTCTGTTAACGATTAAACTTCTCTGCCTCTTAAGGCCAGTGTAAGAAGAGCCATCATTTAAATTCAAATGGCATTGAATCTGTTAAAACTGGATAGGATATGACTAGACGGGGGTTCAGACATCTTGTAAACCTTCCAGGCTGTTAATCAGTGTGATTTTGCCCTGTGCCATGTCAGCTTCAGCTCCCAGAGGGCAGGGGCAGGCCAATTCCTCACCCTGGTCTCCAGCCAGGGTCTGTGGTTGGCAGCAGGATCTGAGCAGCTCTGTTTACACAGCGGATTCCAGCTGAGACCGCTGGGTGTCATTTAGTCCTGATGCCACAGCTCCTCTGCAAAGCAGGCCAAGGACTCTGTCCCTGTGGCTCAGCATGGGACGTGCCTCAGGGTCTTCTCCTGCAGCCCAGGAAAGGCAGCAGCCCATCCAACCCCGCAGCAGGTTTGTGCAGTTCAGTCCAAGAGGACTGGACACATCCCAGCACCTCGGTGTGTTGGGCAGTAAGGAGGGCAGGGGGGACAGCCCTGTTCCAGCAGGGGTTGGTGAATGCATAGAGCAAAGTGCTGGGTCTTTGTGACGAAGATGTTTGTTGTGTTGAAAAAAGGGTAAGAAAGGTGCCATTTCCTTCCCCTCATTGATGTCTGCCTTGTGCAAACTTGTTACCAAGATGTATAAAGAAATAATGATAATTGTTAAAAATTAGCCCACTGTGAGAGCTCTCCTACAGTGGTACATTGGAAGTAATTGAAAGAAATGGAAGAGTAGGAGTTTGCTGCAGCTCCAGAAGGCTGGAGTTCTGAGCGCGTTGTGCAGGGACAGGATCTAATTAGTGAGCTGTATGGTGAAATAAATTGGAGGAGATGTGTTGTATAAGAGTTGCATAAGTGCCCCAGCTGCTGAGCCACCCTGTGCCTGGCTGGGGAGGGGAGGATCTGGGGCTCCTTCCATCCTGTGCAAGCACAAAGTGCTGGAACTGGGAATCAGATTGGAAGCCCGGGGAAACGCTGTGAGTCCTGGGTGCTGGCTTGCATGGGAAAACAAAAATAGAAGTAGGAAAGAAGAAAGGAAAAAGGAATAACCACTCTGTGGGGTATCCATGTGCAGTTAGCACATCTCCCCTCAGCCCTTCAGGGGTCAGTCTTCCTCCACGCTGCTCCTGCACATGGCCCATCCTTGTGTCACACAGGATGCCACCCCACAGGGCAGCACTCAGTGCAGGCTGCAGCCCCGGCATAAAGAAACAGCAGGAATTTCCAATGGCCTCCGGATGGGAGGTGCTCACCTGTCCCTTTGCTGAGCTCACAACTGTTTGCAACCTATTCTCCTCCTTCTCTCAAGTGCATCAATTTTGCTTTTCAAATGCATTTTAGTTGATTATGGGACCAAGACACCCATCTCATTGTTTTTGTGATCCTGCTGGGCCTTCTCATCACCAAAATCCCAGAGCTGCTCCTTTTTCAAATGGGGAGCAGGGTGTGCATGGCCACGTTGTGTTCCTCACACAAAGTGCTGGCAGAATCACTTTGCTTAAAAATAACTCAATGCGTTTGCATTTATTAAAACGAACAAGTGCTGTGAAATCTTTGTTTAGTGAGATAAGAATTATTTGCTTATTTTTTCCCCTGTTTGTGCAGCTGCTGCTGATACGTATTCATAGCTGCGGCTCAGATCAGCTTGTGTCATTCAAACACGCGGTGCTGCTAAATTCAATTAAAGGAGTTGTACAGTTTTTGCTCTGGTCTGACATGGCAGTTCCACCCAAGCTGTGAGCCATGAGCTGCTGCTGTGGGAGCTGGAAGTGCTGCTTGCTGTGTGCCAAATGGGGCTGTGCGGGAAGCACGTCCATCCACATGGTGCTCATCTACGTTGGGCTTTCTTTGAGCTGTTTGCTGATGCCGTGCAATAAATAGGCTGTGGAAGTGAGACACATAGCAGAGAAGTATGATTTCTAATCTCAGTTCATAATAAATAATGCCAATAATGTATGTAAAATGCAGCCATCTTTGGTATATTGGGTGTATTTCATTCCTGAGCGTTGTAATGGC
This sequence comes from Lagopus leucura, assembly GCF_019238085.1. Taxonomy (NCBI): domain Eukaryota; kingdom Metazoa; phylum Chordata; class Aves; order Galliformes; family Phasianidae; genus Lagopus; species Lagopus leucura. Next base: position 7,440,603 of record NW_024962279.1, on the reverse strand, counting down.
GGTCCACAATCGGTTGGATTTATGCAGGCGTCCACGTAAGCCTGCATTTGGGATGATCAGTGAGAAAAAAGGCGAGGATGAGGAATCCTGCCCCCTGTAGCCATGGCTCAGGATGGGACTTCTGTCATTTGACCATGTGTTGTGTGCTGGACTGGTCCTGACCAGCACCAAGGAGGAACCTGATGGCTGTGGGGGTATCTCCAGCTTAATGTGTGCCTTGGGCACAGCCGGTTGTTTCAAAGTTGGAGAGGGTGGTCAAGCAGGCGTGATGGTAACCCAAAGCAAAGCTGAAATAAGTTCACAGGCAAAAATGAAGCACCCTTCAAAGGCTTAAACTCCAACCACAAAATGCTTTCTGGCTTTTTATTAGCAAAATTGAGAACAGGTAGTGATCTAGTGACAGTGTGAGTGTGGTAATACGCATTTAAAACAAAGGAGAGTGGATGAGAGAAAAGGAAGAAAAACTATGAGTTAACAGACTTTACGGTCATTGCCTGTTATTTTTGTTGCTGGGGTTGTTTCCCTCCTGGTATCATTAAATTATGTTTATACTGGGTTACCGTATAGAAAACAGTATCACAAAGCACTGTGATGAGGATGTGTGTGCCGGGAGCTGCCACCCCTCCTGGGAACAGTGCTATCCATGTGCACCTTGTGCCCTGAGCCCAGCAACATGGGACAGCTGTAAGTTACCATAAAGACTGATCCATCTGTGGGATCTGCTGATCACTGGCCCATGAGGTGCAGGAATTATCACAGTGAGGCCCCACGGTGTTCCTGCGAGCTCTTGTACATCCAGTGTGAAAAATAGCGGGCAATTCTCCATCAGGAGCCCATGGCCAATTAGAACTCTCTATGCAGGGTTTTGCTTACCGGTCAGCTCAGGCTTCCCTGTGAGGGATCAGAGCTTCCTGCAAGGTCGCAGTGGGGTAATGGAGAATTACAGCTCAACTCAGATGCACAGCGCTCTGCGCCGCGGAGGTGGAGGTTGGTCTTTAAGCCGTGCATCACCATGATCAGTCATACGGTAAAATGAGCGACAGACAGCTTCCTCGTGCCCTTGAGATTATCAGCAATGGAAGATTGATTTGGCTGCCCTTGTTCTAATGGGTCTTCTCTCCAGTCTTGCAGCAGGATGCTGCATGTGCCCTCTGACAAAGCTCTGGTGGGGGACGTGAGATGCTGACTAAGGAACCGCTTCGTGGCAGTGCTCAGAAGAGCTGAAAGACTTCAGGAGCAGTGGGGGTTTGCTTTTCTCTTGAATTCGAACACAGGTATTTCTTCTGTGAGCAAACTGGAAGTTTGGGAGAGTTCTGCCAGCTCATTGTGCTGTTGGTGATGTCCTTTGTCACCGCTTGCTGCCACCCCTCCTTCAGCAGCACTGGCACAGTGGGGCTGATAGGTCAGGTCCCCTGCTGGGCCTTGGCCTGGTCTGTATCACTGTGCAGCCGTGCTGAAATCAGAGCATCATTACTGGTGCATGGGGAAAGGATGGGGCCTTTGTGCTGGAAAGGCTGCAGAGCAGGCTGGGTCTGCTCAGGTGGGGGTGTAAGGGATCAGAATTGGAGGAGAATTTTCTGGTAATGGGGCTTTGGGTTCAGTGTGCCCAGGTAGGAGGCAGACAGTGGAGGTGAGGAGCGGCATCCTTTGGATTGCTCCTGTTGTTTCCTGGTCTCCCCTGGAAGGACTATTTCCACACACCCAAAGCTTATGCTGAGTCCTTTACAGTGATGAGCTCCCCCAGGCACCACACCAGCAGCTTTCAGGAGTGATGCCTGTAATTAAAATTTAAAAAATCCCCTTTGCAACTGTAGACTATGAACTTAATTTACCAATACAAACAAGGGAAGCCTGCCAAGCTGCCAACACAGGTATCTCATTTGTTGACGCAGAGATCTCAGGCAGTGTTTGTTTGGTTCTGTACAGCGGTGTGCCATCTGACCAGGTCTCTAACCCTTCCACTTCTGCCCTTCCCCTTTCCCCCAGTGCAGAGTGCAGCTGGGATATTTGGGGCTGTATTTCCAATGGTTCCAACGCCTGCATTTGCTCACCATAAGGATGTGTTGCGAGGGGCAATGATTGCACGAGCGCCTGGTGGGGACGAGGCTGGGGACGGGAATGTGGTCGTTCTGTCTCAGCAAGAATCTTATTTGGCATTAAAGCATTGTGATCTTGGATTTTGTTTCCTGACCCACAAGCAGTCTGTGTGTCACGGCGATAGTTTGTCATTTCCTTTCTGATTCTCTTTCACACACATCCCTATGGTGACCTCTTTCAAGTCATTGCTCACCTACACCATACAAAATTTGCTCCTTTTCATCTTCCTTCATGAGGCATTATCCCAGTCAGTTCACCATTTGTTCCTTGTCTATGAGTTCTCTTCAATTTGTCAGAATGAACAGCTTCTAGCAATTGGTGATGATGAGAGGGTAGAGGTGTATTTAATGTGACAGTTATTTATTCTGCAGAGAAAACATCTTTGTTTTCCTTTTTGGAGGAGTAGGGCTTTACATTTTCATTGCATTAGGATTGCAGCTATCTCAGGCTTACAGTACATTATGCAGAAGTGCTCTCTTGCAGTATTTACTCCTCCTGATGCCTGTTGCATCTGCTCTGTGCTGGGCTGCAGGCAGCACGTGTGTTTGGAGGGCCCATTTTCCCACAGCTAGAGGCTGAGATCCCCATTTTCTGCTTTGCCACTTCTACTGGAGGTTGGACTCTCCCAGGTGAGCAGTGTGCTGGCACATGACTGCATAAACCACGCGCTCTGCTGCTGTGAGCATGGACTGCAAGCATGGCTCAGCAGCAGCACGCAGCCGTGCTTGGCACCTGCATCTGTGCTTATCAACACAGTTGTCGTTAGGTGGGAAGAACTTTGAAAATCGTTATTAACTCCGTTAATAAGACAAGAGGATTTTGAAGCAGTTAATTCACTGGGGGCCAGGTTCAATTAAAGCAACACAAGACTTTCCAAAGGTTTCTGGTGTTTTGGATCTATTCCTAAAGACATTCCGCTTTATTGATCTCAATTTGTTAATTAATCTATTGGGGCATAATGAATAACCCAACTGCCTTGAAGAGATTTCTCCCTTTGTATTAATAAATTTGTGTAACTTTAGCTCTTTAAAATGCAATATGGTATTATTTATAACTCTAAGATTTTGTAAAGAAAGCTTTCATTGTAATGACAGTTGTTAGTCACTTCAAAAGCAACAGAATTCTTTTAAAGCTCACCTCCCACCAGATGTGGGAGCAGGGCAAGGGGAAATGGTTTGAAGTTGAGGGAGGGCAGATTGAGGCTGGATGTCAGGGGGAAATTCTTTGCTATGAGAGTGAATGAGGTGCTGGAACAGCTGCCCAGAGAGGCTGTGATGCCCCGTCCATCCCTGGAGGTGTTCAAGGCCAGGTTGGATGGGGCCCTGGGCAGCCTGGTATAGTATTAAATGTGGAGGTTGGTGGCCCTGTGTGTGGCTGGGGGTTGGAGCTTCGTGATCCTTGAGGTCCCTTCCAACCGTGGCTGTTCTGTGATTCTGTGATTTGCACCCACACCGTGGGGCTGGGCAGTGCTGGGTTGGGATTGCTGTTGGCTGCTTTGGTGCAGCAGCCATGGCTGCCCCTGATGCTGCAGCACACCGTGCTCCTGTGTGACCCCAGGCCTTCCCCCAGCAGTGGAGCAGTGAGGAGCTGTGCCCCACATCCCCTGTGCTTTGGGCACCTCTTCCTCCTTCCAGTTTGGCAGCACCCGCTGCTGCCTGTCATGCCTGGAGCTGTTAGTCTGCTTCCATTGCTCATATGAAAGATGGGGTCAGTATCTCAGGGCTGTACAAAACAATTAGATTTTAACTCTATTTTTTCATTAAACACTTGGTAAATGTAATCTTATTTCGACATAGTACTTTGAGTTTCAAAGGCAGCATTTGTTTGGGCTTCTTAAAGCACAGAATTGATTTTCGTGGCTCATTTCCTAGTACTGAAATAGTATTATTGTTACTACTACTGACAATGGTATCACTTAATTGTTGGAGTGCCTTTCATCTTCAGGAAGATCCAACTGTTTGATAAACTCCTCCACTCTGGGAAGCTTCCACCCACAAAATACAAGAGCAGACCTCAGAGCCCCACATTGCATCTGCACTATGTTCTGGGGCAGAAAAGGAGAGCTTTCCCAAGAAAATGGCACAGGGAGTTCTACGTAGGGGGGGTGCAGGTACAACAGTGCCTTCTAGATCGTGGCTCATGAGACACAGCTGTAGAGCTTTGCTGGCCCTTGCTGCATGTGACAGTTGTGGCACTGGAGCTTTCTGCTGGTTGCCCTAAGGCTTTCCTTCCCACCCTCCCCTTGCCATCTCCCCATCGTGTGCTGCTTGCTGCCTGCTTGCTGCTGCAGGAGATGCTGAGCCCTGCATGCAGCCTGGGTGCTGCCCCTGGGGTGGCTCTGCTGTGAATGCACCGCACTTCTCTCAGTCGTCTGGCTGAAGGTTTCATCCTGGCTCGAGTCCTTCTGGGCTTTCTTTTCGTAGCTCAGTGAAGCAAAACCCATTTGTTTCACTGATGTTGAGGGTGGACCTTGGTGATTTTCCAGACCCTCCTTAAGATTGATCTGATACCTTTTCTTTTCAAGAAAGCCTCCATTTTGTTCTGCCTGCTCCTTTTCTGTAACAGAACGATGATGTCAAACCAGAGTATTTAGGATGTTCAAGTCCTCTGCCACAAAATAGGAGTGAACTAATCAGAGGGACGGGCAGGCTAATTACAGCAGAGAGCGCTTCTATTTATTCCCGAGTATCTTGTTAATCAGCAATAATGGAAAAGGAAATAGCAAGAAATTACATGGCAGTTAAGTGACTTTTCGGTAAAATATATATTTTTAAATTAACCTAAGTGCCTTTGAATGATGAGACTGTAATTTAATTTAATCCATTAACAATATGAAACTTGAAGCCTACTTCTCATCGTATTTTTGGAAGTGCAAGTGATGAAATGTTTAGTGGTGGGTAGGTAGCATTATTATTAGAGATTAATCGCTCCAAGGTGGAGTAATATTCACCCAAATGTTTCATTATTTGGTATTACAGTCTCTGTTTAATGCAGCAGAGCTGCCTCAGATGTGGCAGGGCTGCATGGCTGCAGTGAGTCTGAGGGGACAGAAATGGCAGCGGGGGGTCTCTGGTACAAATGAACATACAGAGCTGCTGCCACTTCGTTCCTGTTCTGCTCGGTTGAACCAGGAGAATATTTACACAGACATCAAGATAACAAAAAAGGGCGGTGATGTTTTAGCCACTATCTGACCATTTTACAGGAAAGCATCCAGCAGCAGCATGCATGTGCACCAGATGGGTGGCCCAGGGGCCTCCCTGGTTCACCAGTGCCTATGGGAGAAGGAGGGGAGAGGAGCAGCTTCTGCTGCAGGCAGTGTGAGCAGGGAGCTGATGCCAGCAGCAGCGCAGTGGTTCGGCCCACGCTGTCCAAATGGCCCACAGGGACCAATCCTATTGCCTCTGCCAGTTCATGGCTCTGGCCAGCTCTGTGCATTCCCTGGATAGCAGCACTGTTATTGCTGTTATTTTATGAAGCAGCATATTTTGCATTGCTGTTCCTCTGAATCAGCCCCATCCCCTGTCATTCATTATTGCGGGCCAGGAAGCAAAGCAGAGCTCGTAATTCAACACCCTCCTTTTAGGAGTGGAATTTTTAGCACCCAGTTCTGCAGTGCAGGCGCATTCTCTTTGGGATCAAGTCTGAGGTCTTCAGAGAGAGGCAGAAGGCAATAAGATTTGATCTTCGTTTTGAGTCTGTTTAAGGTTTATATTTATGAATGTGTATAGTTTTCCAATTGGGAGAAAAAGTACTGCTACAAATCAAACTTTGATCCCCTGGAGTTACACAGAGGCAAGCACTAACAAGCATCTTGTGAACTGAGAATTGAATCTCATCGCACTTCAGCCAAGCAAGCTTGAACAATTGAGATTAAGGGTGGAAAAATGAGACATTGGAATTAAGGCTGTATGTGCTTCCTGCATTAGCCATGAAGTCCAAATGAAGATTTGTTTCACACTGCAGAGGAAGAATCACGACGGCAGCTCTGCTTTCCAAAAGCCCTGTGAGGGCCATCTCTGCCAGCTCTGTGGGCTGCAGCACGGCCATGCAGCTGGTGATGGGAGCGGAGCGGAGCAGAGGGTTGGGCAGCACACAGCGTGCAGGGAGCAGCCACTGACTGCAGTGTGCATGCAGAGTGGCTGTTTGGTAGCTCATGGCATGTGAGTGCTTTCCTGCAGTTTGCTCCATTTTTTATTTTTTTGGATGATATTCTTCAGTTCCTTTGATGTGTGAAATGTGTTTTTCTTAGCTGCGTTTTATAGAAACGCTGCAGACTTCACTTGACCTGCTGTGACTTAACCAGAGCAGCACGGCATGCTGATGGTGTGCTGAACCACGGCCTGCTATGGCTGTGGAGCTCCTCCCCAGGCATCGCACGCCCTTGCAGGCAGTGCCCAGTGATCTCCTGCTGCGTTGGGCTCCTGGGCTGGTTGTGACCCCACGTGGCGATGGGCTCCTTTTGCAACCTGCTGTCCCCACCATGCAGACGTTTTGGGTCATAGCTCTTCCAATATTCATGATTTCATCATTTTTTCCTTAATCTCTGGTAGTGCGATGCAATCTAGAATAAAATCCTTTTGGAGGATGACTTCTTAAAGGTCTGTAGAGGAAGAAGCAGCAGCTCCTGGAGATCCTGGAAGAAAACCTCAGGCAGGTTCTGATTTACTTGTATCAAGATGGGCTTCATAGAAACATATACGTTTTCTAAACACATCCCTGAGTATCCCGATGTTGCAAACCTGTTTATTTATTTACCCAGAACACAGACCAAGGTGTAACAATCTGCCACTTAAACACCTGCATCTGGAGCCCTTGGGAATAGGCAGTGAATCAAAACCCAACACAGGCAGTCCGTCAGGGAGTGGGGCTGTGTGCCTCAGGGAGGGTGAGAGTGATGCACCCAGCTGACCAACAGCAGATTATGAATTGGGCCAGCATTCTTTGTTCTGTGACTGGGATTGCTCGTACACAAAGAAGGGTGCAGAGAGTGGGCTGAGAACTGGGCTCTGACTGCAGAGGATCAGAGCAGGGCTGGTGCTGGCTGTGCTGCAGCATCTCGTCGTGCTGCTGGATCCAGGCTGCTGTGTTTCCTTTCAGTTAGAAAGGGCTTCTTCCTAAGATAAAGCAAAACTTATGATGCTTGATGTCCACATCAAATATAAAGTTTTCCTTTTGACACATTTAATGCTGACACGGGAAGTATTGGATGATCCATTTCTAGCTGAATACTAATGAAGTAAATTATTTCCAGAAATTTCCTACTGTGTGCAGAGCTGCAGGAACTAACGCACCTCATTAGATGCCTGTTGATTAGAAATGTTAAAGTGGTTTTTCTTTCTTTGAATGGCAATTAAAATTAATTTGATAGATGTACCACCCACCCCCATAAGCTGGAATAAGAGCATTGCCTCGCTGTGCACAAAGGCTCCCGGGGTTCAGGCTGTGGGCAGCTCCCATGGGCAGTTCCTCGGATCATCCCTTCCTCCACATCCCCCTGAATGCTCACTCATCTTTTCCCTTTGCAAACGTGTCCAGAGTTGTGCTTTCCTTGTAACCCTTCTCCAAGTCAGGAGCGTTGCTGTGGTTAATTCAGGAAGGAGGGATGAGAAACGTGCTGAATGCAATCCTGCATTTGCAGCCCAGCAGCAGCAGTGAGAGCTCGCTGCAGGAGCAGTGTTGCTCATTGCTATCACCAGATGTGCAGCACAGGGTGATTACAGAGCTCTGAATCACAGGCACGCCAGGGACAGAGGGGTAGCAAAAGTACTTAATCAGTGGCTCCTGTAGGATTAATAGGCAAGGCAGGGGATAACATTTGCAATAGATTGTATCTTCTTGAGAGTGGACTCTAGGCAGATTAAGCACTGTTCCTTACAGTTATTTTTGTTCTCTGTATGTATATTTGGGTCAGAAAGATTTCTAACGCAGTGAGGGACTTGCATTCTATGATAGGGAAAGATTTTGTTTTCACTGGTAAAGGAAGAGTGCAGGAGGTTGAAGTCCTTCACTACTCCAAACCAGCCAAAGCAGGTGGGCAACTGGAACAGAGGAATGCAGGTCTGGAATTTTGCACTGAGGTGTTTCATGGTTTTGGCCTGTGCTCTGTCTCCATTCCTTATGATGGCACCCTTTGCTTTTCAGCTGCAGTCTCATGCAGGCAGGAGCCTGTTTTCCTGCAGGGGAGCAGCAGCTCTGTGCAGGAGCAGCTTGTCAGCTGTTGGGTGGGGATGAAATGCTGCATCAGAGCTGTGCCCCTTCCCCTGAGCAGCCCCAGCTCTGCATGTCCCACAGCAGGCTCTGCCTGGCAGGGCAGCGGGGCAAGCAGTTGGATGCTGGGAGGTGCGGAGCAGCAGAAGGAAGGGGCACAGCTGTGAGTGAGCCTAAGGGGCAAATCCTGTTTCCCTCCAGGGCCTCTGCAGGGACTGCTTGCAGCGGTTGTGAATGCAGCACGTGCTGTGCACCCACGCCTGTCAGCACAGCATGGCATACATGCTGCGAAGCACCTTGCTCTCCTTTGGCTCTGGTACTTGCAGGGCTGGCTGTCCAGCAGCCACACTTGGAACATGAGCTACCTGGGTGCCAGCAGCTTTGGTTTCCTCAAGCCTAGTTAAATACAGCAACTTTTTATTTACCAGTGGATAACTATTGGCATGCACCTGGCTGGGAAGTAGGTGTATAACAGCAATAACTTAAAGGGAAGTCACGTGGCATGCACTAAATGGACATGCCAAACTTGTATTTCTGCAAGCCAGATTACTTGTGCAATTTGTTCAGCCTTGGCTGGTGGCCACAGCCAGCAGCTTGTAGCTGAGCCCTGTGTGCTCCTGGAGGAATGCTGCACAGAGATGAAAGGACAGGTTTTCTTTAGGCAAAAGGGGGCAGTAGGAGTCACCTCTCCTAAACAAGCTGTTTGTAAAGGGCTCATGCGGATAACTTATGGTCAGAAATTTTTTTCACTTTCCCCTCCATTTTTTTCTGCTCTTTTGTGTACTCCTAGCATCTATTGACTGTTGAAATCAAATTCTCCTGGCTCAGACATAAGGAGGTTCTCAGCTGTGATGCTGAGAGCTGCTGGTTGGGTCGAGATGGCCACCAGGGAGAGGCACCAGGAGAAGTTTTTGTGCTTTTTTTATGCTTTCACAGTGGGGAGTGATAGAAGGGAGGTGGGAGTGTTATGGCTGGAAGCTATTTAGATTAGAGCATGTGTTAGGAATGGTGATATACAGCAGAACTGGGAGATAAGGGTAGAGCTGAGTGAAGTAATTAGCAGGAGATGAGAGAGGTATCAGAGTGCTCAGAGCTGAACTGTACCTGGAGGAGATGAGAGGCTGCAGGTGAGCAGCAGGCTTAGGGAATTTCTGGTTGCTGACACTTCAGCTTGCTGTCACTCATGGATAAGACCTGTGGCACAGGTGAGGCCAGTACCGCTTCAGTACAAATAACAAGCAGTGTTTGTGGCACATGGTGTAGGATAGAGTATGTTCCTTTAAGTCCTCATGAACTGCACCCAGAGCTGCTGGGCCCTCTGAGCCCACGGCCCACCTTGCTCCTTACTGCTGTCTGCCATCCAGACCCCCTTCTGGCCCTGCTGCCACACTGTGGTGTTCTCAGCAAGTGCTACTGATTGTTCGCAGAGCTACAGTTCTGCTTTCAAAAGAAATGAACATTTCTAAAGGTACTGACGCCTTGGTCCTCCAGTGTGGTTGGGTTACTGCTGGAATATTGTTTTGGTGCAAATTCCTCACTTGCTCTCACAGAATCATAGAATGGCTGGGGTTGGAGTCACCTTAAAGACCGCACGGTTCCAGCCTTCCCTTGCCATGGGCAGGGATGCCCACAGAGCATCCATCTGGCCTCAAGTGCCTCTGGACATAGGGCATCCACAGCCTTCTGAGCAGCCTGTTCCAGTGTCTCACCACCCTCTGAGTGTAAAATATCTTCCCATCATCTAACCTAAATATGCTCCCTTTTATTTTAAAGCCATCCTCCCTTGTTCTGCCACTGCTGAACCCTTTCTGCCCTGTGCTGCACAACCAGCTGGCTGTGGTCATGGTGGTGATCAAGCACTCACGTTTGCTATGAAATCTGGGGTAAAATGTTTAAAAACTTTGGGTCTGACTGCATGTCTGCACGGGGAATGGCACAACCCTTTCGTGGCCGTGGTAGCAGTGTATGCTGGTGCTGCTGAGCTGGGAGGAGCTCGGCAGGGCTGCAGCACCCACAGGATTCTGCTGTTTGTCCCCAGTGATGGCATCCCCTGACACAGCTCCAGCACATGCAGGGTGTGCAGGGCCATGTGGGTCCCCAGATGGCATCTTTTCACTTGAGTGAGTAAACCCATCGTGCAGGGCAAGTCACGGAGATCACTAACAGTGACCCAAATTTGTTTAAATACTGAGGGGCTTCAAGTCTTGTAAATCCGTTCAGTCTTACAGGGCGCTGTGCTGCTGGGTATTTCTTTAATAAGCAGAAGCAAAAAATGATAACGATTCAGCAACTCAGCTGTGGCCCAGGGACAGCTGCTATGGGATGGCAGCACTGCTGAGAGCCGAGGCATGCGGCTGGGAGTGCCGGGAGCTGTGGCAGTACCTGCTTTGGTATTGATTGTCTCTGTATGAGCTAGCGAGGCCTGAGAGGTGCTCAGAGGAACACCTGACAGCTTCACCCAGCCCCGAGCAGAGTGGGCAGGCTGAAGGCAGGAGAATCTGCGAGGAATTGAGCTGACGTGCGTCGCCTGGGGAGGAGAGGTTAATGCCTTTCCCAGATCAGAACTGGCCTTATTCATTATTCCTAAGCCAAAGGAGCTCAGCTGGGCTCTGATTGTATCAGCCAGGCGTTGGTGAGGGAGCTGTTCTCACTATCATCCCTGGTGTGAATACCACTATAACATGTATTGATTCTTTTGAAATTGCAGCTGTCACCTTACACGTCCATAGCATTTATTACTCTTCCATGGAAAGATTTTCTGCCAGTTCTCCCCATTATCAACTTCATGTCATTAATATCTCCCCATAATGTCAAGCTGTAGAAAAATTCTGCAGAGGTTGCTTGAAAACCTTTCTGTCATGGAGAAATGGACCCAAGCCCACATTGTTCCTCAGGTGCACAGTTTGCTGCTCTGTTTTGTCACCTGTGTTACCAACGCAGCTGATCATCATTCACACAAACGTGTCCAGTTGTTGGTCTGTGTGCAAACCCATTGGGAGAACCTAGTATTGCTGTGTGACCTTTTCAATACTGCTGAAGAAAATGGGGTGAATCCTGCAGGAAGACCCTATGTGGTGCTTTGGGGGTGCTGGGAGCCATCAGCTCATGTCTGTGGCTCAGCCCAGGCCCCAGCTCTCCCTCCGGCCCCTCCACTGCTCACTGCTGTTAACCCACCCACTCTGCAGAGGCTGTCAGTGTAAGAGCAATTCCCGAAACAGAAAGGGCATTTCTTTCTCCAACGTTATAATCTGGGAGTTGTGGCTGCATCTTATTTCAGCCAAATGGGTTCACCCAGCTTGTCTATTCCTTTCTGCGCCATATTTGCAATCTAAAATCCATAAATAATTAATCAAACACATAAAAATCCATAGGATCATGAGGAGCTCCGCAAAATGCTTCCCTCGATGCTGGTGGGGTGCGATCAGAGTCAGGCTGTTGTAGTGCCTCTCATTGGGCATTGAAGAGCGCAGCGGCCGACAGAAGGGTATTTGTAGAGCAAGTTATATGGGTTTAATAACACGGACCTGCTCTGCCTGTGCCTCTGCCCTGGGGGAGAAACTGTCCTGGCCATCCTGCAGGTCTGCTCCTCCCAGTTCTTGGTGCACGGCTGTTGCTCACCGCTTGGTTTCCAGCAGTGCCATTGCTCTGGAGGGCATCAGCCATTAAGTGCCATTAGCACGGAACTGCTCCTGCAGCATGTGTAGATGCTCCAGGGATGGAGATTAGTCGCTGTCAGCTGGGTCCCAGAGAGTACTTCATTAAATTGCCTCTGAGACTCAAAAGTGGGGTTAATTATTTAGGTATCTTAATTTTCAATGCATCTCTGCCTTTTGCCTGCAGTATCAGAAAACTAAAACTCCCATCCCAGGGACAGCATTGTGCAATATTGAAGTGCAATCAGTGTTGTGAGAAGGAGGGGTGATTTACAACAATTTGTGATGCCTGGAGTACAAAACAAATATTTATGCAACATGGTAGGTTCTCCTGGATGCACAAAGCCCTGCACTCACTCCAGCTGCTTTTCACTCCATTAGCTGAGTGTCAGCTCATGGCGCCGCCGATGCCATCCGTTCTGTTGTGTGCCACCACACTGCACAGCCGTGTGCTCTGTGTCCAACACACACACAGCCAGGTGAGCTCCCAGGCACAGCACGTGCTGGGGATGCCGTGGCTGACATTTCCCCAGTATTCTGTAGGAACACTTCTGCTGTGTGTTGCATAGAGCAGGCAGTGGGAGCACAAAGTGGGAAGGTGACCTTGGTCCAGAAAATGCCACAGGTGTGTGCCAGGGTTCAGCTCTGCTTCCTTCTGCAGCACAGTGGTGGCTGCCAGCACGGCTGTTGCAAGTTGAACACGGTGCTGTGCCCTGCAGCACTGCACACAGCTGCTGTGCTCACCCACTTCTCAGGTGGGCAGCCATAGTCTGGGGTTGTACATTTGAGAAGCCTCCTTCCAGTAAACGTGTACGCTCTAGTGAAATGACAGGAGTGATTTTCTATTGTAGTTTTGTTTAATAAATAATCTGAGCAATGGAAGACTTTGCTTGACTCGGTCTACTGGCATGAATTAGAACATTCAATTACAACCGCGGGGGGAAGTTTAAATATTTACTTATTCTTTAGGGGAATATAAATTAACACTAAGGACCTCCATAAACCTTATTCAAGACACGGACGGAAACTTGACTGCAGACCTTAATTAATGTTGGGGAAAAGGAGCACAAGGCCCAGGAGACGCCGGGGCAGAGCAGAGCTGCAGGAGCTGTGCTCGCCTCCAGCCATGCACACACACAACCTGCTGTAAATAAGTCAGGCGTTGGGAAAGCATCTCTGGGGGCAGCTGTAGCCCCCTGCAGCTGGTGGGTGCTGTGAGGACCCCTGGGTTGTGGGCCCTGGCTGTGGCTGTGTGGGCCAGACCCTGTGTGTGTGTAACTTCTGCCAATGCAGGTGATTCTGCAGCTGCCCTGTGGTGCTGCTGGGTGTAACGCTGCATGGTGTGGTGCACAGCATAGAGCTGCACGGCGCCGTGCTGCCCTGGGCATGGTGGAGCCTGCGGCTGGAATGGGCGCTTGGGATGGGGTGAGCACCCTGTGTAGGTGCTTGTACTCTTCCCAGGAGGGCAATAGGGATGGAACTGTGCTTGTCCCACGTACTCGTTACCCTTCTGTAAATTGCTAAATTAACCAGGCAAAGATTTGCTAAGAAAACAAGACAAGCAGGAAGGCTTGATTCCCACTGAGAAGAAAACATAATGATGGTTTGCAGTGCAAACTCACCACGGAAAGTCATCTGTTAAGGTCTGGAGGAGCACCCCACTGCCTGCTGTGCTTCTCACCCCAATTATGCTCCCCAGGCAGAGCAGGGAGCTCTGCAGGCAGCAGCTGGGAGGGATCTGGGGGGAAATGCACTGTGCTGCAATAGAAAATGTTGCCCTTCTGAGCCCTGATTTTGCTTTGAACTGATGCTGAAGTCTCTCTCTGATGCAGATTTATTTTCTTGAATCATATTAATACATGGAAATCACCTTTTCTCTAAAGATTATCTTGTGCTGCAGACACCCTGAGCTCCAAAATGGGGGCACCACACCTGCAGGGCAGGTAAACCTCCCATGGAAAGGGCTGGAAATTGGGGCTTTCCCCCAGGGAAAGGAGCCCTAAGGATAAAAGCAGGCATATGTACTTCATTGACCTACTTTTTCCATCCCCTACTGGTTGTGCAACAGCTTGAGTGCACAAGAAAACCTGTGCTTTGTCACATGTACACGAAAGGCCTATTTAGCCTGACTAAAACCATAAGTAAAACAAAATAAGTGGCAAAACTTATAGTGGAGCTTTGGATGAAGAGGGTACACAGCTCCCATGGATCTCTGTAGGCTCACTGAGAGCTATAGGAGGTGCTAATCATTCACAGCTAAACTCACTTTGATGAGCAATGAGAAGCTGTTATCAGTAATGCCAAGTTTCTTCTTCCTTTTAATGTGGATGGACAGCTTTAGTTGGGCTTTTGGAAGGTGCTGGTGATGGAGGAGTTGTGGTGGTGTTTTCAAACGTTCTAGAGAGAGAAACAAAGCCCTGTGTCAGCATGGTGATAGGAAGCTGAGTTCTGCTGGTCTGTGCTCTGCTCCTGGCTCTGTGGTCAAGGTGAGTGTGGATTTGAGCGATGAGCCTGGTGTGCTTCATTGGTCAAGGCTCTGTTTTGTCTGATGGAAACCCTCTTTCATGAGAGGCTTCAAGTGAGTGCCTCAGCTGTGAAGAATTCTTCTTCCTTAAAGGCTGTGATTTGGGAATTTCCTAATGGGAAGCTTTTGGCTAGGTTTGTTCCTGAGACCTCCACAGCCAGTGGGGCCTAGAAGGAGCTCCTGATGGATGGGAGCCACTGTGGGTGGCTTTTAGGTGGGGTCCCCAGACCCTCTGGCCCATGGGGGACTTCTGGGTGTGGGGAGGTGCACACCAGCTCGGCTTGTGCTCTCTGTGTAAGTGCTTTTGAAGCTGGGTGTCTGAAAAAAGCTGCCCAGAACAATGAGAACTTGTTTCTGAGATAATGGAATGAAATGTTATAATTAAACATAGAGTGTTGGCACGACAAAAACTTTTACACCGTTTACTGTTTTAATTAAATTGTGTTCTGTGCACCAGGCAACATCTCTGGGACAGAAGTGGTTGCTAACAGAATGTTTTCAGTTCTCTGGGGAACAGAGCTATTTTATAACTGAAACATTAGGAAACCTCTGCAAATTTATTGCATAGCAGGTGCTTGGTAGTAGCTGTCATGTCTGCTACGGCCACCATCCTCATGCAGCAGTGTGTCCCCGTTGGGGTGCTTTACCCTGGTACCATCCCTACCCTGAAGTGGGGTTGAGACAAACCTCATGGGAGAGCTGGGGAAGGCAGGGAAGGGAACAGGCACTTCCTCTTGCTGATGTTCTGTTGGTCAAAAGGAAGTTTTAACATGCCACGTCAAAGAAAACCAACAGTCAATAGGAGAACTGCAGCCTATGAGTGTTAATGTTCCTGTAGTGTTCAGCAGAAAAGAAGAACGTTACACATGGAACTAAGATTGCAAATGAGGGCAGCTGAGCTTGTGCCTGGTGATCATCCACATGCAGTGTAATCTGCATTCACCAAGGGCTGGCAAGATCAGCCTGGAGGAAAGAAGGCTGTGGGGTGACCTCACTGCAGCCTTCACTACCTAAAGGGAGTCTGCAAACAGGAGGGGAATCTCTTTGAAAGGATGGAGAATGGCAGGACAAGGGGAAATGGTTTGAAATTGAGGGAGGGAAGATTTAGGTAGGATGTCGGGGAAACTCTTTACAGAGAGAGCGGTGAGGTGCTGGAGCAGCTGCCCAGAGAGGCTGTGATGCCCCGTCCATCCCTGGAGGTGTTCAAGGCCAGGTTGGATGGGCAGCCTGGTATAGTATTAAATGTGGAGGTTGGTGGCCCTGCGTGTAGTGGGGGGGTTGGAGCTTTATCACCCTTGAGGTCCTTTCCATTCTGGGCCATTCTGTGATTCTGTGAAGTTTTGACAGGTTGGCATGCCAAAAAAACCCTGATTTCTTGAACTTGAGGTAGGTGTTTTCTCTCACCTGTATTTTTTTGGATGGATGCTGTTGCAGTGTACTCTGGCAGTATAGGCAATGTGTTCATTTTCTGAATCCTGAAGTGTATGAATGAAGTGTAACGAGAAGCTGCAAGGTTCACATGCAGTGAAATAGTCTCCAGGTAAAGAACAAGTCAAGGGTGGCATCTACAGAGTCTGCTCCGAGTTTTATCTTCTGCAGCTCTGGACCATAACCTTCAATTGCCTCTACAAATTCCTGGTGGCTTTTGGTCAATACAGTATTGTCTTCCTGATATTTGTGCTTTTTAAAGATTTTACTCGATGCTGGGGTTGATAAAGCCATCCCAGCTCCCTGCCTGCTGGGGAATCTGTGCACCATTGGGCTTCTTTTGCTTGGGAGCTTGTCACAGAGCCCCAGCCTGGGTTCACTGAGTCCCTTTTTCCTGCCTCTTCTCCATTTGCTGTGTAGAAGGACAGAGATGGCAAAAATATGACTTGGCTCATCATTTGCAATAATAGAATGATGCTGTATTGATCTAAGCATTCGGAGCAGTCTAAACAACCAGTATGTTCATTGCACTTCTTCCAGACCACTTCCAAACCACACTTGCTATTAAATATGAAGTGCACATCTCCAGCACTTGTTCCACTATTAAATTGTGCTTATGGATATTAATAACAAAGGGCCTAAGGCTTGTATTTATGCAGGCAGGGAAAGAGCACCAGTTAAGTGGCAAATGGGATGAAGAATATATTTTTATGGCACACTAAAGGTGTATTCAATTTTAATACTAGTAGACTGTTTAAAATGGAATTTCTGTGAATTCCTGCTTTCTGTCTCATAGGGATTCTTTTTTTCTCTTTACCCTGTGGATCTCAGGTGTTGGTTCTGTCCCAGTTTGCAGCAGGGCAATGGCCCAAACTCCTACTGCAGGTCTTGGGGCTGGGGACCAACCCAGCAGCCAGGTAGTCCTAGCACAGCTGCAGCTCCTGCTGACAGATGCAGGATGAGAGCCTGCAGCTCCTGTGCTCCAGACAAGCAGCACAAGCAGCCTGGCTTAAATTATTCAAAACAGAGCAGGAGCATCAGCTCCTGCAGGCTGTGTCTGAATGGCTGCGGCAAGGAAAGAGCTGTTGTGCAAAATGCCGAGTGCAGAAGGTTCTCTCAGGTTCACAGGAATTGTGTGGGCTGGGCTGAGGACGCTGCTTTGGTATCCTCTACTGATGTTATATGCAGGTGATGTGCTCGCAAAGATTCAGTTTTATTTGGTGCAAAGTAAGCAGGTTTGTTACACTGCCTGTGCAAGGACAGCCAAATTTCATGCGAAGTTGCAAAAGAAACCTGTTAGAATTTTGGATTAAAAATAGCACGAGGGGAAATACTGTTAAGTGTTCTGCCTTCAGAGCAGTTTATTTTCATGTTTAGAATTACAATTTTCCTGCATGAATGCCCGTCCCTAGTAAGACTTGCTTGTCCTTCCTCTAGCTGTGGAGCGTAATGAATGGCGGCTGGTTTCTATCGGGCAAAATCAAGTGCAAGAAGGTGTCTGTGCAAAAGTTGGCTGCTGGACTGGGTAGCATGAAGCAGTTTAAAATCACAGGGTTAATCCTGCAAATGCCTGGGTGAAATAAAGCTGATGCTGAAACTCTTTGTATTGGTGCAGATGGACCACAAGTGTCCCGATCCCCTTTAGGCACTGTGTCACAGTCAAGTCTGGGGTTTCATAGCAGCTGACCACGTCTAGAGCGATATGGAGCATCCATAAAACCTCAGTATCCATCCAGTCTTAAACCAAGTGGCCAAGAGAAGCCTCCCAGCCCCTGGCTGCTGTTGTCACAGCTCACGTGGGTCAGCTGCCTGTGTGGCAACTGTTGCTTGGCTGTGGGCAGCCATTTCAGCTGTGCCCAGTACACGGGCTGCAGGCAGCTCTATGGGCCTGGCTTACCTGGCAGAATCTGAGCACCGGGAGCCTCCCCAGGCTCAGGGTGAGCATCACTTCTGGTTCTCCCAGTCCGTAGGACTTGGATGTGATCTGCTCTTTCCAGAGGCATGGGGCTGCTGCTCCTCTTCCCCAGCTGCCTGCTTTTGTGCAGCAGTGGGGATCACAGCTGCAGCAGGAGGAGCGGTGCCTGCAGACCTGCTGTTCCTTGTTCTGCTCTTTCTGTGCTGAACACGGCGCTTTGCTCAGTGCCTGGCTGAAGGTGGCTTCAGGATGAAGCACTGGGGTCTAGTGCTGGTGGGAGCAGTGAAAAAGGAAGCTTTTTACAAACTGCGTGGAAAAAATCAGCCTATGACATCTTCTGTGCCTATTTCACATCCCTCAATGTTTGTTAAGGAGAGACGCAAACCCAGGACAGCTCTGGCAGAAGCAAAGCGCTGTGCTGATGCTCATCGATCGCCAGGGAGTGCAGCTTGTGCAGCTGCGTGAGACACAGCCCTGCCTGGGAATGAGCAGAAAAGTGGCACTCAGAGGAGATCAATACTGAAGAAAGAAACTTTCTGAACTCTCTGGGAAAGCAGCTTGACAGCTGTAACGTGGATCTGTGATCATCCCTCATTTTGGTAAATCAGCAGTCAGTGTGGCAGAAGTGCAAATGCCAAGTGAGGGCAGTCTGGGCATCCTGACTTCCAGGCTCTGGATAAGGATGAATTGCTCTCCATTTCACTTAGCTTTCATGTATGACTAATCTCTTTTTTCTTTTAATGGTGCTTTAAAACATTGTGTTGAAAATGTACTCTTACGAGTTACTGCACGGTTTCTGGTGTTTCTTATTTAGGACACAATAAGTACTGGAACAGATAAATAAACAGGAAGGGAGAGCTCTAGTATTTATAGTGTTATTTGCTATCTTCTCTCTGGATGAAAATTGCATTTCCATTTCCTCTGGTACTGAAGGAATATTCTTTCTTTTACCTCAACCCTTTCCTACCAAGGATCTGAGCTTCGAACACACAAAGCTTGTATTGGGTTGAGCTCCACACCCCATATTTCCAGCACGTTCCTGCTGAGCAGTGTCCACCCGATGCTGTTGCTGTGGGGCTGCACTTATCAGGGTGTGAATGCCTGCACTGTTGTACCACCTGTGTGTGCCTGGACAGCCCTATTGCATCCCCAATGGGCACTGCTGTCACTTGGCTCCTCCTGGCTGTGTAACAGCATAGCACCTCTTAACATTTCTCTCTTTCTGCTTTTATGCTTTATCTTCTGCTAGAGTGACTGGCAGCTGTGTTTCACGCTGCCTTTGTGTGGGATACAGCAGAAACATGACTGGAGGAGCCCATCTGCAGCCTCACATCTATGTGAACCTTAAGGCTCTGCTTTCACTTTGCCATGTTGCACTGTGGTTTATGGCCTCATGGCGTTCTGCTGCATCCTGGATGCAGCCCCTGCATCAGCCTGAGGAAGTTGAGGAGGCAGTGGAACGTTGATGCAATCTGGGGGATGTCAGTGGCTGTTTGTGAGGAGGGCTCTGACTGCTATGGAGCTGTCTTTAGGCATTAGTTACCCATTGCCAAGATTTCCAGTGTCCTTCCTCATTCCAACCTCCATTAAATATTAAAAGATTAAAGCCAGGTTCATGCTTTATGAAGGGCAGGGCAGGCATTGGTGTGCTGCTTGTCGTGGCTCCTCCCTGTGTGGCTGTCTTCTTGGAGGGTGTTTATGTATCTCTGTCCCTGACTTCAGACTGCGAACAGTCCAGGTCCAGCACGCCCAAGACTCTCCCTAAGGTGCAAAGATGAATGCTGCAAATGTCAGGTTCTTTTATTCCTTTGTCGTTTTTTCCCATTACAGTTTGCCTTCTATCTAATTTTTGGAAGGGTGTGTTGTCTTTCTACAGTAATACTTTGTGACTGCTTGGGCAGGGAAGCCAAGAAAAGAAAGAATCAAGAATGAAAGGAGGAACGTTTTAGTTATCCTGATTTCTAATTGAGCGATCAGGTTTGGTACAGAGATGGGTGAACACAGACCTGATCTGTAGGGGAAAATGGGAATTAGCGGCTAGGAGAGAGACGGTAGAAATACTCAAAGTGAAAACAGTGAATAGAGTAGGACAAGAAAATAAGGCAGGATTGTTTGTAGCCTCATAAGAAACCTTGCAAAGTGAAGTAATAGGTAGGGAAGTACAATGAAGTACAGTAAGTGGGAGAGATGCAGGCTCAGTAAACATCCACAACTTCTCGCTGGCTCGGCAGCTGCTTCCATTAGTTTGTGTTATTAGTCCCTACCCTTCTGTATTTGCTCTCTCTTTCTCTCCCTGGTGTAATATGAACAAAAGCAATTGTTATTGCCTCTTTATGAGGGAGTCAAACTGCAAAGAGTAAACAATTTTTCCATCAGGGGTGTTTGCTGACATACAATACCAGTAAGCAGCTATTCTGGCGATCCGGTGTGCTGTTTCCTGGAGTTGGTGCTTCCATATACTGCTGGTTCCCAATATTATGCTCAGGAGTAATGCTGCGTCCTCCTGCAGGCATCACTGCCCGCTGCAACCCGTTCTGCTTGTTACAGTGATGCTTAACTCAGTCTGGTGTGTGTGCTCCTCAGGCTGCATGGTGGCAGAGCAGAGTAACCCCGATAGCCGTGTCCTGTAGCAGGGATAGACCCAAAGGCACGTGCTGATAGCAATTGTGTTCCCATTTGTACGGCTTGCTGCTGTGGTTGGCACTCTGCAGACAAGCTGCTAAACAAGGCTGCTGACCTCTAACAGCACTTCTCTGGCTTTTCCTGACATTGTGAATATCGCTGAGTATAAAATATGCACACAGGAATTCAGCACGATGGGAAGGTGCCTGTGTACCTCAGTGGTAACGTCAGGGAAATGTCAGCACCTCCATGCCTCTCCTTCCCAAACTGCTTGCTTGCTGCCACCTCCCTGGAGTCCTGAGAGTGCCACCAGGCACATTGCATGGTGGGCCAAAAATGGAGTATTTCCTTTGTGTTACGAGTGGTCAGGCGCCCTCCTCTATTCATTTTGACCATCATACTTTAGACTCGTGGCTGCTTTGCTTGGTATCAGAGAAACAGCCATGTTCAGACTGCTGGGGATAACCATGGGTGGTGCTACAATTCAGTGACACCCACTGTATTCCCCCACCCAGAGCTTAGCAGGAGCTGCTGTCTCTGGGGCTGTGCAAATCAAGGCCTCTTCTGCAGCTATGAGTATTTGTGGGACATTGGAACCATGTAGAGCTGCCCTGGCTGGGGCTGCTGGGGCTTCCCTGTGCTGGCTCTGCTTCTGCTTAGGGCTCAGAGCTGGAATGTGTTGCTTCCTACACTGCAGCTTCCCCAAGGAAAATGGCATTGGATCATCCTCTGCTTGCAGCCTTGGTCTGATGTGAGCTTTAGCTGCATGAGTTGCTGAGATCAAGAGAATCAGTGATGCGCAAAGCATTGCTCTGAAACGGCTGAATCTTCAGATACAGCACTGAGTGTGCATCATGTTCAGCATCACGTGCACACAGATCTGTGGGTGCCTCCTGGGTCAGCATCTTAAATGAGCAAATAACACACGCTAGCTCTGCCATGCAGAGGACTTTGGAGAGACTTTTAATCACCGCTTCTTGCTTTCTGAGCATATAGACTGTGCCCAGGTGAGCTTTCTGATCACATCTCTAAAGCCTTGAGGTGCAGAAAAACTTGTTTTCATCAGAGACGTTGAAGTTAAATAGACAGCACACCTCTACCTGGAAGAGCACCGAGGAAACACCAGCTATTGCTGATTGCCATCACCTTCCTGCACAGCCTGGTGTGCTACAGCTCTTAGTGACAGACTGCAGTTGGAGACATGCACTGAGAGGGGCCAGGATCTGGGGAACCCAGTGCTCAATTCTGCCTGCATTTCATTTAGCACAACTGGATTGAAATGCACTTTGCTTCATTGAGGGAGCTGTAATTTGATGTAGCAATGACTCAAATTCAGTAAAAAGAAATACTTAGATAGGCTTCTTAGGAGTTGCAAACAAAGCAGGGGTGGTGCCCTGCTCTACAGCCTGTCACTGGCTTTGATGGCAATACTGATATTCATATACTCCACTCCTATTCCTTTTCTCTTGTAGTGAAGTGCAGCATCACAGCATTTTGTGACAAAAGCAAATGTTTCTGCTCCTCAAGGCTTGAGAGGGAAGCTCAGGACGCTCACCTGGGTGCACATGGAGCACAGCTGTCCCTCCGGCCGGCATCGCCTCCACGCTGTGCCGCAGCACCCACTGCGCCCCATCCCCAGCGTGCTGCTCCACGAGCTGGCAATGTCAAATGCATGCAATTATATAAACAGGACAAATTATTTTCTTTTATGCTAATTTTGGCCTGGCACTTGCGCTAACTAGCATTGCGTTTAATTGCAGGAAGATGGATTGCAGCGGGTCGCACCAAGCACACCCATTTCACTTCTGCGCTCCTCTCTCATTGTAACAGCTCACTTCAGTTTCCTTGGGGCGAGTGCCGTGTGTTAATTGGTGTGCAGTGAAAGGCCTAAAGAAAGTTAAATTAGATTTAGTTCATTTTTTAATTGGGTTCCAAAGAAACATAGAATCATTGGGGGGAAGTGCAATACAACTGCCATTTTTTTTTTTACTAATACTTTTCTTCAGTATCACTTTACACCTGCTAGCATTACATTCAATGGAAGGTTAATTACCTCTAACATCTACGTAACAAAAGCCTCTGAAACCCGGTACAAATTTTCTAGGGCTGATTATTGCATTTTAAATCACTGTTTTGATACTGCAGTGTTTCCACCCATGCAAATATCTTCTGCTTTTCCTCTGAGCTCTCGGGCAGATTGGAAGCAGCAGTGCAGTGTTTCCCTGAGCCGTGTGTGCAGCCTGGTGCTGCTGGAGGTGGTGGCAATGGGGCAGCGCTGGACCCCCCTCACCATGCAGGGTGCTGAGCAGGTGCTTGCTGGCTCACTGCTCCCATTGCTTCAGGTTTGCAATTGGCACATGTGGAAAAAGACCACGCTTAATGTATGGTCTGTAATTTAGGTTTTTATTCCCCAGATGATTCCATGACGTGTTTTAAAATTACTCTGTTGCTTTGAAGATCAGTTTTATTGTATTAGATTTTAATTAATTCTACCTTCTTCTAGGCGTATCCTCAGGAGCTAATCTTTCTTTGTGTGGTGCATAATAAAATGAGGAGTTTACGATAATAAGCAGAGTGAGCAGCAAGTGAGGGCTGTGCCGTGGCTGTGCAAAGGTCTTCCTGCCCTGAGAGTGCAACTGCTGCGTTCCCATGGGTTTGTGTCAGTGCTATTTCCATCAGGAAGAGCAAATGTGAGAGCAGCCCTTTAACAACCTCCCGCATGCTGGGACGTGGTTTGGGATGGTGAGAAAGCTCCATTGGCAGGGAGGCATGGGGATCTGGTTCTGCAGATCTGTTCCCATAGAAGTGATGAGGCTCTGTGTCTGAATGCAGTTCTCCTGTCTGATGGGCTTTAAGCCTTTGTGCCACGGACTGCATCTGCAGCAACTGGGGCACAGTCTGGAGCCTATGAGTTGCCTTTGTTTGTCAGTGCTGTGCTTGGTTTGTGCTGTACTGGAATAACTTTGGAAATCATAATACCAAAATCTGTATCTAATCGCTGTGTAACCTCACAAGCTACTGCTCCTTCCACACAGTCCTACAGGCAGGATAAACCTTCCTACCCTTGAACTTTGCATGTGCTGCACATTTCAGAATGTAACTGTGGCAGAGAGATGCATGCACAGCCTTATCCCAGCTTTTCTGCAAGCACTGGGGGTGCTTGGCTCAGCACGAGGGAAGGAGCCCTTCCAGGCTGACACCTGTGAGCAAAGCACAAATGTTAAAAAAAATAACTGAGGCATAAATGTCTGCAATATTTTATAATGCTGTGTTGGTTTCTGGTTTCCACAAAACAAAGTGCAGGCGCCTACATCTGAGGCAGAGTGGACCTGGCTGCCGGGAAGGGAAGGGATGGGGCAGCAGGGATGGAGCTGGTGCAGGGAGGCAGTGTGTGTGCGTGGAGACGAGCAGCTGGCCATGGGGAGCTCTGAGGAGCACAGGGAAAAGAAAGGAACTTGTTTGGGCACTGCTGAACTTAGAGGTGCTTATGGACTTCCCTCATTTATGTTTAGCTTTTCTACGACTGTTTGCTGCTGAATTTTTGAAGGGCTCTGACCAAGTTGCCATAGCAACTTCTGTACTGCAAACAACGCGTTTGGTGCCTGCGTGATGCAAACTCCTTCCTGACGAAACACGGGATGCCAGCTCTGTGCTCCACACCTTGCTGCTCCATGTGCCCCCCAGGCCCTCGTTCACCTGGGGGCACAGGAGCTGCTGAGATGGCTCTGGGAGCTGCGAGGGTGTGGGGTGAGGGCTCTGCTCCCCACCTCCCCACTTCTGGCTGTTGTTTCAGTCTTCTGAAGGAAGTCCGCTTTGGCTGTTAATTCTAACGCGGTGAAAATGGATGAATGTTCCTTTTCAATTTATTTTCCTCAACTTCGGAAGGGAAGTGTTCATTTAATTTTAAAATGTGCCATTTGTGGAGGTTTCCCAGAATTTTTTGCGTGATCTTTAGAAATATTTTCCCCCTTATTTTCTTCAAATCACCACGTACACACACAGTATCGGTGTGCCAAAAGCACCTGCCCAAAGCATTGGTTTGGATGAGTTGATCTGGAGCTTAATAAGAACACTTACAACAAATGGCTGAATGCAGTCAGTGGACCATTTGCTCTACTTTTATTCCCTATCGATAAACCCACCAAAGTATCTTGGGGATTGGGAGCACGGCGTACTCAACTATAAAAGCCCATCTGCTCTTACAGCACGGCTCTGATCCAAACAGAGAGCTCCAGTGCAGCTGCAGCCATCAGTGGCCCTTCCTCACATGTTAACAAGCACTGCATTGCTGCTTCATCACCACTGGGTGCGTGGAAGTGATGGTGTGCATTGCTGCTTAGCAGTCGCAATCTTGAGCTCCTGGCTGTGTCTGCTTACGTTGCGTGTTGGCAGAACTGACCTCAGGACTGCAATCCATTGTTGTGGCTGATGGTCTGTTTGCATCCTCAGCTCTTCTTCATGTTGACTCTCTGCAGCAGCACAGGGACGTGGCTCTGCCCCACTTCTCAGGCAATTGAACTTACAGCTCATTGGTATTCCTGGTGAAGGCGCTGGGAAATCTTCCATTCATCATGAGTTGTGCTGTTAATGAAATATCCATTTCCCAAATCAACTGCTCAAATTTTCCTTCACTTGAATGACTCAATGTAGCTTTGGCAGTATTGCTGCCGAGTGCTAACAGCCACTGAGCGCTAATGCACAGAGGAAGCGCTCTGAGCCCTAAAGATGAGTTTTCTTGCTAAAGCAAAACATGTGCTGGCCAGGAGAGCTCTCCTCCTGCAGCTCCGTTGCTGCTGATGGGTACTTTGCATTTCCTCTCCTTCAGTACACGGTGCTCCATTCCAGACTCAAAGGGACATGGTCAGAGGGCACGGTGGGGGTGGGTTGATTGGGTTGATTTGATCTTGGTTATATTAGAGTCTTTTCCAGCTGAAATGATTCTGTGATTGTATGAAAAGCAGTGTCCAAGGAGAAGGGAGCCAGGGGGGCTGTGCTGTGCTGTGCTGGTGGGGATGCCCCCAGGGCAGAGCTGCTTGTCCCAGCCCTTCCTGAGGAGGCAGGAGCCTGGAGGAAGCTGAGCTTCAGTTTGTGCTGTAGCTGGAAGGGCTCCTTTCCACCTCATTGCCTGAATTCTTCCAGCCCAGGGCTGTATATCCCTGCCCGTTCCCTTGTGCTGTCATTAATCTTCCTCTCTCCGCTTGTTTGTATTCTCTGCGTTCCTTTCTGCCTGCTATCTTCTGTCTTACCAAAGCCAAAGCCTCTTAGCTAGCAGTAAGCAGCATTTAACCACTCAAACAGTGTGAGCTCACTTCATTGACCCCACAAAGCCATTCTACTGGCATCGTGCTCACAGAACTCCAGGAAATAATATGTTATCATTTTGAGTTAGTGCTAAAATGCTATACTCTCAGGATTTTGTCTAAAACGTGAAGTTTTAAGCCAGCCTTCATCCTTTACAGAGGCAGCGTCCTTGTTTGCTGGGTGGTCAGTTCAGCAGTGCTGCTCCTGCTCAATGCACACCAGGATGCAGAGCCATGGTGGGAGTGGTGCTGGGCTGGGAACCCTGCAGCAGCCAGGGCTGGGGATGGGTCTGTATGGGCCATGCTGGTGTGCCATGGGGCTGAGAAGGGAGCACGAAGCCTGGCAAAGAACTCCAGGAGAGATGCTGAGAGCAAAACTGGCTGAGTTGTTCACTGTGGGGGTGAATGGGACGGATGCCTGCAGGGAGGGCTGCTGAGTGCAAGGGGCAGAAAGGACAGAGTGCTGTGTGTGAGGGGACGTGAGGCAGAAGAAGGGAGGAACTGCTGTGAAGTATGGTTCTGTCACGGTTCTGAGCAGCGTAAATATTTCTAAGGATATTAAAAAAAAGACATTGTGGTGTTGAGAAGGGAAAAAAGATATTTTCTTCCAGGAGGTCATATTCTAGAAATTAATAATTTACTGCCTGTGATTTATGCTGATAATTTCAATTTCTGTCTTCTTGATTATGAGGCCATGCAGGCTGCCGTGCATGCGGTGCTGAGGGCGCTGTTATGTCTCTTCCAGAAGACAAAGTCCCGGCCCATACATCTCGTGATTCCGGTTTCAAATCCCATTATTCACCTCTGCCTCTGTTCTGCTGCGCCGTATTCGAGATACGTGCGAGCCATGCGTCCTGTGTGCCAGGAAGATGTTTCAGTTTGTTATCTTTATGAATGGCCGCATTATTTGTTTGGAATGCACCAAATGCCAACAAGCACCCCTGCAAGCAGAAAGCAAAACCTCAAGCAAACAGTGTGACACTAATCTGTTGTTTGTGCTAAAATACAGAAAGGAAATGACTGCTTGGCTGTCAGCAGCTCATAAAGGAAAGAAAGAAAAATGCCACCAAAGAGGAATAAGCTCCAGAAGAAAGTTCCATTATCAGTTTGTTTCATGCCTTGTAGCTCCAGCTGCAAACAATCCCTTCCATAAAGGCACCCTGAAGATAAATGGCAGCGAGGTGCTGGTGGTGTTGGGGAGATAAAGCTGTGGGTCCCCTGTTCTGGGGGAGGGGAGAGCTCTGCTTTATTTTCTTCCATCTCATCACCATCTTGGGGGAGAGAATGAATATGTATCGTCTGTTATCTTGTCATTTTTGAGCCAAACATCTTAAAATACATTTTCTCTGAAATAACCTCAGGGATTTCAAGACCAGAATAAATTATTAGAGCAATTTGAGACTGGAGGCCCTCAATCTGCTTTAAACATGGGAAACACTGTTCCCAGTGTATGAGACTGGGATGTTTGCTTACCAACCGAGGCTAAAATAGCCGAAGAAACAAAAAGCAGCGTGACATGCAGTGCTCCTGTCTGAGCAGGTACGTGCTGAGACCTAAAGGGCGTATGGCAATGGGAGCATTTAGTGCCTCCTGGGGTCTTGAGCTGCAGATAATTACAGAGCCCCGTGTTGAAGCCGCCTGCTCTGAGTGCTGCCCTGCTCCTTGCTGGTTGCTGGTGGGAGGCACTGGGCTTCAGCCTGCTTTGGTTTTGGCTGTGTTGGCTCCGTCCCACACCGCCATCACAGGAGGAATTGGTTCCTCAAATTGGGCGCTGTTTTAAAAACATCAGAACCCAAATCATGTCATCTTCTCAGCGAAACATTCACAGAGTGAATGTGGAGTCCTGGAGTGAAAAACGTTATTCCTGATTTTCACATAATGGAGCTGCAGCGTAGAAATGCTCTGTGCTGAGTAACTGGGGAAGTAGAACCCAAAATATAATGCAGGGTTTATTCACAGCGAATGCGAATGTCAGTCTCCCACACCCACAAGAAGAATAAAAGCTTAATTTCTGTCATCATGAGGTTTGCACTGTGGATGTTTCTTGGCGCAAGGAATGCGCCCCAACAAGGACCCATCATGGCATTGGCTGGTAAAAGCTGAAAAAGCACTTTTCTTTGCTCCTCACGTTAAGAGTTGGCTTTGATTGCTAGGAAGTCAGTGAGCACTTTGTTGCCGTGTGCAGGAGCTGGGCTGTCAGCTCTGGAGGGCTGCATTTGTTTGGGCCCTTGGAGGAGCGGCGGTGCTGGGGCAGAGCTGCAATGTGCTGTGCTGGAGCTGCGGGCTGCTCAGTGCTGCTCCCGCTGCTCCCCCAGCCAGCACAGAGCACTGCCCTGCACCCCTGCTGCTCACAGCCCTCTGAGCAGTGCAGGGCATTGGAAATCTTTGCTCCATCCCTCCAGACGGGTGTGGAAATTTGTCTCCGAGTTGAAGGCTATCTGAAATCAATATCATCATCAACTTCACCCGCGTTTACAAAGATAATATTTCCATAATGTTGTCTGACTTCAAACGGAAGAAGAAAAGCTTTGCAACAGAAAAAGTCATAAAAGGTATTGCAGCGAAGCAGCATTAAATTTCAGAAAACTTTTCTGAGACCATTAATTGAACTTTGTTACAAGATTTAAATGAGATATTGAAAATCAAACGCTGCGACCCAGTTTTAATTGCCTCCTCTCAGACACAGCATAATCTTAGAGCTGTAGTCCCTGTTTTGTATCTGTAAAGAAGGATTCGGCAACCCCTGGGGAACTGGTGTCATCTGTTTGCTGCTTTGGAGATTGATGTAATATTGATGTAACATTTACAGTCACCCTGTGTGTGGCTTTGTTCCTCACCTGAGCCCGTCTGTGGCACTGCACTCAGGAGCAGCCAAACAGGTGAGGATAGAACTGTCTGTACCTGGACAGAGCACAAGTTATATTAGGAGAATATCCAGAAGGAGTTTTTCCCATCCTCTTTACTTGTGTTCCGTTTCTTGTAGCTGCTACCCAGCACTGCTGTAAACTCAAGAGTATTTCCACGACGATGACAGAGCTGCTCTAGGCTGACACCCATCGCCCTGAGCTGCCCTGATGGGATGCCCGGACATGAAGCCAGGCTCTGCTCCCTGACTCGATGGCAGTGAGCTGTCTTTCAGAGGGGAGATGCATGGTTTGCCATTCCTCACTGCCTTCAGAGCGATGTCCCAGGCAGGAGAACAGGCGTTTCCCAGCGCTGAGCTGTGGATGCTCCCAGCACACGGTGCTGGTGCTGCAGCCTGGTGAGGACACGCAGTGCTGGGCGTGGGGCTCCCTGTGGTACTGCAGCAGGGAAAGCACAAAATGTATTCCCTCCATTGTTTTCCCAGTTTAAATTTTCATAGGCTGCTGAATATTTGATGAAAACAAACCAGACCTGACTGTGTTTCCTGTGCATATCAGCGCAGGGCTCGCTTTGGGGTCTGGAGGTTTCCTTTTGGTTGTACTTTTATTGTTTATTTGTAAATAAATGCACCTGCAGGATGCACTTAGTCCTCTTTTCTAAGTGTTATAGAAGAAACTCCAGGAGTGAGAGCGTGTGCTTGGTGGCACAGAAGGTTTAATGCAGCCCGGTAGAAGTGAATTTCTGATGCAGCAACAATCCAGTAATAGCCATAATGTCTGGCTTAATGGACAAGTAAACAACTCTGCAGAAATTAAAATAATTCACTGTATTAATACTGCAGGTTGAGCAGTAAATAGGACACATATTCATGAAAAAGAGACCAATTTAAATCCAAAGGGTATTAACTCCATCCTTTCAAGAATCCGTACAGCTACTTATCTTTTGTAGCTGACAGCACCGGTTCAGTGAAAGGGATTTCTGCTCCACCGCGGCAGCAACAGGCGCAATTACCATCTGCTTTGTATTCCCAGCAGAAGAAGCCACGGCTTATTTTCTTCCCCCAGTCAGCTACGTGCCACCACAGCCTCCATGGCAGCACTGAGCGGCGTCACCCAGCGCTGGCCTTGGGGATGCGTGGCCTTGGGGACGCATGGCCTTGGGGACGCGTGGCCCAGCCACCATGCAGGAAGCGCCTCGGCTCTCTGCTTGTGGGCCGCGTCCACCGTGTTTCGCACTGACTTTCTTGATCTGTTGTCTCT
The DNA here is from genome assembly GCF_019238085.1 of Lagopus leucura. Classification (NCBI taxonomy): domain Eukaryota; kingdom Metazoa; phylum Chordata; class Aves; order Galliformes; family Phasianidae; genus Lagopus; species Lagopus leucura. The sequence continues at coordinate 7,410,730 of NW_024962279.1, read as the reverse complement.
GCCTGAATCACATCCGTATGCAGCGGGGACTTCTGACCCAAAGTTGAGTGGATGCTTAAAGGCTGCAGCCAGATGAGAGCAAAAAACCGGACAGCTAAAGGCTGTGTGCATCAGAGATGGCAGATGCACTGATGGCAGCAGAGGCAAGAAATGGATAAATCTGACAGTTTGGAGAACTGTGATATTTACACCTGGAGAATGTGTAAAGAGAGTGCCTGCGATGGTGCCCCCATGTCCCTAACTAATGGTTCCTCCCTTCCCTTCCTCCTTCCCTCCTTTTGGCTTTTATTTTTTGGGTGAGAATTCATTTACAGAAAACTGGCAAGCCTGAATCACAAGGTGCAGCTCTCCTTACTGTTGGATGAAAACAAGCTACACTGTATCGCACTCCTAAAAGAGAAGCTAGAATGTATTTATTGACACAGCATCGATGTAATGCAGTAATTTAACAGCAACGTAGCAAGATTTGGGATGGCTGGATACTCTGTTGCTTTCAGGGTGGGACAGTGACACAACAGAGTGACTCCACAGAGCTGAGCAGTGTGCAGGGCAGCACAGTGCCGCAGGTACAAGTGCTGGCTTTGCCTGGATCCGTAGTTTTAAGCCATAAACCTTCATTTCAGGTGAGCACATTGCCGAGTCCCTGCTGTGGGGGTCCGATGTGCATTCCCAGGCTTTAGTCCTGTTCTCTCGATGCATGACTTTGAATGTTTGGAGCAAGCTGAACACGTTAATGCCTCCCACTCTGAGGTTTCCATTCATTTGAGCCGATTGCCTGCAGCAGAATTTCCTCTTGCTCTCCTGTTTTCATTGCTGCTCCGTTTTTTCAGTTGAAGTTTTCAACAAATGCAAGATTATTGCAGCACTAATCTCAGAAGCAGGTATTGATCCAGCTCCTTGCTGCTATCCCTGTTATTTTACTGTGGTTTTGTACTGTTTACTGGAAACTTAAGTTTCCAAATATGAGAGAGAAAAGCAACTGAAATACATACAAAACCAACCTTTCCCTATTGCTGCCACTGAGCAGCAGGAATTATTAAATGAAAACACAATTTCAGAGGTGCAGTGCCTGTAACAAAATTCGTATTGTTTTGATAGAGGCGAGAGATGAGACTCCGTAGGTAAAACCAAGTTGAATTTCACACTATGGACACATTTGTTTTTCTTCTGAGTTTAATCTTGATGCAATTTACTCTATTGACGAAGAACAGCCCTGGGATGGAGAGTAGGACAGGTCTCTGCATTGTGCTTCACTCCAGATAGAGCGCGCTTAACTCGCTGCCTGAACTTTGCCATGCTGTAGTACTGCTTGTCTTCGTATTCACATATTTATTGATTTGCTTTATGTGAATCAGCCTAAACCTTTGCTACTCCTTCTAAATCTTGGAGTGACCAAACTAATCTGCCCTAACATCTTGTACTGCGAAATTGCACTAGATGCATGAAGGATGGTGGGCTTATCAGTGACTGTGCTCTACCTGTTTCACCCTGTACCAAAACCAGAGGAAATACAGTTGTTTTACAGATGTTTAATGGCCTCTAGGTTTTTACTACACTGAATGCAATGGAAAAAATCAATGGGAACCATAGCAGAAATGCTGAGTCACAACCTGAAGCAGTGATGGAGCAACTGGTGGAAGGCAGGGCCAGCCCAGGGGAGCTCAGGTGCATGCAATGTACCTGAGTGACTGGAAGGGTGGAGCCAGGATCCACCCCTTCCCAGACCTCATTTAAGGGCTGGCAGTGGAGGTAAGGGTGTCTTGCAGGAGATCTCTGTGTACCTGAGGACTTCCAAAGGTGGGCTGTTTTTCTCTTTTGTTTCTGTGTCCACAGCTGCTGCATTTGACCATTCTCATTTGTTGCAGCTTGGCACTTTTCAGCTTCACTACCATTGCTGCTTTTTCTGTATTACAGACTTATAGGAGCTTTCATGGATGCTGGCAGAACTGCTCGGTGTTCATAGTCCAACAGGTATATGCACAGACACAAAGCCAACACCGTGTACAGAACTGGAGCTTCACCGTCAGTTTTACCACTTATTTGCCTTATTTTTCTGGTCAAGTAGTTGTTGGTTTACTAATCTCTCTTCGTTAATTATCAATGTTGTCATGGTTTTGGCTCCTGGGTATTAAAGAGTGAAATGCCCAAAGAGCAGCCACAACAGTTGAAGATAGCAGTGGGTTACTCTGTAGGCATAATGTGATCAAAAACACTTGTCTTTGCCCATGATTAATAATAGATCATGGCTATTATGATTCCTGCTCTAGGTTTTAGTTTAAAACAATCTGTTGAAAGGCCAACTGCACAAAAAGAAAATTATAACAGCTTTTGCTGAATTGGAAACAGAATTTCTGTGCTTTCTTAGAAATTAAAAAAATGCAGCTGTGTAAAAGCTCAGCCTCGTGTAATATTGGCTTCGTTGGATATGGAGAACTTAGGGGTGAAATTACACCGTCAGTCTTACAGTTGCACAGGATAAGAGCATCCTGTGCACCACAAGAGGTGGCCCAGCTGGCGGTGCAGAGTTGCATGCGGTGTTTCCCAGTGGTGCTTCTGAGGGCAGGGATGGGGGAAGCAGTTCTGAGTGCTCCTTGGAAGAGCAGGGCCCACATATCTCACCTCCAGCTCCACAACTTATTTTGCTTTAGTGTCGTTAATTCTGCGGCATCTGGGTTTTCTCCATTATGGAATGTGAGTAGAATGCCGACGTCAGACCTTTTTTGAATAGAAATAGAGAGCCCAAAACAAATGCATTAATGTGTAGCTCCAACCTGGGGGCATTCATAACTTTTTCTCTCTGTAGCTCAATGTTGCTCAGCACATTATTCATAATGAAAATGGGTGTAATAGCAGAAATAACTTGTACTAATGGCACTCGGGAGGAAAATTGGGAAGGTTGCCTTCTGCTGAGCGGGTGAGCGAGCGGAAAATCAGCTTGACCAAACCAGGGCAGGGGCTGCAGGTTTTTGCTCGAATGGAACTTTATTTTATTTTGTGTGTAAATCTTCTCAGGCCGTTGGTCAAGGTGTTTCCATGGCAACTGGAGTAACTGTGCTTTGGTGGTGGGGAGCGGGGGGCTCACGGCAGGCAGTGGGTGGGGGTGGGTGCTCTGGGGGTAAGCAGAGAGGGATGGGGTTCCTCGTCTGTGGCACTCATCTGCCCTGTGTAGATTTTAAATCAGAAAGCAGCTCATCCATGGGTGTCACATCAGTGCCAATGAGGTGTGAGGTGCTCTGTTGGTGTAAGGCATCGCTGTAGCTGTGGTAGACAGAAGAAAGCTGATTTCCTTTCTTTCTTGAGGAGATCAATATTCCACAGCAGGGAAGGATCTCTGTTCCCAGCTATAGTTTTATAAACAACATCCCATTACACCTATTATCATAACAACCCTTTTTATCTCCTCTGTCAATATTTGTCTCTATCACGCAACGCATTTCTTTAAAAAGAGAAATCCATCATTGTGGCAAAAGGGGAAAAAAACCCACACACACCAGCAGCCCACCTGGTAACTTGTACTTCAATCTTGAGGCCATGAAGAGTTTTTAAGCACTCTTGTCTAAAACCAGTAGGTTGTGTTTGAATTATGGATTGGAAATGGCCAAGGAGTTTGGTTCTTCCCACGGCTCTTGGCTGCGGCCCAGAGTGCTGCAGTGATGGGTGGCAAGGCATGGGGATCCTCTGGGCTCCAGCAGCCCCACTCAGTGATAAAGCAGCGCGCGCATGGTGGGCTCTTGATGTGTTAGATCTGTTGAAATTATGCTAGAATCTGTGATGGGAAAGGTGCTTCTGCAGCAAGGGAACAAGAGCAGGCTTTGCACAGGCTGGCATCTCTCGTGCTCCGCTCTTGGAAGTGGTGCAGGAGGGGTGGTGTCACTGGAAGCTTTACTCCAGTGTCTTCGTGGCACTGCTAAGGCTGAGCAGCACTTGGTTCTGGCACACTGCTGGTTTGAGTTCTGTCAAATACGTGACGGCGTAAAAACATCGGGTGTCAGCTTAAGGGAGAATGTGTTACTGTTCATCAATATAGCAATTATTTTAACCATTTCTGCTGAGAAAAATACATGAGGCATTTCAGATGTATATAATTTCCATTCTAATTCATCTTGAGCTCTATGGCAAAAGTATGCGGTGTATTTTTATTCCACTTCGACATTGCACACACATTTCTGTGCTGCAGATTGTGGTGATAACCAAGCCTACCAAATTGCATATAATGTGTGTAACACCCAGTAATTATAGATCTTAAATTGTATGACAGGCATCAGGAATAGAAATGTTACTTCTTCCTCGCTTAAATATGCAGAGGACAGCATGCCCAGAACAGGGTGAGTACCTTTAGTTGGCTCTGTGCTCATTTTGTTTGACAGAAAACAGTCTCAGGATTGGAATTGTTACTAAGAACTGCTTTGATGTAAACCAGTAAGTCCATTATTCAATAGACTGATAAAGAAAATACGGAATAAGTTACCTGTATGTTATTTTTGTTTGCTTGTGGGCGAGGGAAGTATTTTGGTGGACTTAGAACATGAAACCTGCAGCCATCCAGGCCCATTGGTCTGGTGAGTGTCATGAGCATAAAGGCGGAAGGTCTGGGATAGAATAGGATGGGATGGGATAGAGTGGAGTAGCATAGGATGGAGCAGAATAGCACTGAGTGCTGCTGCACTGTGCCATGCAGCCTGGCAGCACGTGTCCAGGCACAGCAGGAGGGAAGAGGAAAATGAAATGCAGATGGGGAAAATGTCTTCAAAGCAGCTCCCATCCGTTGGTGCACAGCCCGTCAGATGCAGCATAGAGGCAAATCACGTCGTTTTCAAAAGGTTAACACCTTGGCAGAGCTAATTGCTGTTCTTCCTCTAAATTTGCAGTGTAATTTCTAATTTTTGACTTTGCTTCTTGTCCTTCAGTTAAATAGATATTAATAAAACAAATATTTATGCCAGGAGAGCATAATAGCATAAACACTTAAGGAAAGTGAAGCAAACAAAACGTAATAGCTTCAATATTTAAGGACTGTGGGGTAAACAGAAGGAAAAAAAAAAACAAAACAAACAGGCAGATGAAGGAAACTTCCTCAAAAACCTGGTCAGGAAAGCACCATATCAAAAAACCTTGACCATTAATCAGGGAGTTCAGTGATATTTGTGTATCAAACTTTTCCTTCCCACGTTGGGGTTCTTTGAGCCCACTTCTGCCTTTCCCTCAGTCTTTGTTTTCTTCCTTTCTATGTACAGAACGGATTCTGAAACTTCTGCATTGTCCCTAGGAACAGTTCCATATTTGTGTATCTTCTCAAAGTATTCTGCATCCAGTATTGCTGATCTGCATCCATTGTACAGCTGATATGTAAGCAGGTATTCGTTACAACAGCGGTTATATTGTCATCCTCCATCTGGTGCAAAAATGTGCTTCTGTTACCAAATTCCCCTGGCTGGAAATATCCACTGACACAGCTGGCACACAAGGCGGATGTTAGCAGGGCAGATCAGAAGGATGCTGTGTGGGCAGCAGCTGAAGCATGGGAGCACAGAACAAGTTTAATTGAGCTGGTGCTCCCATGGGATGGAGCGCAGCTCCAGGAGCTGTGCAGTGAATGACAGAGCCGTGTGTATAGTTCTATAGCAGGGAGATAGGCATGATTTTATGACAGTATCACAGGTTCTGTCCTTAAAGGTGTGATGGCATTATTTCCGAGTTGCCCTCAGGGCAGACCAGCCTGTATGAAGAGGACACGTGTCTGTGTGTGTCTGTAGCAATCAGAATTTCAGCTGCTGGGTGGAATTCAGTGTGTGTTGCAGAGCAGCTTTCCTTCTCCTCTCAGCACTTACTGCTTTGTAATGCTCCCTGTGGGTCACTGCTTGGGCCAGGCAAAGGTGTGGGTTTGTGCAGTCCTATGATGAGGCTGGACTGATTGGCTTAAGAATCTTCTTAATGTTACAGGGGAAAAAAATGTTTTTTGCATTTCTTTTCTTTGCAGTCTCTCGGGGCCATGAAGGTTCTTTATCAGACGTAGGAGGTTTACCTGTTTTATTTCATGAATTGTTTTGGGCTAGAATGCAGCACTCTGTCCTTTCCTGCACGGGCATTTGAACTCTGCGCTGTGTGAGGAAACATGGGAGAGGTACAGCATCTGAAGTCTGTGCCCATCCACATACATACGTGTGTGCTTACACTCGCACAGACACGTACACTGTACGTACCTTGTAAGAGAAGCAGGCTCGGCTGGGGCTGCACAGATCTGTGCAGGCTCAGAGCAGAGCCTGGTGCGCCATACTGCTTTCTTCTCCCACCGCCTGGTGCCTCGGTACATCGCACGCATCCTTGCCCTCTAGTGTCTACAAGTTGTACATCACCCTTGATTATTCTGAGCGAAGCTTTATTATTATTTTTTTAAGTGAAAAGCATCAGCAATTCTGGATTATTTCATTATTTGCCATTTCTTGAAGGTTTCAGATGAGAGCTGCACTACACTGAGCAACTTCTGAGAAGTTCTTTCTATTTGTTCTTCCATTACCTTGAGTTCTGCTTTCTCAACCTCTCAGGGTTCACCTGTTGGGTTCTGTGACTCCCAGCAAACAATGCTAATGAGTGACTCTGCACAGGGATGCCAGATCTCTAGAGGCAGGTGATGCTGATGATGACATCTAAACCCTGAAAAAATGTGAAGACTTTGAGCTGAAGTCCTCAGTCCTTTTCTCACAAACTGTGCTGTGAGTGTGATGGGCTGTAGGTAGAGGTGGGAGGTTCTGTTAGCTGATCATCTCCTTACATTTCCCAGTCCTCTCACCTTTAACAAGGCAGTGTAATGCATTGGGTGTCTGAAAATTGTGCAGAGCTGCGTGAGCCCAGTGCCCCATACACACATTCCATCTCATTCACGTGTTCCTCCTTTTCCTTGTCAATCCTATAAAGATACATACATATTTGCTGTAGTTTTGAATCATGTTTTCTTGAAGGCACATCACCATTTGCTTACTGAGTCAGCAGACACTGTCTTCCAGCATCCACACAAGAGATGAAACTGAGAAGTATTTTTAGGACAGGGAAAGCTTCTGCAGTAGCAATTAGCATGTTGGGACAAACGTCACTAAATAAGCAGGGAAGCAGACGTAGGTAAGACCAGTGCACTTGTAGGAAATGCATTTTGTGCTTTGCACAGCCACTGCTTGGCTGCAGTCACTACAAGAAGTGATGCATGCAGTGACTAACTGGCAGCAGCCAGTGGCTCAGTGGGGTCCCCTCTAATCAGGGTGGTGATGGCCTGTATGGCACTCAGGTAACTTCCTCTGTTCCCTACAGCCGCTCCTGTTCTCTTCCTTCCTTGTAGCTCCTTTTAGTCTTCCCACATCAATAATGCATTAAACTCGTTTATGGCTGAGGTGCACTTCTCCAGCTATTGGTGATACTGGCTGCTTGTTCTCACAGTGATGGGCACCTGAAGCAGCCTGGAAGCACCAAGCAGAAGGCATGAAGAGGCCAGAAGTACCCCTGCTCTTTCACAAAGCCCTGCTGTCTGGCTTTTATCATCCAGTAATCTTTAGCTGTTCTCCAGCCTTTTTTTTCTGGTGGCAGGGAAAGGCATATGCTGTATAATTTATCTGTTCCGAGGCCATATGTGAGAGAGCAGATACAGGATTATAGCAGCAGAAAAGTTAGTGCAAGCCTCTCTCAGGATTTCATGTAGTAGGAGGTGGTCATTTTTATAAGTTAAAAAGCAATAGATTGAGATACACATCCAGCACAGATTAACTAAATTTCTTCCTTGGAGGCACTCATTGAAATGTATGCAATGTTCACTCACTCTTGCGTGAGATGCTGCACAGAACTTTCAACAGTACAATAAAAGCCTGTGGTGTGGAGAAAGAGCTGCAGTCCTTTGCTGGATCTAATACAAATCTTTGGCTGGGACAAAAGCCTGTGACAAGACCAGATGGAGCCAGTGCTTGCGAGTTATTTCACAAAGACATTTGGTTACTGCTGTCAGGGTGATCCACGTTACTGTGCATACCAAAACCTTCCTGGTATCTCATCTGGGAGAACTGTAGGAAATTAAAAGGCCACACAAAATTGAGTAATTCTTGCAGAGCCCCTGGCAAGGTGGGGCAGGGTCTGTGTGCAGCTCAGGCGAGGGCCATTATTTTGTCAGGAATGCTTCATCCCAGGGACAATAATTTATGTGTCATAGAAAACTGTCCCAAGCCAATCACATGCCAGAAAACACAATTATTGCCTAACAGACCTTAAACAAAAGGCTGATTCATGTGCCATGGCCTAATCACCGTGCTTTAGCACTAATTGCAAGATGTGGATTACCAGCCCCAAGTGTCAGGTGATCCTCATTTACACCCCCTTATTTACACCTATGCCAGAGTACTGCTGGCATGCAGGGCTCTGGGAGACACTGATTTGATGGCCCTTCCCATGCACTGCACATCATCTGTTACCAGCACTGTTGGGCTTCACAGAAGTCAGATCAATGTTGAGATTTATCCCTTCCAAGACCTCAGAGCTGGGGAGGAATACGTGGAAGGCCCCGGTCCCTGTCCTTGCCCAGGGAACAGAGCATGTCAGCCTGGGGCTGGGTCAGGGCTGCAGGTAACAGGCAGGGCCTGCTGAGATGAAGCAGATGACACTTAGTGATGGATGGAGTAAGAAGATTAGGTTAACTAAAGATTTTCATAGCAGCTAATGGGTTCAGAAAAATAGCTAAAGCTTCTCAAATACATTTTGCACAGACCATTAGGCTGCCAAGAAAACCCATTTGCTCGCTGAATAGCATCAATAGTCCACATGTTATTCACATTGTATAAGTTCTATGAGATGAATTACATATAAAATTAATTGCACTTCTGAAGAAGTAACTGGCACAAGAAGTCACGTTTTGGTTAAGTTATTTCAATAAGGTACTTCTCCTGTGTTTGTAAATGAAAGACAACAGACAAATACATTTTGTACTAAGTGAAATAGCCTTTATAAAGAGCTCACCTCTACTAAAAGCAGCCTGCCTCTTCTCTGCAACGCACTTACGAAGCACTGTCCTCAGAGCAGCTTTCTGCTTTGCATCCCAGTGGCAGGATGGAAAGCTCCTGCTGGAGCTTGGGGACTGTGACCAGGGAAGGCTCTTCTGTTTGCTTTTCCATCCTTTCTCCTGTTCGGTTTTACTCTATTAATAGGAGTTAGTTGGTAAGCTTCCTCGAGATCCTGCTATCTTAAAACTTCATGAACAAACAAAAACGTTAACACTGAGTCACTTATCTATGGGCAAAACGCGCGTTTGTGCTTTTCCATATGGCGCTACAGTGCATAAATTCATCCCTCACTAAGCACTGCCCACATGTACCCTAAAGGGTTTATTTTCTCCTCTTTGACTAACACACGTTCGACAGCTTGAGTCAACCTGTAAAAAACATATAAAGGAAGTCAGCCTCAATAAAACATGCTTTGATGAAGACTGCTGGTTTAAATTACTGCTGGTTAATTTGAGGCAGACATGGCACGTCGGTTTACTGCTAGCCAGAGGAGCTTTAGGACAACGCTGCCTGGAGCTGCTCATGGCCTGCCCAGTGCTTAGGCTGGGCATGCTGCAGGACGATACCGGCTGCAGGACGCTCCTGGTTGTAGGATGCTGCTGACTGTAGCAGCCCATTGATGTCAGGTTGTTCCTCCGGTGATCCTTTGGACTCAAAGCGACTCACAGGGGGTAGTACAGATGATTCAGAGGCACCAGAAGGGGTAGGTCTGCCCTCCACAGCAAGATACAGGCCATGTTTCTGTCCTGGGTCAACACTTCAGCTTGCACTGGGGCATGTCTTAGCCATTTCCCATACCCTCTGGCCTGATATCTGAGGCTGCATAACTGTATTAAGTACTAAGAGGGGGTGAAGGAGATGGAAAATCCATAGGGACATGATTAAGGTCCCCTTAGCAATGAAAACCAGCATTGTATATAGCCTGCAGACATCCTGACCCTATCACTGGGGGGGACTACTGATCCCCCAGCCTCCCAAGGTGCAAGTAGGCTGCACCACTTTGGTCCTACTTGCACCTTCCAAGGTACTGGATTCTAGGTTTTCAGGGGCAGGGAGCAGAAGGTTATTTTCATTGCCAATTTGTGGTCTTACCCAATTACTGGTGCCTGTAATGTGGTCTGCAGCATCTTCAGGGCACTGGGTCTGCCATCTCCGGGCCTTTCATCCAGGTCCTGCAGGGTTTCATGAAGTCTCTTTGTCCACCCCTGCAGGGACTGAAAGTCTGTCTTTAGGGCAGCCTTAAGAGCAACATTATAGCATCCAATGAACAGCCTTCTGTAGCTCTTCTTTCAATGGTGGTGAGGACAGAATACTCCTCTGGCTGAGGGGGGCAACCCATTGTTCCACTGTTTGTGCTTGGGCCACCCTGTCTTAGGAAAGTGAGTCAGATCTTGCACTCACCCCTGAAACAGCAAGGTGGTCTTAACTATGACTTCAGATGTTTGAGTTATTGGCTCCACCACCTGAAATGTGGAGTAGGCAGCCAATAACCGTTTTTCACTGATTGCTTTTGGAACACCTGTATGGGTCCTGACTGAGCGGTCCGTGGTGCAACATCTGGATATTATGCTCTGCCTCCTCCAGATCAGCCCCCAATCACGCAGCTTGTTGGATGATGGCCTCTGAGGCCACTAAAGGGTTCAGTAAGGACACCAGTGTGCCATACTGCTGGGGAGGGTCTTGTTGTAGTACGAGATCCCTCATTTCTGCCAAGAGCTTTAGCAGGTCAGAACTCTCTAATGCGTCATCATAAATAGCTTTCTTCATTCCTAGTTCTCTCACATAGTTTTGGAGTTCTTCCACTGAGGTCCAGAAGCCAGTATTTATCAGTATGTCACTGTCGTTCAGCCAGGTAATTCTACACGCCACCGTTACCCACTGAATTAGAGAATGGTTCTCATCACTGTGTATTACCACTGCCTCTGAGGGCTGGATGTGTGGTAACAGATGCAAGTTTGGAAATCTCAAGCCCTTTAACCACCACACTTTCAACCCCTACATCCCATAATCTCAAACATCATGCTGGCATGCTCTCCTGGGGTTGTTTAAGTTCTTGCAACAAATCCATGAGTTCAGTAGCTGTGTATGGGATGCTGTTACATGCGGTGCAGTGTGGGCACTGCGCCACTCTTTGGGTGCCAACCCTGCTGGTCTACCCTGGATTTTCTTGGTCTTTTGAGTTATTATTGGTCTTAATTCTAGAGGATCTGAGGTTCCCAGATCTTCTAGTTGGATTTTAGTCTGTCTGGCCTTTTTGTTCCTGAATTCAACTAGGATCCTGATGATCCAAGTACTTTTTCCCTTCTCATGGTATGGGTTTTAATTTCAAAGGAGAAGTTCCATTTGAAGGAGAGGCAGTTCACCCTGTCAAAGATGTAATTTGATTTTTCAGTTGTCTAAATGGGCTTTTAAAAGCTCATCTTCATCTTTTAATTCTTCCTCAGAGGAATGAGATGAGTTAATAGTAGCAGCAGCCGTGCCATAGCAGATGCTGCTATTACTCTTCCCTTACTTGTCAAAAGATTTTGTCCTAATTTATTCAAAAAATTCAGCCATTTATGAAGGGGATTTAACAACGGGACCATTGTCCCTGACAGGTCCCCATTCTTCAATAATTCATGCAGAACTTAGCCATATGGAACCTAGGAACCCTACAGTTTCCCCCAGGAGTTCCTCTTCAGGTGTATTAATGGTCCCAGTGACCATCCAACACACCAGTTTTTTTTAAGATAATCCATCCTACATAAAGCTGGCTGGCTCATCAAATATAATGCAATAATGTGATGGAAAGTACAACGATAACAGTGGGGTGGCAAAGTGGCTATAGCAAGGGAAGACAAACCCAAAAAACAGCAACTGCAGAAATGAAGGAAAAGAGCTGCTTACCTTTGAAAGGCTCCAGATAAGCAGGAATCTTCCTCAAAATACCCTTGCTTCCACTGCCAACCCTTAAATGAGGTCTGGCAAGGGGTGGATCCTGGCCCCACCTCCTCATCACTCAGTACATTGCATGCACCTGAGCTCCCCTGGGCTGCCCCTGCCCTCCACCAGGTGCTCCATCAGCAGAACAAGCCCTGCCTCAGCATTTCTGCTACAGATGCTCCTGGCTGTAGGATGCTGAGTGTCTGATGTCCAAAGAGCAGCTCAGTTCTTTTTATCTTGATCCTTACAAATCTGAAGCTCTTAAGAAACACATGGGCCAATGCCATTATTTTAATGTCGAAAAGTCATACAAATATAGTTTTCTTTTTTGCTTAGTCCCTGAGATTAAGGAAGATTTTTACCCTTTGGAGTGGTAAAAGCACCGGCAAGGATTAAAAGCAGCCTGCTTAGCAGCAGCCTTGTTGTGTTTCCCCCAGCAGGGACTGAGCCCGGCTCTTTGGAGCTGAAGCCCTGAGCACCTGCCCAAATTAAAACCTAGAGCCTGACAGTGTGGTTGCAGAAACCCAACTGGTCCCCACCACCTGTGGCAGTGGGGGCTCCCACCACAGGCCTCTCCATCACATCAGCACCGTGCCCTCCCCAAATTCCCACATGACAGAGCTCCAATGCTGGCCCAAGATAAATGATCTGCACAAGCAAAAATCCTGCTGGCTCTAAGTAAACGTTTACCATTTCAGCTTTAAATAATGCCGGGTTAAGATCACAGCCATTAATATTCACTCTGAGATTTTTCTGTCTGCAAGCTGGCTGTGCTCCTGCCGTCACCGAGCCCTGGGTCTGCCTGGACACCCCAGCATGGGGCTGCCTGGCCAGCAGCAGCCGAAGGGCATGAGATGCTCTCCTTTCACTTCTTTCTTTTGTTGTTGTAACAACCCTTACCTACACAGCCAGGGCTCAGATACGCCTTGTAATTCATGCACTTTTATCTCTTCCCCTATTTTTGTGCAGTTTGCCTGGGGCAGAGCCCTCGGCTGCAGTGCCATGGATTCCAGGGTCAGGCACAGCACTGCCAAGCTGTCCTGTGATGCAGAGCTACCGGCCAGGGCGAGGTTTGTGGGCACAGCTGGGGTTCTGTGGGTTGAGCAGAACAGCTTGCTGCCACCCACTGCCCTGGGATCCAGCCGTGTTTGTTAGGGCAGCATTCCACCACATGAAAACCTTGGTTTAAAAACAATTCTTCTCCTCTCATTGAATAAAGCTAAGATCTGATTCAGCCAAAAAATGCAAGACATTGGGCATGAGCATCCTGGACTCAGCCCCCTGGGTGCCTGCCTCAGTGTGCACATCTTCATTGGCCCAGTCTGGAAATGAGAATGGTTCACAAATACCCACCAGAGCAGTGACTTTGTGAGGAATGTCAAGCGCTTTCTTCATATCCCTGTGAAAAAACGGCTATTTCTCTATTTCATTCTATTGCTTTACAGTGCTCAGGGCCTACCAGACGTGATGTGTGCAGGCAGCAGTGTCCACAGGTTACCATCCTTTTCTGCCACCATCTGCTCACTGACATCCAACTGTGCTCACTGCACTGCTTGCAATTCTTCAGACCAAAAGCCATGAGTGTTTTTTTACACGCATCACACCCACGTCAAGGGTTTAAAATTGCTTGCAGGAACTTACACTTGCAGGTGTGAAACACAGAGCAGAGGAATGGCCTGGGATGCTGCTGCCCAATCCCTTCCTAACGGCCCACACACCTCCATCAGAGCACTCCAAACCCAAACCTGCCTCTTGGGAGCATCGCTGTGCTGGCAGCACTGCTGGGATCCCAGCATGCAGAGCAGCAGGGAGGCAGCGCCGCTCCCCCCACCCTCACACGGCATTAATAGTATTAATTGCACATCTAGCACAAAGAGCAATTATCAAAACATTCTGCTAAGCATCTTATCCAATAGACTGTTTACTGGAAAACACTCAACTGTATCAAAGCCTTTACAGAGAGCTCTTAGAAATTAATAAAAACATTTGATTAGCACTTTCATGGATGCACAGATTCTGTATATGGCTGTATTATGGTGCATTTAATTATATATAAAGGCAATTAATGTCACAAATGAAAACTAAGCTCTGACTCAGCCTAAATAATTGTCATTATCCATCACATAGCATGTCCAGAAAGCTTAACTGCGCAATAATATTTATGAACAATAAACATGGCATTAACTCACTCATAGAATTTGGACAAGATTCAGCCTCTGTAATAAATGGCATAAAAAAACCCCAAAAAACAACACTCTGTTCCCTCAGGACTTTGTTAGTGGGTCTTTTTTGTGGTGTGTACCACAACATTAGTGAGGAACACTACTCTCATGTGCTCAGGTGGGTACCACCATGTTGCAGCTCACATGCATGTGCACATGGTCCCTTCTTACTCTGCATGCATGCTCCTCCAGCGTCTGTCTGTCTGTACCTGTGCTGCACTATCCTGCTGTACGTCTCACCATGCCCACTGGCACAAGGTCATGGCTTCTGTGAAGGAAACTCCACCAGCTCTTCTTGTCTAAACAAAGTCCTTCCTCCTCATGAAACTGCATGTTGCTGTCATGTGCGTGACACCGCCTGTGCCAGCAGCAGATGGGGACAGCAAGGCACACCACTGCACCCATGTATAGGACTGCTAGAGATGCTCTGAAAACAAAGGTAACACTGCAGTGCTGCAAAGCACTGCCATTTGTAAAATACAGGTTTCAAATGGAGGTAAGGACTCAGTTTTGGTTTGGAAGCGTGCAGTATGGAAAAGCAGACACTCTGCAGCTTCACACCTTCACTGTGGCAGAGCCCCAGAGCTCTGCTCTCACCTCTGTGACTCCCTCCAGAGGTTGGATACAGAGAGGGAGAGGTGGCCCAGAAGCCAGCTAACGCACTCACATTTTAGAACACCAACATTCATGCATAAATGCTTGTGTTTCTATTTGCGTGTGCGACACAAACAGTTATCTCTAGATGCAGATTCATGCATACATAGGTGGCTATTCATGTCCTTCACCAATACATGTGGTACAGTAGAGGTGCACAAGGACAGGTCTGCATGTGGAGGTTGTGCTGCAGGGAGCAGAGTCCACAGGGCCTGACTGCACCACAGGGCTGCAACAGAAGGTGCTGAATAGCAGGGAGCAAAGCCAGCACAGCAGGACTCTGACACGGGGAAAGGCTGGTATTGCCTCCTTGGTTTACTGGAAAGCTATTTGTGC
The DNA here is from genome assembly GCF_019238085.1 of Lagopus leucura. Taxonomy (NCBI): domain Eukaryota; kingdom Metazoa; phylum Chordata; class Aves; order Galliformes; family Phasianidae; genus Lagopus; species Lagopus leucura. The sequence goes on along the minus strand of NW_024962279.1, from coordinate 7,395,567 downwards.
CAGATATTTGAGACTGACTCTGTGCTAACCCAGGTTTGGGGTTGTGCTGGATCTAATGCAACACGAACTGGGAGAATGAACTGAAAAACAGAACCACCTTCAATGCACAGCACCCCAGTCCTGCATCATCCATTCCTCTACCTCCTCCTCATCCCCTCCTTTCAAAAAAAGGAAGAAACCAACAGACCAATTTTTGTCCACTCAGAAAAAAAAATAAAGGGTCTTAGTAGGAGTCTTAGAGTTTGGTGGCTGCACGCTTACTGCAGCCTGATGCTGTCTCTGCCCTTGTGTTTATGCTCTGTGCAGAGAAAACAGATAACACTGCAGAGCCACTCTGTTTTCGTTATTTGTTGGGCTGATTATTCATTTCTTGCTAACAAAGCCTTTACTTGGATGTCATCTTTTGTCTGCTGCAATTAATGGCTGTATCTGTGAATATTAGCACAGCCACGGAAGGCTGAGCAGCACCCCCGGGCCCCAGGGCTGCCCTGCAGTCAGTCCAGCTCTGCCACTGAGGTCTTCATCGCCATGCACTGGGGCTGTCCCACAGCTGTCAGAGTCTCTTTTGATGCTGATTAACTTCATCAGTATAATTGATCAAGTTGTCTAGAGAAAATGGGAGGCTAAATGCTCTGCAAAGCAATCGTCAGATGTCACCCAAAGCAGCTTCTGCAGGTGCTGTGCTGCAGTCTGAAAGAGCTTCCTCTCACCTCTTGTCGCAGAGCTTTTCCTTTCCCCCCAGCTCTCTCAACAATTGCCCACTAGATTGACTTTGATTACTTGTTGATTTAACTGCATTTCAGTGTCTGTTGGAAAGAATATCCTTGAACGTCACCAAGAAGACTCAAAAGCTGAAGGGAGCACTCGAGCTGCGAAACACAGAGAGGTGAGGTGGGCTCTCTGTGCAGCTGAGCGTCAGCCCTCAGTCTAGGTCCCAGCACTTTGCACTGCGATTCGCCTTTTCCTTCTTTCCTTCCCCAGCCTCCTCCCACTCTTCTCCCACACCCATGGCTGATGCGATGGGGTTGTGCTGGCGGCCCCTCAGAGCCCCAAGGGGTTGGGATCTCCAGCAACGTCACGAAATAAAGTGTAGTCACAAGGGGGGAAGGGGGAGGGAGCAACTGAAAAAATATATTTATTGGAGTAAATAAAAAAAAGTTAACCAAAACCCTTTATTGATACATTCTTGGATAATATCACAAGATCGAGAGAATGGAAAGGAAGGGAGGAGGTCGCGGCAAAGATTGGTTCCACTAAATTGGCACATAAGCAGCAAGATTAACGAAATTACTTATTACAAACAGTATAAAACATACATGCTTTGTAAGTCCTTACCACACTGGTCAGTCATGGTGGGGCATCAACAAAGAAAAACCTCAAGACATGTAAAAGCCATATTCTTCCTTCCAAATACCATAAGAATTATTGAAATTATTGCAAAATAGTCAGATACCTTAAATAAAATAACAAAATAGAACACAAATACAAATATCAAACATAAATTATTAACATGTACCATAAAATACATTACTGGCATGCATTCCAAATATCGAGACCTGTACTAAAACTCAGCAAAACTCCCATCTGCATCCTCTGCAGCCATCGACGTGGGGGGCTCACCTGGCCAGCACAGTTTTTGGTCTTTAAATTCTTTTTTGTTTCGTTAAAAAAAATACATGGATCGCGGCGATACAATAGTAACCATACAGGTCATGTACACAGGTCTTTCGGATCCTTAGGTTTTGTTCGTTTTGACGCTCTAGGTCTCAGAGAATTGGGCCTCAATGAAACTGTGCATTCAAAAAAAAACAAAAAACAAAACCAAAACAAAAACAGTGACCCGGAAACAACATGGATGGCGGTATGCAAAAATCCTCACAAACTGTACAGAAAGTTCAAAAACTCGCAGTCTGGAAGTACATAGAAAGACAGAACAGCCCCCGTGAGTCCTCGCAGTGCCGGGGAGCGCTCCTCCGTGCCGTGGGCTCGGCAGCTCCGCGGCGGAGCAGGGCCGGGCTGCAGCCCCACGCCGCAGCTCACTGCGCAGCGCACGCCGGGCTCACGGAGCGGCCGTGGGCAGCAGCTGGCGGCGGGGCCGGCTGGAGGCCCGTGCCGCAGTGCATGGAAGTCCTCTCCGTCCTCGCGCCCGCGGCCGGGCTTAGATAACCAGGTTGTTATAACTGACGTACTTCTTTTTTGCAGCGGGGCCTGAAAGACAAGTGGGAAACGGTCACCGGAGCGGCCGGCGAAGGCCTCCGTGGGGAGGCTTGTTGCTGTTCTGCCGGTCAGGAACGCGGAGCCGACCGGAGCCCCCAGAACCCAGCGCTGCCCAGTGCTGAGCACGGAGCCCTTCCCTCTGCTGTGACCTGCTGGGCACCCTGTGATCCCACGTGGGATTTCAGGACTTTTTCCAGCAGTGATGACATGATGACATTCTCTCCAACTTCTTGCATCTCCTGGGCTAGGAGTTGGCTGTCTTGAGGGGGAGGGAAAAAGTGATTCTTGTTCCAGATTTATGACTTCTGGGATTTCTGGGGGTCAAGGCACCAGCTTTCCTAATTGTGGCCTTCAAATTAAATCTGTTCGCACACGTTAATTAGTAAAAGCAGCCAGTACCTATATTGTGAACAATGCTTCCCACTTCTGTCAGTAAGTTGCAAATATTTGCAGCTAAATACTGAGCAAAATACAGGGTAGTACCCTGGTAGCACTGACAGCTTAGGGACTTGGATGGCACGCTCTCCATCAGGCACGTTAACAAAAACATCACTGCTTATATGCAGATTCTGTAATGAGGATGTGACTACATGCCCTGAGCTGATGGGGTTTTGAGTTGAACTGCATTCAGCGACTGAAGAAAAGGTCTTCCTCTGCTAAAGAGCTTTATTGCATTACTCTGAAACTCCACTTATCTGTTCTGCCATGCTCTACACAACAGTCGGTGCTGTTTGCTCAGTCAAGGCCTGATCCTGGAAAATGCTGATCTTCAATTCCCATTAACTGCTCTGGGGTGTGAAGGTGTTCAACACACGGGAGGATGAAACTCATTATCCTGCAAGACTAGACCGCAAATATCCAATAAACTATGGTATACCATTAAATGCTGAAGAGAGGTAAAATGCAATTGGAAAAAAAATGTGTAATCAGGAAACGGGTTGCAAAGTAATTACGCGTATTATTTTGTGATCTACTTCAGCTTTATCCATTACATGCTCCAATTTCAAACAGCAGCAGAGTTCCTATAATAGAGAACTACACTGTGATACTCCCATGGCTGGTTCGTGTAACGTCACCCCTCCATCGCTTACAGGGCTTTCACTTTACCATCCAGCAACCCTGAAATTTTGCTTAATGAGTTTTCTCCTAAATTCCACCACAGCATCTCATCTCTCATTTTCAATGTGACAGGAACCACCAGTGCCAAGTGAAGTCACCTTAGAAATACTTTGATAGTGTGTACTCCTGTCAGCTCTCTGTGAAAAGATGAGCCCCATGCATCTCAGTCCTAGACAATAAAATTATTTCTGGAACTGCTCTGTTTCAACAGAAAAATGTACATGATAGAAGTATCACCCATAATTCTGATAAAGTGATTAATGAAAGCTTCATGGTAATTCTAGGAGAGCAAAGATGATCTTCCCTGTTCTTAAGACTGTTCTTAAGACTGAAGAGACCACATCTCTCGTTACGCAGCTGCTGCATTTCACAGCTGCTCCTGCACTGACGCCAGGAACTCGGAGCCCAGCTGAAGCCTTCCAGAGAAGCTCCGATATGAAGACATCAGGAGAGCGACCGTCTGCCTCGATAACGAGTGTCAGCTCTTCATTACCATTGGGCAATTAGCAGCAGGTACAGATTTGATTTTTCTCAAAGAAATTAATTTACATGAAGATGAGGAATGCTAATGAAACATCAGCATTACCAGCACTCACCATGCTTTAATCCGTGATACATGAGCATGCCCTGTTCTGTAACTGGGAAACAGATACAGATCTCATTCACCATGCTGCTGTTTGAGTCAGTAGACAACGGCTTTCCAACAATGAAAACAGATTGTCTTCTCACAAGTTACATATACATAGTAATTAATATGCATATAATTATGTCAACCTCAGCTGGCCACTGACTTGGCTGTACTGGAGGTGAGCCAGAAGCTGTGCTATGCAGAACGCACAGCGCAGGATGGTAGCTCCAGCGCAGAGACACACACACCAACTGCAGCCCATTTCCTGAGCTCAGAAATAAGCAAACAAGCCGCGTGAGCAAGGTGGGCTGCCAGCTATTCTTAAATACGGGCTGCCCTGAGGAAAGGAAACATTCTGGACACAGATCGACTGCTTATTTGCACATGTACTTCCTCTTGAAGAATTTGTAACTTGTAATTTGTTTTCAGAGAAGGTGACCTCCTGCTACAAGAAGCTACCTGTTGCTGTTGGTGACAAGGGTCTTCTTTCTCTAATTGTGGTAAATGGCAACAATGTTAGAGGGAGAAGAATACAACGCCATCTATACAGACAGGAGAGCTAAACTGCAAACAGCCTCCAGGCTGGGGCCTGACATAGGTAAGCACCTCACGTAAGCGTTCACACACTTGTCAAGCACAGCACAGCACAGCACAGCACAGGGCTCTTCAGCTCCCACTACATTATGCCTTAACTTTGCTCCACTTAAATGGAAATTGCTTGGTCCACGTTACACTGGAAACCACTGGAGGCTGTCACACTTCCAAAAGGATGTGAAGATTTGCTCCAGGGATGCACAGAATGCTGGACATGCCATGACACATTACTGTGACAGAAGGATGGGGCAGTTCTGTGAACATTACGCTTACTCTCAATATGAAAGTAATCAGAAACTTTCAATGAGCAAGAAGTCAAGAGCAACACTTTCCAGTAAGGTCAGAAATGGAACTGACACACGATTTGCTAGCAGCTGGACTGCTGGGAGCACAGAGAGGCACCTCAGTCACCACAAAGCCCTGGCATTTCATGGCACTGACTTTAAGGATGAGACTGCATTCAAGATACCAACAAGCGATGCCTGCAGACATTAAATGACAATTGTTAAGTACTGGTTGTTGGTATCTTGTACGCAACAGCCTTTCCCAGGAAGCAGATCCCCACCCTCCTCACATGCAGGCACTTCAAGCTGCCCTCACACTGCCTGCAGCTGAGCAACCCAGTGGGAAGAACATGCCCACAGCTCACTGCAGCTTATGGAAATGAAGACGACCTGTCTATCTGCACAGGGAAAATAAACACTACTTATTCGAAACACAAGAATTTATCAGAACTCTTCCTTCTTCAGCTACTATCCAACCTGCCCAACGGGTTGGGGGGCAGTGGTAGTCTAGACCCATCCTCTGCCATAAGTGGATGACAGAAATCAGAGTGACTGTATCGCCTGTGCCAACAACATATAAAAAACAAATACATAGAAGGAAAAATCCTCTTTGGATGTATGTTTCATCACTTGGCTGGTTTTCATTATCTTGAGCACAGGCCACAAAGAAAGAAGCTCCCAGAGCATCCAAAAGCAAGGCAGATCTGTCAATACTTGCTCAGAGTGAGATTTAATCACTTTCACTTCAATTTTATGCACATTTGTTAACTCTTCCAAGCTTAAAGAGGAGAGATTTACAGTGCAAAAGATGAATTTTATTGCAGCCTACGGGCATCTCAGGCTATTAAAGATATGAAACATTGTCTTAGTACTTCCAGCACTGAACAAGAGCTGACACTGTGATGGCTACAAGCTTGGATCTGCTCTGATTTCCTTTGCAGTCGTCGTGGCAGATCATGCTTACTTCTCTTTACACTTTCTTAATTCTCGCCTGGAAACCAGTACCATCCATGCCAGGTAAAGCAGCAGCTGGGGATTAAGCTCCACTTCTGGCTCATCCGACAGAGAAGTGGACACGTGTGGTCCCTCCCATGGCTCTGTGCTGAAAAGCAGAGCTGTGCACACGCTGCCTTTAGCCGGGCAATACATGAGCAGGAACTGAGAGCAACAGCCCTGAATACAGACAGAACCTGACAGAACCTAAATTTAATAGCTAAATGAACATAAATCGTTACACCACGTTTTCACATCGCTCCCTTTCTGTTCATTGGCAACGTATCCATAACAGATACCACCATTCCACAGTAAATTCCTGTGCTCAGTGCCTGTGTTGGTGGGCCGCTGTTTGTCTCTGAACTGCAGCCCGAACTGCCTGACTTTTACACAGATTATTCAGAACCTCATGTTTTAATAATGGGATACGAATATATTAAATTACAAATATAACATGAGTTAAAAGAGTGTTGCTCCATAATTGCTTTACAGCCTTCTCTTCCCATACATTGCATCGTGTTTAGCTGTCACACGTCCTTGTCACTCTCGGCAAAGCAGCAACAATTAGCAGTTCAGCACTGAGCACAGCCATAAATATCAGAAAACCAAGAGGTTTGTCAGCAGATCAAGAAATACAACAGGGAGTGAGAAGCTGCTAAAGAGATTGCTTCTTTTTCCCCAGTCGCTACCTTACCCGGTACCTAAAGGCCTGATGGCAGCCTGCTGACAAGTGCAAAGGTGAGAAGGGCTGACTGTGCTGCCCAGCAAGGAGATAACCCCATGCCACATGGCACTGCCACCCCCCAGCCCTCCAGCTCCTGACAGGAGACCCCCACCCAGCCCTGACATACCTGGCAGGCCAGTGAGAAGACAGAGTCCTGCTTGGATAACAAATACCATGGGAATGGGTTCTTTCTGTCTGTGTGACTTTATCAGCCACCTGTCCTCCAGGAAAGCTCCTGAAGTATGGTGGAGAAGTGCTTCTGTTAAATATGGGCAAAACATCATAGTCTGCAAAGCACTCAGTGGAGCATTTGAATAACTTTTAGTTCTACTTAAAAGCCTTGCTGAATTGCAGTACACTTGACAGCAGCACACTAAGAAGAATGCAAGGTTTTATTTATTTTCTAATATATGCAGGATATATATCTATTCTGATGAGCATGGCCCTCCAGATTCTGCACATTATGCAGAACTCCCAGCAAGGGCTGCTTGCAGAGTAAATGCACTTCGGAAATTAATAGAAGAACAATTATGTAATAGAACTGTATAGATTTATACAGTCATCATGTATTTCTTTAGCTGCTCTTGTGACACGCTGTGCATTACAGCATGTATTACTAATATACAGCTTGTAATCTCCATGAGATGCTGTAAAATCAAAACCAGAATGAAAGTGGGTGGTGTCAATTATATTTTAAGTTTGCCTTTACTTTTTTTTTGTTGGTTTTCTTTTTTAAATTCCTTAGTAAGATTTTATCCCTCTGCTTTGCTTTTGGGAGCTGGTTTTCTTCCTTCTTTTGGCCAGAAATGGGAGGGATGCCACCATGAAGTTCTGCAGGCAACCAGGGCAGGATCTGCCCCTGCAAGATCCAGAATCCCCAGAAACTCCACTTCATCCCCATCTCTTTGGGATAAATGCAAACTTCCAGTACAAGATCACTTCAGTTCTGTTGGATATCATTCATTGGGAATGCTGCTGATTTCATACAGCGCTCACGCCGCTGCCTCACCCTCTTGTAATTTAAGCTAAGGAACTCTTAGGAAACATGAGGTCAGACATCAACGAAGGATGTGCTGCTTATGACAGGAGCAGTAAAAATACATGGAGTGGCAGCCAGAGAGAGAGGCCTGGGGCTGGCTGATCTTCCAGAAGAGCAGGCGTCTCTGAACAGCGTAATTAGTTCATTAAATGCCATCAGAGAGGACGGAGGGACGGATGATGGCCGCAGGATGCTGAGATGAGGGCCTGCAGGTGCTGCCCGGCTTCCCGTTTCACTTCCACCAGCTCCAAACCCAAGTGTGTTTTTTAAGTGTGACAATCGGTACATTCTGTGTGAATCATTATCAGAGGCACAAGACCCTACGCTGTCACCGCAAATAGGATCAAATTAAGCAGCCGCAGACACGGAGCACAAAGCTGAGAAGGAGCTGAAATGGCAGAAATGGAAATGGAGCCAAGTTGCTTAGCAACCGTCCCCTCTTCCCCTGGATTGTGTGGGCCCTGAGACACCGCACTGCCAGCAGCTGTTGCTTGTAAGGTGAAGGAGCGCCCATGTTGCCGTGTGCCAGGCAGCGCCGCGCCGACCAGCAACGTGTGCCACGCACGGCAGGGCCTGCTCAGCACAGCCAGGCGGCTGCAACACCACGGCCGTTTGCTTTCCTAAAAGCGGGGCAGCTCACCTGGCCAGGATGGTCTTCTCCAGAGAAAAGTCACTGGGAATGTGGAACAAGGAAGGCTCTTCATCTGCACCAATTCCTTCTCCAGCACCAAACCGAAACCCTCACTCGCACTGTAGTGATGCTCCAGAAACCTCAGGCTGGGCATGCAGGGCCATTTCTGAAGGAACACACCAAAGTTTGCATCTCTCCGTTCCCATCTATGAGCGAAAGGGTTCCATTTAGGAGGTCGTCAGATTGTTGGAGAGGCTGCATTTTCTTCATTTACTTTGCTAATGAATAGCTTCCTGGATGGATGCGGTTTTGGAGGCATTCATCTCAGACTCTTCTGTAGAGATAATGCTAAAATCCACTTGTGTGCTGAAGTGATGCTTGCCTTGCAGCCCGAGTGGCCAGCATGGAGTGCAGCATTGGGGAGGTGCTCAGCTGGAGGGCAGCCCTGAGAGGACGCTTCTGCCCGGGCTCTGGTTCTCTCTTAAGAATTCAGAGTTTTGTTCAATGCTAATCTCTTCTCAAGTTTTATTCATTTGATTGGAAGCGCTGCAGGGTGCCAGGAGATAATGGCAATAAATAGTAAATAACAAATTTCACTAGGTGTTAGGAAAAGCTTTAAAGTCTGCCACAGGTAATTTAAATATTTCCATCAGGTGTTCTTTGAAAGATGAGTTTTGCTAACAAACACTTTCCGGTGCCATTATGGTATTCGATTTGGCTTTGCTGAGGTTCATTAGGTTGGAAGACGCATGCAAAATAAGGCTGGAAAAACTGCCCTCCTCAGCCCTGCCTGCACACTGCAGAGGAGGCAGGGCTGCCTGCAGCAGGTTGGCATGCAGAGGAGGTGTTCCTGCTGCTTCACATACAAAGTGTTATCTGCGAGACTCCTGCTAGCAGGGAGAGAGAAAACACATTTATGTAGCTGGGAAGATGAGAGTCTTGCCTTTTTCTCATATATCCATATAAAGCAAACAGCTTGTGAAAGAAAACCAACCCAAACCCACATGCACAAAAACTGTGTAAAAACATGCAATAAAGTTTCTGAAACAAACTTCTTTAAATTAATTATGAGTAGCTGATAGGTGACAATAACAAAACTACTGCTCCCGAAGCCACTCACTGCGTCCTTCAGGACGTTGAAGATCACCACGTGGGTACCTGCAGACACATTTGCTCCAGGCACTCCACCAACGTGCCAGGGTTGGTCTGAGTGCTTTGAGCAGAACCCAGCTGGGTGAGGAATATAAGAGTGAGATCACCGTCTCTTGGGAAGCAAAAGTAAGTAGCCTTTTAAGTAGCCCACGGTTGAAATTCATTCACCTGTTGCTGCTAGGAACACATGCGAGCATGGAATTCAGTGCTGAGAGTTCACCTGATGGCATGGGAAGTGGTGAAGAAAATCTTAACGCTGCCTGAAATCACTACAAGTCAGATTGGACAACATCAACGAATTTTACCTTGTGTAGCCATGTACTAACGAGGGGTCACAAAAACACCAAATGCTTCAAAAGCAACCAACAGCAAAGCCACCAAACAAGCCTCCCCCGACAGTAATTCAGAAGGACAAGGCCAGCTTCTCTTCTGGCTCAGCTCTGCAGCTCCAGCAGGATGCTGCAAGCCAGACGTCCAGCCAGCCCACCCAGCTGCATCACCACTGCCACCCCAGTCTCACTTCCAATCTGCAGAATGGTGGTAATGTTTATAAGCTCCTACGTCCAAAGGAAATCACAAGGTGAATGCTAATGCCCAGGAATGATGAATAAGTGATTAATGTCAGCAGAGCACAATCAGAGGAATAGCCTAAGCAATCTTGCACTTCTGAGCTGTTTTACATACATTTGATAAAGTGGATTCACCTGGTTCACCTCCGCTGCTTTCAGAATGCAATTAATAATGAAACAATTACTTCCAATTATTAGAATAATTACACTTATGCATATGCATACAAACGTAACGCACACAGCAGGGTTGGCTCAATGCAGCGTGCATATTTCTGTATGAAGAATGTTCACACATTCCTGTTTACACAAATTTATTCCACACCTAAACGTGTCGCATTCTAACCAGGGCTACATGCTTCCTTCAAGGCTTTTTTCTTATTAGCCCTTTCAGCAATGGATATTTACCCTGTGTATTATACAGCCCCCAGGCAAACTCAGGCTGCACGGCTGGCGGAGTGGATTATATAGCTGCACTTCAAGTGAGCCTTGTGCCCAGGGGACTGGCAAAATATCGTAGCGCGTAGTGCCAGGGCCATAAGTAACAATTACAAATATCCACTATAATGGATTCTTTTAACTAGGATTGCTTTGAAGTTCCCAGAAGGATTTAATAGGAAGAAAAGTACGACCTTGCCAGTTCCCCAGAGCACACTGGGATTTGAAGAGGGGTTTTCTTTAAGCAGAAGTCCATTTAGCCTATAAGGATTTCAAGTACTAACTGCTACCAGAGGTGTAGGGTTTCAGTTCATCTTTTTTTCTTTTTTTTGGTGAGAATAGAAAATGTATCTGATAGGAAGAATAATAACGACAGCTCTTGGGTGAGACAATGGCAAAGCAAGAGGAAATCAGCTCAGGCCAAAGTGGAAATGACCTGGTATTTTTATAGCCTAAGATGGTTTGTAAGAGTTTGAGTAGATAAAATGTGTTTGCATTGTTGTTCTGCAGATGTATTAGATTGAGACCAATGGGCTCTGGAATTTTTTTCTTGATAGGGACATGAAGATTCTAAGCTCAGCCAACGTAGAGAAAGCAGCTGTATTAGATGGATGCTTGCCACACAGTACAGAGTTGGAAAATTCTGAATAATGCCCATTAATTTCGGTGAAGAAGGCTTTACCGAGCGAATCCCAGAAAGGATGAGGTGCTTTTCACACTGATCACTGCAAAACCCACGAAATGATGTAAAGATAGTTTGCTACGTCAGTACGCACCATTGCTCTTGGCACTCTCCTCGTGAGCAAAAGCAAAGATTGAATCACGTACCTGAAAGTCAGGCACATTTTCATGCGGTGCATCGGGTAAACGATGACACGTCTCTCGCACGCTGACTTTGAAGTCACAGCTCCCCAGCACAAGGGGAAAGTAATACAAGGGGACGTGCTTGGTAGTTTTGTCTAATGACGAAGGGCAGCCCTTACTCTTCCCTAACTTTGCCCTCTGGACAGCAAATGCAAACTGTGCAAAGACGAGCAAGGAAAAAACCCAACAGAACGTGGCACAGACCATACACGGCTCATTTTTATGACGGCTTAATGGTGAACTCCACTCTCAAGTTCCACCTCTACAGGCCAGAGCAGCGCTGCCCTCTGTGGCTGAAATCCTGCTCATGCAGAGTTATGGGGAAAGCACCTGCTGGTTCCAGCAAAGTCAGGGTTGCTCACAAGAGAAGTTTACAATACAGTATAAAGTTATTGCCTTCTGACAGGGTTTCTATAGCATCTTTCCACCTGGACAAAGGGAGAACTTCTGTGTTTCTCATGCTGTTCTGTATCAAACCCACAGCCATCCTCCCTGCAGCCAAACCCCCAGCAGCACTGCAGGACAGCTGTCCTTCCTGCTCCAGATGCTGCTGAGGAGCACAAAGTGCAATGGCCTGACAGGAGATGTGCATACAGCACCAGTAATGCTGAGTGCTACAGGAAATTCACTGCTCTGAAGAATATTATAAAGACACGTACCTGTATTAATTCTGATCAGATCTAAAAATAGGCTATAAATGGAAGATGAGAGACAAATTCCCCCTTTGCAACGGTAAGAGAACATAATCATTTATGAATATTTACCAATGGAAGTGATAGTTCTATGGAAACACACAAAAGCATGTCATTTATTTCTCTGCTTCTGAACTGCTTATGCTGATAACTCTGTCAGAGTCAATAAACTCCTTTTGTTGAGCTGGAAAGATGATCTAAACTACCTGCAGTGACAGACACTGCTTTCAGCCTCCTCAGGACTGTGCTAAAAGATAATTTTTATCAGCCACACCTTTGACTACTTTGCAAGATATTATTAAGGCAGATGCCTTCAGAGACAGACTCAGAGGCTGCTGTCAATGTTAATTTTCCCATCTGAGCTGTTAGAGGAAAACATGACTTTGTGTCAAAGAACAGAGCCCGACAAATAACATTTACAGCTTGAGAAAGCATCATGTTTTTGCCAGAAAGATGCCTGTAAGACTGAGATTTTGAGTCAGGTAATAACATTGCAATAAAAGAGGATTAGTTTTATCCTCCTAAATAAAAGCACAAACCAACAAAATATTGTACCACCGAAGAGCATCAATCTTGAGCATGTTTGGCAGCACCTGTCTCCTATCTCCTACTTGTTCAGCTTTGCAGATAAAAACTTCTGGGTCAGGTGAGGTTTGAAAGCGTCTGCAATACTGGGCTCTGGGATCAAAGAATAAACAGCAGAAAGCCTTATCAACGTTTCCAGCAAATGAAAGATTGCAGAGAGGCTTTAAGAAGACCTTGCAGGAAGAGCAGTCACGACTCGCTGCAGCATCAATGCACTTAAGATGGGAGATGCAGCAAAGGGATGGGGTCAGGGAGCAGCACCCCTGACCTGTGCAGATAGGGCAGAGCTGCTCCCAGGCAGCGCTCACTGCCTGAAACTTCCTACCACCACGTTCCCAGCACTGCTCTGCTGGCAGCACTGCCCCAGCACAGAGCAAACAGGAGCTTAGGAAACGGACTTCCAAATCTTTATGAGACGGTGGCAGGGAAGCAACAAAACTGATTTGCATCACTCTTTAATTGGAGCTGACAGTACAGAAAACATACTAATTTCAGCTACAAGTGAAATGCTTCTGTTTGAATGCTGTTGACTAGAAAGATAATGAATAGTAGCAAATTATTTTCACCTGCTTAAAACAAAGCAATTAATAGTACTTTGGTTATCTCACCTGGAAAGCCAGGCTCTGCTGAGAGCTGTTAAAGCCGAATGTGAAAACAGTTTGCATGAAACATAATTAAAACTATGACCTGAGTGATCCTCTAAAATGTCTCAAAGGAGCCCTGAGTTGGTGCTGCAAGAAATGATTCCTCTCTGCCGCCTTTCTTCCTGATGCTGTTCCAGCTGGTTCCTACACAGACCATTCTGTCCTGCCCAGAAGGAACATTTCTGGCACTCTTGCCTAGGAAGCACCATTTTCCAGTCAGTCCCCATCCTGGAAACCTCAGCACTTCTCCATGCTAACCATTTTCTTTCTTACTGTCACAGTCAGTAAATACAGCTCTACACGTGCAGCAACTCAGATTCGTTCAATGATCAAACTGCTGAAAATACTTTTGTAATTAATCACTGTACTTAATAAAGATCAAGCAAATCAGAATGCTGCGCAGTTGCTAAACAAGAGGAATGTAGGATTGAACAACATGCACTTATTTTTCCTAAAGAAACCTGTACCCAATAATGGGTTTCACACTGAGTGAAAGTACAGCGGTGTTTACTCTTTACAAAGGACTCCATTACCTGCTCTAACCTTCCCAGCTCTCCTCCTGCCTTCCCGTGCCCTATGCCCCACGCAGCCTTCAGCACAGCAGACGTGTCCTTCTGCAGGCAGACGGAAGCCTTGCATGGCCCAGGGTTCATACAAAGCAATCCATTTCCACCGTACAGCTCAGGTGCTCAGGGAGTCAAAACCCAATCCAAGATCTGGAAATGCAAACTGCTTTTTTGACAGAAAAATGAAAATAGGGTGACACCGATGAGAAAAGTTTCGCTGAGTTTGGATTTTGGCTCAAGTCAATCTCCCCATCAATGAGCTGCCCATCATGCGCGTTCCTCAGCAAACACAGCCCTGCCTGATGGGCATGGCAAGGAAAGCAGGCAGTGGATCAAGACAGACCAACTGAGGCAACCCTACACATGGAGAAAAACACAACACAGCACTTTAAATAATATCCCCTTAATGCTTTAGGATTCGGCACGCCAGCTTAAAACACACGAATTTAACCTTGTTAAACCACAGGCCTCTTGGCATGGGAAATACGTACATATACCTTGATGGTTTCACAAAGAATGCATGTGTGTGTGCTTGTTAGTCTGCCTGGATGTCTGGGTATCTGCACTGGAAAGCAAAAGAGGGCACACACACACAGCACCGTTCATCCTGCATGGGAGCTCTGAATGACTGCAGTACAGTGCAAAAGCACCGCGTGCCCCTGCCTTCCTTTGCTTTGCTTTGCCCTGCTCCAGCCACCTGGCAGGGAGCTGCAAGTAGCAAACAGCTTCACAGAAAAACCAAGGATATTCATGAAGTGCAAAGAGGCTAAGTTCACTGGGATATTTATTCATGCTGTATAATTCTGTAATACCAAATGTCTGACAAAATTATGTTTTGAGCTGCAAGGCTCAACAGCACCATTTCGCTGCAATCAACGTTTTCTTTTTTTTTTTTTCTTTCTCAGAAAGTCTTGATTTCAAATATCTCGAAAATGTTTAACAGCTGATATTAGCAGGAGCGCAGATTTAATACAGGGCTCTTTATTCTGCCGACACGATAAGCATCGTGACAAGGGGTGTAACTATGGCAACTATTTCCCCCTGTTCTCCACAGAGCTGCAAGAGCAGACGTCTCCCTTGATGCAGTGCCAGATGTCCCCCAGGTAAGCCTCAGTGCTGTTACAGAGCAGTCACTGAGCAGAACCACAGATCCCAGGGATGGAACACCTTTCTTTTCTATTTTGTGTTTCAGTTGTGTTTCATGGGCATTTACATGTATTTAGATATGAGTCTAATTCTCTTCCTCTTTATGACCATGGCTGGAAAGCAAACATACCTCCTTTTCCTTTACTGTCAGAGTTCAGAACAGATGAACTCATCGCAAGCTCAAAACACTGATTTTCTTGAAGAAAAGGATGCTCTCCTCTTTAATGTATCAGCATATGTTGCTGGAAAGAGACACACACATTTCCTTCCCTGAAGCTAATAAAGAGAAAAAACACCACTGCTTGGCAGAGATGCTGGATGTGAAACCGGTGCATATTTGCAATATGAGAGATGCACTGAGAAAGACCGATTTCTCATATGCTATTTATTTGTTTTTCTTACAGGCCCCAAAAACACAAACAAAACCAGGCCCCTTCTGCACAAATCTATTCTCTGTTTGCTATCTGTGTCAACATAAAATAATATCTATCTCATTTTACAGCACAGTTCAGTGCCAGTGACAAACACTCAGCTCTGCCTTACATTCTTTTTACTCACGTGCTCCTCCAGTTCATCAGCAGTACCACTTCCAGGCGCCGTGCTGAAATTCTGCACGGCTTTGTTTTTCCCAAGGATGACAATATCCATCAAGGCTTGAGTAAAAACACCAAAGATACACAGCTGCACGCAGGAACCTGCTTGGGTAATGCTACCTGCGTGTCATGGAACCAAACCAGGAACTTTTGATGGCGGTTCCTCAACCAGAGGAATGGCAGCTATCACAAACATGGGTATTTGGTTTATTCCCCCTGATTCTCTGCCCCTCCCACGAGTGGCTGTGAGGCGCTGAGCAACCGCAGGGTCAAACCACAACAAACATGCAAAGGAAAATGAACGCTGAAAGCAATTCTTAAGGTTATCTTTCAGTTTATCTGGCAAGATCTGGGTCAGACTTGTGCTCACAAGCATTTGTAACTGATATGAGCATCACTGAATCTCAGAGCCTAAGTGCCTCCATCACGCATGGCTTACACTGTAAAGCAGTACAAAAATCTGACACGGAATTGAAGCGACTAATTGTTTGCAATATAAACAAGACGACAACCAATAAGGACTAAAAGCATGGCTGAGGTTAGTAAAAATACTTCTTACAAAGGATCCAGACAGACCTGCACATGAGAAGGACATCTGTCTCAAAGAAGAACGCTGCAGCACACACCCCATACAGTGCCTGATGGACTTGGTGCAAACCAAACAAGGAGGCACAGCTGTCCCACAGACGGGGCTTCCTCGCATTCCTGGTTGGAATCTCCTGTCCACAGCCAGGGCTTTGGTGTAAGAAACCACTGAGCTACTTGGCAGCACTTACAGTCCTGTCACAGATGGGACTCCTTGTTTTGGTGAGCATGGGCTGTAAGGAGCCTGAGGCTCTGCTTCCAGCTCAGCTGACATCTCCAGCAGCAAAGCCAGCAGGGCCCCGTGGGGACTCACAGGAGGCAAGCCCAGAGCAGAGCCTTTCTCTCAGCTCCTGTAGGCAGCCCTGCACTGCCTGCATCCCGCCCTGCCAGCCCCACGCACCCATCTGCCCTCTGCTCTCTTTCTATGGGGAGGGTGATGGAGGAAGTGCCCTCACAGCAGCTCAGCTCATGAGGACTTTTGTTGACAGAACTCCTCTGCCACATCCACTCGATCCTGTTCCTTCAGCAACAGCTATGAACAGACCTCCTTATACCAGAGGGGAAAACAATTTAAGTCACTCATTTAATGCAGGTTAATACACCTAACCTTATCATCCATATAGATTTCATCACAAATGGAAGTCGCTCACTTCTAAACCAGATGTTAGATGCCCTTAAAATAATTCACATCACCGTCCTTCCCTCCCACAGCATGTGACAGCTGCTGTGGTGCTGATGGCTGCAAACCATTTCGCAGGAACAGAAGCAGGGCTGCTTCACGGCTGTTTTAATTCAGCACAGAATTTGTTAAGGAGAAGAAAAAGAGGAAAAACATCTTTCCTTGGCAAACGGGAGGATAAATGTGTGTCCCAGGGGTGTGCTACTGGCTGCCATTGGCCAGAGCTGGGCACAACGAAGTGTGTGAGTGAAGAAATCCCCCAGCGGGACCACGGAGCTGCAGGTAGCTGAGTTACAGCACAGAACGGCCACCGAGCAGCAAATTTAAGCACTGTTGCTGCACTTCACAGCCCATTAGAAACAACCCCAAGGCTCTGCATCTCCAGCATCCTGAAGGCCTGTCCTTACTGCCCTCTCTGCATCGCAGGCCCTGACCCCCCGGCTCTGTTATCCGGCCCTGTGTGAATAGCAATGCAATCAGTGCACTGCAATAACGGTGGACAAACTGAAATGGCTGCAAAACAAATATATGGTCCTCAAAAATCACCAATTGCAAATCAGATCAAGAAAATATGCAAAGGTTCTAAATCGGAAAGTCTCAAATTCAGCTTCCTTGCTTTCTCTGAAGCCACAACAGAGCACAAAGCTCAGCAGATACCTCCTTCCATCTTCCACTTACTGGCTGTTATCTGCTCTCTCCTAAAATCTCTTTTCCTGCTACTTTGGGCCTTTGTATCCAGTCGTGTTTTGCACTGAGGTCACAAACAGGCAGCTGTTGGCAACAGTTGCACTGCATTCACAGCAGAAGCAACACTTCCAGGAGCAGCCATCCCAAAAGCTCTACATGCTATTGTAACGCTTCCCATCGCTTGGGGGGGGGAGAAACGTATCAGGGCTCAAACATTCCCGGTCCCAGCCGAGGGCAATCGCAGTGCTTTCAGACAGATTGGGCTGAGAACGTCCAGCCTTATCTCATAATCCTGCTTCTCTTTCTTTTGACGCCTCATTAACATGGATGTGAGGATGGGAGTGCAGCAGCTACCATGTGAGAGCAGCAGCAAGGCAGGGCTGGCCTGCTGACATCCACCCTCCTCAGGAGGGGAGATTCATTATAACTGTATGGATGACAAGAGAGCCAAACATCCTTGTATTTCACCGATATTATGGCTTAGGAATTTGAAAAATTCTCCCAGAGAGGATGTGAGGATGAGCCAAAGGGATAACTCAGCACTGCTAAGGGTTTGTCAGGCAAGAAGTGAGAGTGGGACTGGGCCAGGAGCTACAGCAGTGTACACGCAGAATCTGCAGCTGGCTCCTCTTCCAGATTTCCTGGAAGAAGAGATCACAGAAAAGGACAAAGAATGGAACAGAAGAGGAATGCTAATGCTAATAAAAGAATTAATGCTCATCTGTGTCTCAAAGATATCTATCAGCTATCTACATTTGTCATAATCAAAGCATCTACAGTCAAGAATAACATGTACAACGAGCACTGTTCAAACCTCACACTACAGGGTCATTATTTAAGTACTTAAAGGATTCCATCATTTTTCTGCAGAAACAGACCAACACCTCACCTGTTTGCAGCCTTGTATCATAAAAGGCATGAGACAGCCTGTAAAACATCCCTTTGGGAGCATGCAACAGAGTGGATATATGAAAGCACATCACCAGCACCAGGTATTCTGCAGCATCACAGGACGGGCCTGGTCCTTGTGCATGCAAACAGGAGGGCCTGCTATGGGCTGCAGGCTTTGTGCCCACCTGGGTGCTGCAGGATCCCAGCATCCCACGGCTCCTTCCTGCTCTGTAGTGCCATACACACAGCTTCTCCAGCAAGATTTCCTGCCCGCATGATAGCAGTAAGCAAAATAAATCTTGTAAGTAACTCAAGTCCAACAGTGCTTGAAGCCAAAAAGACAAAACTTGGCTTCCCCAGACCTGCCTTCAAGCCTTGGTCAAGGTCTAGTTGCATCAGATTTATTTCTGAGAGGTTTTAAAGGAAAGCTTTAAATAACTCAGACTTCTCTCAGCCATACGAACTGTGGTGGTGGCAAAAGAAATAGTTATTCACCGCAATGGATACCCTTCAAATCTTGAAACATCATGAGAGGAGTCCAACTTTGCACTGCTGAGGAGAATAATTGCAAAATCACTTGTACAGCTCATAAGGCGTTTAGAGACAGAATAATTCCTGGCATGGCCTGGCTGCTGGGCAGCAAGAAGCTGCCACGGATGTATGAAACCTGAAGGAAAACATTGATTCAAATCGATATTGAGAGCTTGAGAGATGGGTAAAAATTGTAATGCAGACGGAATGCATAAACGCAAATTGTGGGGTGGTGAAGGATGGGGAAGAAGGTATGTTCTTAGACAGAAGTTCTGCTTCTTTTTCTTTATTAAAGAGGGAACCACATTGGACGTAGCTGGGCTCAGAAAATAAGTGCTATACATAAGTAATTTCTGAAATACCTCCATTTCGGTTCCTAGCCGGAATTTGCAAAAGTATGGGAGCATGAGGGCTGGATAAAGAGCCCTGCTTTCATCTCTTGACCACAGGCATGTCTGCAACAGGTCCTGACCGCTCCAGAGGCTGCTCAGCAAAAACAGTACGTACTGATTGTGAGAAGAGGGAGAAAAATCATTTCTGAGCTGTAGGAAATGGAAAATAAAAAAAATCTCCTGTAGTCTGCAGTGTGGCACAACAGCAGAAAACCCATCTTATTCAAAGATGCATAAAAATAAGAATTAACATCGATAATATTTAAAAGATTCTAAACTTTGTTAAATGCAAACGACAATTCAATCTGTTACAAAAAGAAACATTCTTGTTGAGTCTTTCACAAATGCCACCATTGCTGCAACTTGCTCCCAAACGGGAGCAGACAAAGCCTGGCCATGGTTTGAAGGACCATCCGACAGACAGCAGTGCCCAGCAGGAGTCACACCGGCCCTGACTCTGCAGCGATGCAGCTGAGGTGCAAGAGATGTTCCTCATGTCCCATTTATTGCCCAGCTCCTTGTGCCAAGTCCAAACCAAAAGAAAAGAGCAGCTCAAGGATCAGTTAAGAACGGCAGGAAAAACGCTCAGGCTTTACAATAAAAAGTAACTGAAACCAAACTGCAAAGCTGCTGCAGAGGAAGCAACTTATAACCCCCAACTCAGAATGCTTATTTTCCTCAGCTACAAGAAATGGGGGAAGGCTGTGTTATTCAAGAACAGATCCTTCTCAGCAGGGGGTGAAAAAACCAACTTTACCTGAAAAACTTGCTAAATAAGGAGGTTAATTTGCTCATGCATTTGGTGCCTGAGCCCCTCAGGCATGAAATCATATCATTTGGAATCCATCCTCCAGACAGAGTGCTGCAGCCAGTGCACAGAAGATGATTGTTTGGATGCAACTGTGCCTTGCTTATAAAGCGAGCATATCAAGGCTAGGAGAAATCTATGATAAATGTTTATTTCTCAGTAAGTTATTCTAGAATATAAATAAATGCAGTGAAGACCTGTCAAAGTCTTTCACTTATCAATTTCCACTGCGTATTCTCATTTCTTAGCAGTCGCACTGAACAGAAAATCCTTCAAGTGAGGTTAAACACAGAGCACTATTTCTTGGGATGAAACTAGTGGGATTTAAAATGAAAATGGTGCTTCAATCTAGAAAATAATGGCTCTCCGCTGCACACTCTAAGGCGGGATGAGCTCTGCAGCAACCTGCAGTTTGGACACGAAGCTGCCAGGTCCCATGGACGTTGCTTCCTGCACAGCCCAGGGGCTGCTTGACCTGTTTACCTCTTGCAGCACCAGCAGGTTGGTCTGTAGTCACGTCATGGCTCACCTCATTACTGCACAGTCTAAGCAATGGCACATGTATCCCAGAAGCACAACTGAGAAATGTAATGCCTTCACGTAACGCGGTGCTGCACACACCTCACCAACGATCCCAGCACTTTGCAATCACCATGGAAATTCCTCTACATACAAATTGAGCAAAAAAAAAAACCAAACAGCTTGTAAAGCAGAAGAAAGCCTTGGGAAGAAGAGGGTGTGCACAGGTGCTGGGAGGTAAGTGCAGTCGAGCCTGCAGTGCCCTGCAGAACTTGCAGGCTGCTCCATGGGCCAGCCGGCCACAGGCAGCACCCAGCTCTCCCAGACTGGCACACAGGGTGAGGTGGGGGAACCCCAGCACGAACCAGAAGGGGTCCATCTGCTCCATGTAAGCATCTCGCAGCCCTTGCTGGCAGGAGCACCAGGCTGGGCTGCAGACAGGAGTGCAGCACTTGTGCACTCTGTGCTTCTCTGCCTCATTTGGGCGATGGCGATTTGTCCTCCTGACCCACAGACTGCATGGAGTTTTTCAAGCCCTGTATTTTAATCAGTCTCACCAGGAAAGAAGTCCTATTTGTCACTCAAAGAAAATGGTTTAAAAGCATTATAAACATCGTTCCATGCAGCACGTAGCAGAAATTGATACAGTCAAGCAGCATTTAAGCACCATGTCCATACTGACATACAAACATGTTACTACCAAAATAAAGTCAATTTACAACTAAGTTGATGTTTTCCCGATATCACTGCTTCGCTTTTAATGTAGCGTCGTGTTCTTTGACTTTTTTGTTTTGTTTTGTATTACTGGAAAAACAAGTCAAAACACAGTGAGCAGAGCTCCAGCAGCCAGCCCAGCTGGAAAGGAGCATTCGTGAGGGCAGCAGAGAACAGCACCCAATGCAGAACTGCTGCAGAGCGGGCAGATTTCATGGCTCTGCATAGAGCAGATCTCAACATCTGAACAAAGAACCTGAACAAAGAATCTGAATGGCCAACTGCCTTTTGTAGGGCGTGGATGGCAAAACGACGTGTGCCTCTGCAGACACCGGTTCCTTGCATTATATGGCAATGTTACATTTATCTTTATAAAACCTGTTTTTGGAAACACATCGGCTCCTAATGCCTTACATTTTAAACACTTTTCAAAGGTTTTACACAAAAAGGTGATTTCTCCCAAGATTCAGTCTCTCATGGTTTTGCTCTCCTTCCTTTAGCAATGTCACCTCCACGTGGTCACCTTTTACTCTTTCACATTACATTTGCAATGGCACTCTGAGCATTTCCTCCTCCCCTCCAACTACTCTCATATTTCCCTCAACACCCATCACCAACCACCAACCTTCCAGACTTCAGCCCTCAGCTAAGCCAGTCGTTCTGATGCTCACACAGAGCAGCACACCTTAAATAAGGCTTTCTGCCAGAGCTGGGCAAGTTAGAATAACAGGCATGATTCAAACACCATAAAAAGCAATTTGAACACTTCACAAGAACTCAAGCTGAATTGAAACTGGAGCTGTGGCAATTTACACCAGCTAAGGTTATTAGAGCCGGGTTTTATTTTTGCCCTGTGACTCAGTGACTCAATTCTAGCAACATTCCTACCTTTGCTGATACAAGTTCCCACCTATTAGGGATAAGCTCAACACGGTTTTGAAAGCTGTATATACAGCAATTTCTTCTAGCCCTGACTGCACAGCACCACAGCAACCAGGGCAGTGCCTTTCAGACCTGGCCAAAGCCTCAAAGGAGCAGGCAAAGCTGGATGAGCACACACAGCTGCAGATATGAGAAGTAATTATTAATGGCTGTTAGCTTCTCGTTCCCCTGATTTCACTAGAAAAACAGCAGTTTCTGGTTCATGGAGTCACAAAGACGACATCAGTGCGAGAGATGACCACGCAGGCAGTCACAACACTTAGAAAAAGCCAGCCCTCAAAAATTGTTCACTTGTGGTTATTCAGAAGCAGTCACCCGCAGTGAAGGAAAAAAAGTAGTTTGCAAACTTACTTTGGGGCAGTTTACAATGTAAAAAGAGTGCTTGCACATCCACATCTGTTATTTCCACACTGCCAGGCAACCCCAAAAGCATTCTGTTAGCTGCTCGATCTGATTGCCATAATCACATTTTGGTGGTTTAGAGGTACTTGAAACAATGTGAAAAAGGACCAAACGCCTCCAGAGGGTTTCCTGGGACCCACATCCCATGGGGGCTGCAGGGCCCACCAGGCTCCTGCCCTCCTGCAGCACTGGCTGAGCACTGCCCACTTCTGCTCTGCCCTTCCTGCAGCGCACCCTTTGCGTGGGTGCTTTTGGCAGAGGATGTGTGAACAATTTTTAAGGCAGACTCTTGTTCTGACATAGCTGTACTAATGCACATTCCCCATTTATTCATGTGAGACAATAATTATTTGAGAATAAAGTAATAGTAAGCTAGATTTTTTCCTTACCTTTTTGGAAAGCAGGCAAAAGCTATACAGTAGGTGGAAGAGTGTACCAAGTAACAGACTTTTGAACACTCTTTCTTACTGGTGGTATGCAGTCTACAGGAAAAGTAAATACATTGGTATGTACAATGCATCTGTTCACAATAAACTCTTCAAATTTTTCCCTGTCATTGGAGCCATGATATTAATCTGACCAAAAAGCTCAGAGGAGAGCAGTACACTGATATATGAAATTAGCTCTGGGCTGGGAATAAAGGAACCAGTCCATAGAAGTTCGGGTACCTCTGAGCATGAGAGCAGCTGCTCACAGCACAGCAGATCTGGTTGAATTTTTTCCTCTCCCCTGAACAAACTCCAGAGCATTTTGGTTTCCATTTAACATTCCCCAGTCCTTCTGCATCTCTGAGCTCACTCTTGGTTTCCTCAGCATCATTGACAAGCGTTTTAGTTTCTTCCCGTCAGAGAATGGAATAGGCAATGTCACGTCAGTGATGTTAAGAATCAACACGGATGAATACACGAGCAGAGCAGAGCGCAGCACGGCAGCATTTGCATAGCAGTGTTTGTACATCTGCAGAGATGTTTGCAACCCACATTTACTATTCACACTTTACTGATGACAAAGTCAATGTCCATTCCCAACACATGGAGAAAAACAAGGGCTGACGTGCTCTGTTCTCATCATCGTGCTGGTCAGAGTTAGGAGGTGGCAGCAAGCAGGAAAGCAATATTCTAAAATGGAAATGTTTCTAGAAAAACAGGCAGAGATTTCACTTCACTCCTGGAAATTGAATCAACTGCCAAATAGTTTCTATTTAATGCTAAGGGAAGGAGAAAGGAAAAAAAAATAAAACCATTTTGAAGATGCTTGAGTACGTATTGAGTCCTCAAAGCTCCCGCTAACTTGAATGCCCACAGGCTTACAGTGCTGCTGAAAATCGGATCCTTCTAACTGTTCAAATCTTAACCTTCATGGCTGGCACACAGGGACTCAATCCTTCGCTGCTTCTCACCAGATCTCAGCAAAACTCCTCACATCTCCTCCTGCATGCTGCCATTCCTTCCCAGCTGCTCTTTGCCACATGGGTGTCCTCGGCTTTGCCACAGAGACGCTGCACACCTCCTGTTGCCTGCACTTACCAGTGGGGTGCAACACATCTCTTGGCCTCAGGGCTTTATCAGCATAGCACAAAAGAGCAGAAGATGAGAATGAACTTGTCCACAGCCACTCTCATAGATGGTGAGCAGGAAGATCTGCTGGTCCAGCCCATGAGAAGCACAACCTCCTTATTACCGAACAATTGATTTCCCCATTGCTGCGTTTGGAAAAGCCATGAATTAAGGCAAGTTGCTAAGGAGAAGGAATAATTACATGTAAATCTCAATACAAGTTAAGTATGGGTTGGAGGTTCAAATGTTTTCTCAGAGTCTGACACCACTGTTGCAGCAGAAACAAACGCAGAGCCCAGCAGGAGCACCACTACCAGCTCAGCTTCAGGCGCAACGAGAAGCATCTGCCCCAGCACAGAAATCCACCAAGGACACACAGCACAGAATGCACTCATTGCACAGACAGAGCTGCTGTGCCCCCGGTTTCTGCTCAACTTTGCTGCGCAACGTTTCAGAGGCAAACATGCATGAGCAGAAAAAAGCTGTTGGATGAGTAAAAGCGTGCCCATGGCAAATGGAAAACTGGAATGATTAAGAGAGTGACAAAGTTCCAGACTGAAAAGCGGGGCCTTAATGTAACCCACTCAGCATGGAGCCCAGGTCAGGGCTCGGGGGCTCAGCCGGTGAAATTTCTCACTTCTGAGACATCCTGAAGCAAAAACTGCAACACAATGGGTCCTTGCTCCTCCAACAGGGCAGGACATGGGGTTGCTGCATTTCCAGTGGCTTTCCAGCCACGTTAGTGTGGTTTCTTCTTCTATACTGGCTCTGCAATCCCAGCTTGAGCCCACCTCTCCTAAGCACTGGGACCCTGCCCACCCCTGGCCATGTCCCCCACTCCCCAGCCCAGCTTGCAGTGGGGCTCACAGCCAACTCTGAAAGAGCAAAAAAGAGACTCATTTCAGGTGTTCAACAAACTGCCCCATAGATGTACACACAGAATGTTGTCTCATTAGGGGCCTGATTGACATCCCACTGAACACCATGCAAAGCTCCCATCAGATGTAGCAGTGCTCTGTGGGGGTGGAAAATGTACCCTGCTACTTCAAGTACAGCAGTAGTGCATTTCATTTGATCTTCTAGTAGTATATAGCAACATACATGCAAGGGATGACGTAACAGTGGGAGGTGCACCATGTAATATGAACATAGGTTGACACATGTATCTGTGTAATTAATTAGAAGTTTTAAAAGATAACGTTCTCTGCAAATGTTACAGACTGAAAAGCCCAAGATCTGCAGAAAACCATTTAACAACTGCACACATTCTGACTGGCAAGCTCTTACAAGCAAATGTGTACTCTTCTGAGTCCTATATGTAAGCCAAGGAGACCACAGAAAGCCCTTTCCTGTCAGCTACTTCGATTTCAAAGCTGGGATGGCATCTCTCCCAGCAGACTGTGCACAGACTTCCCAGCAGTGCCAACAACTTGGGCCGGAAGGTGGGATTCTTAGGGCAGAAACTCACACATTGTGCAGGGGAGGAATCCACCCCTTACTGCCTCTTAACAGCACGTCTTGGCATACAGCCCCTGGGTGTAAAAATGATTTTTAATAGGAAATACGGGGGTTTAACTGAGTCCTGGTTAATAAAAATATTTCCTTTCAGGGAAAAATGTGACTGATTTTGGGAAGGGGAGGAAAGAATCCTCCGAAGCCTGGAAACAGCAAATAAATGCAGCTCAGGAGAATGAGACCAGAAGGGGAAACCAAGAGTGTGAAACCCCCAAACTGCAGTCCCACAGGGCAACGCTTCTGTTACCACACTGAACATTTCCCCATTAGAACTTTTTTTTCTTTGCTTTTTGCATGTTTTATCTCTTTACGTGCAAATTTTTAGATTTTTTTTTTCTTTTTTTTCTTTTCTGGAGGAGAAACTCACCCCAACTCATTGGACCTGCACAGCCATCAGTGCATCGCAGTTCAGCGAATCCAACTCTCTCCTATCAGCCCTCAGGGCCTGCTTCCCTCCTCACCTTTCCTCCTCCTTCCCCCCCCCCTCCCCCCCAGACAACACACAGAGGAGCTGCTCCTTATGCAGGAGGGCTCAACCCCAGCATCATAGCTGAAGAATTAGGGGTGGAAGGGCAGGGCTGCTTCCTAGCAGCCTTTGACAGCCATGCAGTGTAGCACAGTGTTCTGCAGCTCCCACTCTGGCTACAATACCAAATATAATACCAACACCCTAACACAGAAGTAGATTTATTTCCTTGAGCGGTGAAGGTTCTGCTCAGAGGAGGCATGATACGGTCCTTCATTTGTTAGAAACATTTCCTCGCTCCCTTTTGATTCTGCCAGAACTGTGAGACAGTTCTGAAGTTTCTGAAGGCAGATTCTTTTTTTCCAGTCAGAATATGGTTTCATAGAATCATAGAGCGGATTGGGTTGGAAGGGACCTTAAAGATCAGAGTTCCAACCCCTGCCATGGGCCGGGTGCAGGGCAGGGGCAATCCATCCACCAAGTGAGCATACCTGCATGATAAGGCACCGCAGAAACAACACACAGGGGTGAATACAGGGAGGAAAAGTGCCGTGACAATAATTTGCTGGCTGCTCCCACTTTGCTTTGACAGCAGAGTTTCTGCTTTGAGGCAGATATTCAGACAGCAGTTTAATAGACAAGAAGTGGCAGAAATTGCATCAGCAAATGGATAAACGGATCACGGGCAGGCAGAGGGCATTCCTCCACATTCAGATCTGGTTTTCATAAAAACTGCAGACGTGCCCAAACCTTTCCACTATGCTACAAAGTTGTGCAGCTGTCTCTTTCCTCAGCTCCCTCCAGATTCAAATGGAAATCAAATATATGATGGCCTCAGTATGTAATTTTGTGCTACAGTATACCATAGTACAGGCATTGAGGAAATCGGCAGCATCTTTTTGATCTGTTTTCCTTTTAAATCAATGACAAAATTTGCATTTTACAGGACCGGATCAAGCCCGTATACGGGAGCCTTCAAGGATGGTGAGATTCTGGCAAAGAAACTTTGCAGGAGCCATAACTGTATCTCAGGTTAACGGGGCTCCCGGTGAGCTCAGTGCCTGTCCCTCCTCCCAGCCTGCAGGGTTTGCAGTGGCACAGGCTGGAGGTGCTGCGGCACCTGAGGGCGCTGGCACAGAGGAGGGGAAGGAGGAGGTTCCCTCACGTGCTGCCAACCGGCACGACTCAAAAAGCGAGGAGGAAAGGGAGAAATTCGCACAAACCGAAGCTGAGCCATCAAAAGTCTTTAAATGCAAAGGGCAAACGGCACGGATTCCTCAGGACTCCGGCGCTGCTCAAGGTCTCTAACGCGTGCACGGCACGAAGCAGAGCTGAGTACTCACTGTTGGGGTCCACGTTCTCGCAGAGCTCCGTCTTGGCCTCGCCGTTGGGCCTGTCGCTGGGCTTGTGTGAGAGCCGGGACGACATGGTGGCGGCCGTCACCACGGCCTTGAAGCTGCGCTTCCGCTTCTGCACGTTGAGCTCGGGGTGGAAGATGATGATGTACACTTTCGGCATGTAAAGCATCCCCAGGGCCACTGAAGCACTTAGGTTCATGGATATTGTAAGTGTGGTAGTTTGTATGTAGAGCTAGGAGACAGAACACATGAGGCACTGTTACAGATCAGACAGGGCAGCGGGCGCAGCGCTTACAGCAGAACGTGGGCTACAGCCCTGGGCTCACGGCAGCATGGCCCAGCAGGGCTGCTCCGACCCATTGGGCTTCTCAGCATTCACATGGGTGCTCTGGGGCTGTAACACGGCACGCTGACCTTGTTAACCATACAAATTACTCTTCTTTTTAAATCGCTTTTTTAATGAGCTCGACCCAAATCTGCGTGAGCCAAGAACTGTGCTGCAAACTGCTGTGACGTGCAGCAGCCAGCAGCTACTGCAGAACTTCAGTGCCTGCACCAACACAACCCGTCTCACACACTCACAGCTTCCTTCCACTTACAGAACGAAGAACAGATGTGGATTTCAATAAAACTGGTATAAGCTGAAACTTACGTCTACTCTAAGTTATAAAAGAAGAGCATTAAATGCATAATAATATGGGTTAGTAAAAACTTGCCGTAAAAAAAAAAGAAAGGAAGGTTTTTTTAAATTATTTTTAGTATGCTTTAATTCTGTACATTGAAATAACTGTGCAGACAATACACAGTGATTTGTGTGTTCCCAGTGCTCAGCTATGTTTAGTATGAAAAGCTTGTGTATGTGCAAGCTGGAGATCAGCTGCTCTCATGAGATGAGTATTCAAAGGAACACAAGGATTGCCAAGTGTACTCTGCAAACACAGAAAGCAGAAAAGCCTTTCTTTTTTTAATTACCTTTTAGAGGAAACACTTGATAAGTGAACTTTAACTATTATTGTGAGTTAAAAGGCACAGAGACAGCACAATACAGGTGCAAAGGAGCTGAAAGAAGAAGTAAACTCCCTGCAGATCCTGCTCAAAAGGTAAATATATGGTACATCCATTCACGTGCAAAAGGTAATACACACGGTGGGCAATTCCTTCAGAACACTATTTTCTCTTCTCCTGCTATTCAGTGCTAATCAGTTTGCATTTCTGCTGGAAGAGCTCAATAAATAAATACAACGGCACAGGAAAATGCTGACCCTGCTCAGATACTTCCAAAGTTCCGCACTTGGAAAAATATGAATGTTTCTGGACTTGCTGTTATATCTCCATAACTGCTGCTCTCAGACTGATTAAGACAACCACTAGAAGCAATAAGGTGCCTACAGAAAACATAAGAAATGTGCTGTGCACGACGTCTCTCTATACCAAAGCACACAAGCAAAGACTGCAGTGCCTTCTCAACATTTCTGTACCCATTATCAGAAGGGAATGGCACTGATGTGATCAGAATTTTGTCAGTGCTGGAACGTTAGGACAAATCCCATCCCACCCTGTGAAGCAGTGCTGGGCCAAGTCCCACCATGCAGCCACGTCGTGAAAAACACACAGTGATGTTCTGCAACCTCGCTTCCCTGGAGAACATAAGAACCCTTACAGAGAAAGCAGGAATTTGGACCACTGGAGGACAAAATAAAGCTGCTGGCTGAGCACTGCAGCATAACACACCGTGTTCTGCAGGCAAAAACACCACCTCTGTGTTGGACTGCCAACTTTATCCACTCAGCTCCTATTTCTCCTTCGGCCTCTCTGCCAACTGCTCCCTGTAGGAGCTTTGACAAACTGGCCAGCAACGCGACCTGGTGTTGTGTCAGCACAGAGGGAGGAGCAGCAGCTGCCGTACCCACAGTGTGACAGCACTGGAGCCTTCAGAAAGGAGACACGCGGCTGAGCAGGAGCTACTTTGAATAGCACTACACACCAAGAAGGTCTCAAACGGATCCTCAGCAAGAGAAGTATTTGTTACCTTTGCCAGGCACTGTCTGCATCCTGGAGCAGCTGTTTGCTTTGAGATGTGATGCCAACACCTCTTTTTGGGAACAGAACACCATGCTCTGAGAGAAGCACTCTGCCCCGCTCCTTGGGAAGTGCTGCTCAGCCATGGCTGCTGGGCTGTGTGCTCAGCTGTGGGTGCTGGAGCTCAGCAGTGTGGCTGCAGCATCCCTCAGCCATTCCCCATGGGCTGCTCCATGTCTGGGCTCCCAGTGCGACTTCCCCAGTGCTCCCACCCTGCAGGGCTGCTGCCATCGCCATGCGTGCCAGGAGCCTCTTAACCAGGTGCGTGCAGGCACTGAGCACCATTTCCCCATGCTGCTATGGGATGGAAGGTCAGCCTGCTGTGCAGTTATCCCAGCAGTGGGGTCCTCTGCAGCAGTGTGCCAGCAAAGGCTCCTGCCTGGGAATCGCCGATGGGAGATAAAAGGAGAGCAAGAAAAGAGCTTTTGTAGAACAAGGCAGGATGAGTGACACATAATGCTTCTCATGACAAATGGGAGCTTTATAAAGATAAGGGAAACTAAGAGATATGCTTATTATGCAGAACCTTAGTTTTATGTATTTTATCTCTGCTTTGCGTCTTTACCAGTCAAACATAAAAATGCAGTTTACATGAAACTATTTCATTTCTTATTTCGCTTCTTCTGATAAATTCTCTGAAAGCATTTTAGATGAATGCAAATTGGTGATTTAAAATACAAAGAATGAGATTTAACCAACAATGCAGGTCTGATAACTCATACGTACCTTTTATAGATGGTGAGTGAAACCCGGTTTCCAAACTGGAGATGAAATTAAGAAATTAAGAAGCAGATTCAGCAAGGGAGGCTCTAACTTGAAGTGAATGAGAACTAGGGCTGAGCTGAGTGCTTCCAGCGGAAACCAAAGCTTCCTAAAGTGGCGCTTTTGGTCTGCAAGCCCAATTTCACCGAGGTTTGAAGCTACATTTGCTGCACCATGAGGACAAAGCCACCCGGGGGTCGCTCACTCGCGTCCTTCCCAGGCAGGCTCTCATTTCTGATGGATTCTAACCTGGTGTTAAACACACTGCCATTACAGCTACCAGTGCATCAGACTTTGAAGCGCTGCACTGGAGAAAAGGAAGCCCTAAGGATATCATTCACATGCAGAGACACCTAGCTCTTATCATCTATTTTACATAAAGGATTCCCATTTGAATTTTAGATTTCGGTATTTTGCAGATTCTTGCTCTATTCATGCAAATGATGAAAATTACCCTAAAAACCTTGAAAGAAAATCAGACTGGTCTCAAAAATACGCATCTAAGAACCAACAATTTATATAGTGCAAAAAATATCAGTGGACAATTTTGTATGAGTGAGAATGGATCTCAGAAGCAAAGCACCACAGGACTAGGCCTGTCAGTCTGCACTAATGCAGTGCAGGTTTGCATTGCTGGGCCATGATCACTGAACTGATAGCAGCATTCCTTAGAAAAGACTTTTTAGCAGTTGGCAGTACTTTTTGTAGGCTAATTCTTTGCATGCATAGTCTAATCAGGAGCAAGAGTTCCTTTTATCTAACTCAGCATTGTAATTAAGCAGTGAACGGTGTTATTTTGCAATATGGAAATAAATGGGTAACTTCAGATATTTCTGGGCTTGTGTTATCACAAACCAATTTATCTCACTTTTATATAGGAATTAAAACAAACGTTCTTACATAAGAAGTAGGCAGTTTATAAATCCCCCGGAAGACTTCCAGGTCT
Source organism: Lagopus leucura (assembly GCF_019238085.1). Classification (NCBI taxonomy): domain Eukaryota; kingdom Metazoa; phylum Chordata; class Aves; order Galliformes; family Phasianidae; genus Lagopus; species Lagopus leucura. The sequence goes on along the minus strand of NW_024962279.1, from coordinate 7,364,260 downwards.
TGTGAAGATTTCAGCTCATCCCTTACATTACGTTACACAGACATAAGGACAAGAAACATTTCTTAATAAAAACCAGGATTAGCTCCCACTGCATGACGTGTCTGCAAAAATACGGGAAGCAAAAAGACTTGAATGCAAATGTTCTCAGACATTTTAGTGCCTAACGCCCCTTTCTGCACCAAAGGCAGCAGGGCATTTTAAAGGCAAATTAAACGAAGCTGAGATGCTTTTTACTCACTGGAAGTTTTGTTCTTTGCATAGAAAGAACCAGTGTCCTCTCCCTCCTGATGAGCTGTGGCCGTTTGCACCTCACCCAGCAGTCAGGACCGAGGGCAGACGTCACTGCAGAGAAACAACGGTGGCAGAGAACCCCTAAAACCGTGTTGGTGCAGGAGAGCACCACTGGCAGCCCCAGCTCCCTGGTGGGACTGATGGATGAGCGCCTCAGGGAAAGGCAGCCCCTCCAGGCAGACACGGGCACACGGCAGCTCAGCTGCAGACACCGCACTGCGCTGCACGCTGGTGACTTGCAGGACTCTGCCTCCATTCCCATCCCTTTGAGCATCATAACCTGCTGAAGCTGTCGTTTAGCAGTGCCCTTTAGAGAACAGAGCAGCTTGAAAAAAGCCCCACCCAATCTCTTTTCCCAGATTAGAAGGCTTTAGCAGCGCTCAGGGCAAGCGGTTTGCCCTCCTTTCAGGCTAACATCATTTTGAGGGGAAAGAAAAAAAAGCCACAACAGCAACAAAGCCTTGTGGGCAGCAGGTTCTGGCATCCCCCGGTGACTTTCCAGGAGGATCGCTTTTTCAACAAAAGTGGCAAATATCTGTCATGGATGCAGGGAGCAGAGATTGGCCATTGCAGGGGGGATCGGACAGATGAGATGGGGACCACACCGTGTGCCCTCCACTGCAGCCTTCTGCTCCTAATGCTATTAGCACAATCCACACCATGCCAGCAGCTCATCATACTTTGTTGCCTTTGATTATTTTGTCAGTGGGACACATGCACAGCCCAATGCTCTGTACGTGTGACAACACCAGGCACTGTGACACCAAGCCATGCAGTGCTGTAAGCTGCCTGGGCTCAATACCACTGGCTGAGCACCACACGGCCAGCAGCACAGCCACAGTACTGGGTGGGAGCTCACTGAACGTACTCTTGTCCCATTCACTTTTCAACCTGTCATTTCCATTGCTCAGCAACCGCACCTTTTGATCCCTGTTGTGAAGATTCAACTCTTCCTTTGTTTTACAGAATTTCACAACTTCATGAACCCAACTGATTACAACGCTGTTGACCATTAGAGGAAAACTAACTTACCCTTATTTGAGCAGGAAGGACACTAGGTGGTGTTGGAAAGAGAGGCCAACAGCTGCACCCATTCGTGCACACAGCACAGAGAAGCCCTTCTGCTCTATGAGCATCAGTGGAGCTTCAGCACCTCAGCAGCATGGCACAGGAACACTATGTAAATTGTGGTGCTCAACTTCTACAAACGACAACGGATGCTACCCAGGGGACGTTTGATAAACAAATCATAGTAGTTATGCTGATTGCAGTTATTACAGTACAAAATAGCAAGGCACGCAAATAGCCTTTGCGAAACGTCTATGCGAATGTCACAGAATCAGTCACACCATCTAATTATAAATTCTCCGCTTGGTAATTATGTGAAAGGTGACACTGGAGAAAATGATGGGATTTCAGTGTCAGAAGATTTCCCTTTACCCACTCTGTGTTCTGCAGGATGGCAGCACTGGGGGCTTGGCTGGAACAGCCGTGTGCTGGCGGTGCTGGAGGTGTGCAGTGCAGCAGCTCTGCAGATGGAGCCCTCTGCGAGGAACCTCCACTCCTACTTACTGCAACTTCAAGAAAAGGAGACTTTCTGTGCTGTGTCTTGATTTAAGAAGCCCAGAAATGGGGCAGGACTGTGATCCTTGCTGTAGGCCATCTCCATTCCTGGCCTCACCGACTGCAAGATTGGAAGGTCTTTAATTTTTCAGAATCAACCTGAAATGCCCTTCTGCAGGCCACTCACTAGCAGGTGGGGCTCTGGCACTCTGTGCCCATCGACTTCTACATCCCCTACATTTATATACAGAAATATGCAACACACTTGTGGCTACAACAATTCAACTGACATTAAATGGACTGAAGCAGAATTAAATGGCCATGAGGTAAGCATATATTCTTTCTTTTCAACTTGATTTCCAAGCTGAAAACCACGTTTGTTCTGCAGCTTGGAGAGGAGCTCTGTGCTCCTGATGGGAAGCACGCACTCCTGCTTACAGCAGACCCAGGGCTGGGTGACTTTCAGCAGTGAGCACAGCAGGGTTGTTAAGTTAGTGCTCTTCATAGGGTCATTTAGGCTGGAAAAGACCTCCAGCATCCCCAGACCTACGTCCACCTCACCCCTCCATGCCCCCTGACTGTGTCCCTCAGTGCCACACACTCACAGCTCTGGAACACCTCCAGGGATGGTGACCCCAGCACTCCCCGGGCAGCCCATAGCAGTGCCTGTGTGAGTGCCTGACTGCTTTTCCTGAACATCTCACAGAGTTACTTCTGGTAGGTCAGATACAGCTGCTGGTTAACCTTGCAAGTGTATTTCAGTGTAACTGAAAAACAGAACTCCACAGTAACAGCAAAGGATTCACAGCATAGCATCACAATCCCTTAGGAGGTACGAAAGGGAAGATGGAAGTTTGGAAAGCAGCTCCTCAAATTACTTTCCCACATGCCAATAACAACCATATCTCACTCTAGAAAGAGCTGATCAGCCATCTGCCTGCCCTCAGCAAACAAGAGCTCACATGAGCACAGCAGCACCTGTCTGCTGCATCAGCCCCAGCCCCTGATGGGCTGAAAGCAGGATGGCAACCTCAAAAATCTGAAGATTCATTTTTGTCTGGGCAGTTCAAGGCAACTTTCTTCCAACAGTCTTTTAAGTCTTGTTCTTTTTTTAAAAATTATTGTTTGCAAACAAGGACATGAATAGAAATCACACTCTTCTGTTTGCTTTGTTTTAACTTAAAAAAATACTGAACATGATCTGTTTGTTTATCCTTCATTAAATAGAACTTTGGAGTTTTGTATGAACTATCACAGTAATGACAGATCACCATATAACAAACATCATGGGCCTGGTGAGCTTCAACCACGCACCCGGCTGGAGACAGCCACTGCTGCTACCACACGAATGGGATGGGAGATGAGAACAGAGACCAGATTTGAAGAATCACCACCACTGAAGCAGAAAACAAAAGATGTCATTATCTGCCCCAGGAAACAAGCGGAGCCCTGTGTGCTGTGTGCAAAGCACCCTCAGCTCATCAGCTCCATCTCCACAGGGGAACCTGCTCTGCACAACATGTGCCACGTGGAATGACAACATTCTGTTGTCCCAGGCAAGCAAACACGAGCAGAACTCCCTCCAAGAGTTACGTCTGTAAGTGCTGCCTTCCAGGACTGTAAATAATAACAGGTTACTGCCCAGACCTGCTCTTCTTCTGGGCTAGATTAAAATTTGCCATGGTTTTGCATGTCAAAGGGAAAACTGAGGTTATATTCTGATGGATTTCTTCCTGCAAAGGCCAAGTGCAAGGCAGACCACATAGCAAAGCATGTTCCAGAAGCACTGATTTCCAGTTCCCTCTGCTTGCACTATGAAACTGCTCCTTCTGATGTCACACTGCCAAAACCAACGTAAATTTTCATGTCCTAAATCAGAGCACCCGACACATCTAGCTTTTCAGCTTGCATTTCATGACCAAACAGGCAGAGTAAAGATGAAGTAAATACAAATATTTCCAATATGTTTCAGCTATTTGTGTCAGTTATTTTATACAGCTTGTTCCCTTATAAAAGGAATTTCCTTATGCAAGAAATTTGCACGCATCAGAAAAAATATTTATGGATTATATCTGTAACTTGAATGATAATTCCAAATACTAAATGCTAAGGCACTTGCTCTGAGGGTACTATGCAGATGAAGGAGGAATTTTGTCTCTCCCTCCTTTGAGAGAAACTCTAGGAGCTTATCTAGAAGGAAATTAAATTATTCAGATAATTGGACTGAGCAATGAAGGCAAGGGATGTTGCTGCTTTCAAAGGACATCACATGGCTAAAAGAGAAATTGAAGCAGCATCAAAGACAATCCCACAAATCAGATAGTTCACACAGTACGTACTGCAGGGATTGGACATCTGCTGGAGAAAGGAATCTGCTTTACCTCTGTGTCACTTACAGACACATTGAAGATGCCCATGAACTGCTCAGAACCTTTAGGAGTTGCTAAGCCAAGAAACAAGCAGCGATGGCCCCAAGTCAACAGAAGATTGAAGTGGTTTTGAATTTGGGACTCCCTGGAACAACAGCACCCTCTGACCTCGTGGCAGTTTTCAATGTTGTCATCTCTGAAGCAGGGATTTGGCACAGAAGGATGTGCCAGCAAAGCAAACTTTGTGCAAAATAGTGATGCTTGGAGCAGGGTCCTCCGTGTGCATCCAGCACTGAGATAGGATGTGTCCTCGTGCTCTGCTTCTGGAACCCAGCACAGGGACCAAGCTGCTCAGCTGCAGTCACTGCACAGCCTTCAGGCAATAACAGCCAACAGCCGCAGCCTGGTTGGGCAGCTCTCAAGCACAGGCAGGCACAAACAGCTCAGGAACCCATTATCAATCCTCAGAACTGTCTAGTGTCCCCTGCTTGACATTCATGATAATAGCAGTACAGTAAGTATCACAAAAGAGACAAATACAAAGCAATGTATGTCCCCCGTTTCTATTATTAAAACAATGGCTTTTCCCTCCCCCGGTGACTGAGCACTTAGCTTTTTTGAGTTAGAAATAATTTGTCATGTCATTTTTTTCTGAAGATTACATCATCGGAGAAAGGCTTCGTTTCATTCCTCACTGCTGCACTCCTAAATTGACTGACACACAATCTTGGCATTTTAGGGTATTCAGCGCCAGGCTTCGGCTGCTGGTATAAATCACATTTCTTCACTCTTATTGCATTTTATTCATTTTATACATGACCAGAGATTAGAGTTCAAATGAAATAGATTCTGCTATCCTTCTTATACTCCAGATGCTACTAGTCTAGCAATCTTTAATTTTACTCACTTCAACTACTGAATTATTCAATGCAAGGGGAAAAAACAACACGTGATACTCTGAAACTCCAAGAAGAATAAGCAGAGGACACTGACTGCAGGAGGGGACCTCTGCCTAACACACCTGTGATGCACACCTGCAGGTACTGCCCAGCAGCACCAATATCTCAGGGCACACACAAACCCTTTGCACCTCCATGCAGGGGTTGGCATTTGAGGTGCCAACATCAGCCACGAACTGATGATTTCAAGCAGCCTAACACCTGCAGTTCCCCACATCACCAACTCCTGCTTTCAGCCTTCGAGAGAATGCTTGTGGAAGTGGCACAAAGAACTCAAAGAAAGGCTGGCAAGCCAGCAGGAAGCCAGAGCCCCAGAAAGGAGCGGGGTGCAACCTGAACCTCTCAGAAACACCTGAGGGAGCCAGCACTGCTCCTGACCGCAGGGAGCAGACTGCCTGGCTGCAGCTACAATCCTGCTCCACCTAATAGTTGCTAAATGAACACGAGGCAAAGCTATTTCACATTTCTTCTTAAATTATTAACGTATTCTAGGACAGAAAATAAACTTAGGTCAATTGCCTTCAAGTCGATTTCATTTCTGTTTTATGAAGGAATAAGCAAGAGTGAGTATCGAGTGAAAGGTATCGATTATAGAAATGAACAGTAAGCTAATGTGTGCATAAGTAAATACATAAATGGGCAAACAGACCAGGAAACTAAAAATATTGTGACCCTCATAAATACCCCTGTGTAATAAAGCAGCCTTAAGGAACGCTGCCACCTGGACCAGCTGCCTTGCTCTCTGGAATTCACTCTGCAGTTATCCAGGACACAATTCATACGTTAAGAAAAGGAAAAAAAAATACGTTCTCCTTGAAAAACAATTTAAGATTCTTTAGATTCTGCTCTGACAGCATGGTAGGGCAAACATCTACAATCCCCAGTCTGAGAATTCACATGTTCTCAGCACAGGTCTCTATCAGACCAGAGAGGTGCTGGCATTTGTTACTTGCCAGGAAAACCTGAGATGTCAGGCTGTGCATCTCCCCACACTGCGGGGGTCTTTCCCTCTGGAGAAAAACAAATAAGGCGTGGAGGAAACACAGAGAAAGCAGCAGAGCATGGCAAGAGGAAGCACCCAGCACGGCCATGGAGGAGCCTGCCCTGCAACGGCGCAGTGCCAGCAGCCTGAACTGGGGCTTGGGCACGTGGAGAAAACAGATGAAGGAAACCGTACCACAAACTGGCACCTGGGTACTGGGCCATGTACTGAGTGTACTCTGAACAAACAAACACAGCTTTCCAAAGCCTCAGCTGCCCGAGGCCATGCGATGGAGCTGCAGCTTCCAGTCTGCTTGAAGTAGGGCTGGGTGCACAAGGGAATGCAAACTGACGGAACAGAGAAATGACCTCAAACAACCACTGAAACACACCAACAATGCAGATATTTCTATAATTCTACAAATTTAAACTGCAGAACAAAAGAGATTTACTTGCTAATTGTTGTGTCTTCTTAAACGTTACCTTTTCCTGGTGAAGCAAAAACGTTTGTCCAAGTGGCACTGACTTGGGTTGAAGCTACACAGATAGTACATCATATAAAAAGCCAAACCAGACAGTTTTAGCACTGTGGTGCTGGTAGAGCCCCAGGAACAACACAGCAGCTATGTACGGGTAGAATGCAGAGGCAAGGTGCCATGGGTATCCTATTCACAGCAACCAGAGCACAGCCTGCTCCGTTCTCCCCTGCAGCAGCCAGGCTGGAAAAATTGTTTTTTCCTTAAAGCATTTTCCTGCACTGTTTCTTTCTCTATGCAAAACGCACAAATAAATGTGAAAAAGTAACAAACTGACCTTTATTTACAGACGGATCTTCTCAATTGAGAGCGAGCTGTCTAGCAGCACAGAAGTATGCATTTATTCAGTAAAACTTCTAGTGACCTTCCTCTCAGGCAGACTGCACACACACTGACAGTGCCAGGAGCAATGAGGGGTGCTGCAAGCCCTGCCCTGGGCACAGCTCTGCCTGCACACCCTGCTGCTGCCCGGCGGAGCACTGCATGGAGCTGCAGGGGAGATGCGGTCAGAATGGCCTCAATGGAACTGAAGGGCTGGCCTCTAAGGAAAGGGGATGGAAACGTGGAGATGTGAGGAGCCTCTGCCGTGGCTGTGAGCACCCAGGTTGGCTCTTTTTGCTCCATGTGCTCTTATTTGTGCGGGCAGTTGTGGCACAGTGCAGGCGGGCTCCTCTGCCACGCTGCTGACACGCACAGCAGCTCAAGTTTTTGCACCACGTTGTCATGGCAATGCAATGTCTGCAGGTGCAGCTGAGAGCACGCTGCTGCTCTGCCTTGGCAGTGCTGGGGAACATTGCCAAAATTATTCACAGCTTGGAAATCAGGGAGGTGCAAATGCCCTGATGGCTTCCCCCTATTACATTCTATTAACCATTTTGGGCTTTGCAGTTTTCTTTAATTTTAGTGGATGGTAAATGAGCCAAGCCTTACATTACAAAGGCAGACAGCCCTTTCATTTCATCCATTTAGCTCTTCCAAAAATAAAATTTGTAATTCAAAATAAATGCGGGCATTTTTATAGGTTTATAATCACAAATTAGTAAGTTAATATTGCAAAACAGAAGGAAACCACCAAGAGCCAAGCAGCAGCTCCCTCAGAAGGGCCAACCCTGGCAGCCCTGCAGAGAAGCTCTGCCCACCACACATTTCTCCCTCTTCTTGGTGCTGCATGGAGCTGCTGGGACAACATGCACACAGCACCTGAGCCAGTCCTGCTCTGCCTACATCTTCCCCAGCTGTCAGCTCGGGCTTAACAAGGAAAAAAATAAATGCTATTTCAGCCCATGCTATGCTCCTAATGAAAAGCAGGACTCCATGCAGAAGATTCATTTTACAGAGCAAGCTTCAAGTTTTTTTCTGGCCTATCACCTTCAATTTTGTCTTCCCCACTCCAGCCGTATGAATGTTTTATTTATATCCCGTCACTTCCACCCTGTTGGAAGGCATCTTCTGAAATAAAATTGCTCTTTTTCTGAGACAGCCCAGTTAATAGATTCCCTTCGCATTCACTTTTCAGCAGCTGAACCTCCTTGATGCCCCGACGTACCCAAACCATCACACCGCCAAACAAAGTCCTCCAGCCCTCCCAGAAGAGCAAGGCCCCATTCTCCTTCACAGCTGGGAGCCACATCTGTACACCATGGTGAGCCATGACTGAGCACACAGCTTGGTGGTACTGCAGGAAGCTACATGCAGTCCGATGGCGTCCTGCCGTGCTATGCTGCCACTGGGCACTTCACCACACCAACTTCTTCACCTGGTAACATTTTCTGGCTAAATTGATTCCTCATAATCCTATTGACTTGTTCTTATTCAACTCCTTCTCCAGGCTATCTATTTCTGGGAGCATCTACTCAGTGCGAACGCAGGTTCCATCCCCACAGCTCTCTCAGAGCAGTCTCCACCTGAGAGATAAGGAAGGTCCCCACTAATGGCTTCCATGTGGGATGTGAAAGCAATAAGGATTATTCTACATGAGAATAACCGGTGTGCAAAACCTCAAAGCCATCCCAGGAGAAGCACCCTGCTCCTCTGACACACCAAAGAACCGAACTGTGCCAGCAGCACTGCTCTTTCTGTGCTAAATGTGGTCATCTTGGGTTCCCTCCATTGCTGTGGCCCTACTGTAAGCTCAAAAAAAGCCTATGGGAATCATTCAATGTCAGCGAAGTTCAACTATATTGAAAACAGATTCCATATATTTTGCATATAAAATGAGATCTAATTCTGCTTAGAGACCTTCAGGGGAATTCAAAGTGCAAAATGGTGTCAGCAGAGTGCAGGGGCAGAAAAGAGCTAATCTTACTCATCTGATGTTTCTTTTAAGACCTTCAGAGAGTAGAACAAACACTGATTATTAAAGCACACTGTTATATATATATATATATATATATATATATACATATAAAAGCAAGCCAGCTTCTGGTTGACTTTTTAGATTATAATGTAATTATTATTTAAAACAGAGTATTTACATATTGCTTTTGCTACTTAGAACCAAACTTGCTGTTGCTGGGAGCGTCCTCTCCATTTAACATTATCACAGTGCTGCACACGGGGTTGCGCGACTGCGCAGCTGGGTGCTGGTTTGGGATCTAACGCTTGCAGTCAAGCACAAAAAGCACCCTGCAATTCTAGCAGTCAGTTACTTCTACTGGGTCCAGATTTATTTATTACTATCAGAATTATTTCGCTTTCTGAAGCTCAAATGTAAACTGAGTGTTTTAGAGCCGCAGAAAGAATGGTTGGAGTCAGAGGAGGGCAGGCTATGAAGGCTTTGCTGCCATCGCAGACCAGCTGTCCTTAGGAATTTAAACCCTTGCAAATGAAGAAAGACAACCCCTCATTAAAAAGTTACACGTTTTCCTTTTCTGTTAGTTACTCAAGGATGCATTTCTATTTTGGTGTGGTCTGAGTGCTAAAAAGCACCCAAGGGCAAAGAGAAGCGGAGCAGGGTGAACGTGCTGCAGGACGGGAGGCTCTACAATGCAAACTTCAGCATTTTCTGAAAGCAAGGCTGTGCTCTTTGTGACTGTAACACGTCTTCCTGACAGGACAGTAAGGCCTGCCAGCCATCCCCACCCCAATCCCCTATTCCAAACGTAGCACAGTGGCTGTCCTGCTCTCCAGCTCATAGCATAGAATCACAGAATGGCCTGGGTTGCAAAAGCCCACAGTGCTCATCCAATTCCAACCCCCTGCTGTGTGCAGGTCGCCAACCAGCAGCCCAGGCTGCCCAGAGCCACATCCAGCCTGGCCTTGAGTGCCTGCAGGGATGGGGCATCCACAGCCTCCTTGGGCAACCTGTGCCAGTGCCTCACCACCCTCTGTGTGAAGAACTTCCTCCTAATATCCAACCTGAACGATCCCTGCTGCAGGCATACGGGCTGCAAACCACTCGTCAAGGACGCAGAAATGCTTTGCAATTTTTTGAAGAGAAATCGTTCACATTTTACAGGAGTGCACTGGTTGGTGTTAAATTTATCTATTATTTCATCGCCGTCCAAGTTTGCATCCAATTAACTTCAGCCATCCAAGCCTTGTTGCTACTAATGTATCTCAATTAGAACAAACTGTCGGCATGGCAACTGCTAAATCCATCATAACTCATGGATGGGGCAAGCTTGTTTGTGGCTTATGCAATCCTTGAGTTTCCACAGCTCACAGATGGGCATTTATTGTTAGGTTAAACTGGGAATGGGTAATCCTGGAATAGAAGATGATTTCGGTGCTTGTTTATTTGAGACTTCATTACAAGCAGCCAATCACTTTAGGAGCTGAGGAGTTTCATCCCACAACCCCCCGTGCTGGTGGGCAGTTAGGAGACATCCTTGCCTGTGAACCAAATCACAGCACCAAGAGCTTCTACTCCTAATTAGCAAATATGGCACTTATTTCATTACTACGATAAACTGAATCTCTGTCTCACTTAATGCTGCAACGACAGCTTACAGCAATAGCCAAACCATTTTCCAATAGAGTCTAACGAGGTGACACTGTGTGCTGTGCTGCTGCACAACAGCTCACAATTCCTCATTACCAGCTCTGAATTAACTCAGAAATGGACTCCAATGCTTCACACCTCTGAGACAGCATTACAAATTGCCAGGAGTTATTTAGTGCTCCATACCTGCAGTTTCCTTTGGGGTACTTGCACAGAAAGCAATCAGGAATATTAAAGGATAACAACAACTCGAGTCTGAAGCCAATGCAGCTGATGTTTAACTAGTCATGGTCTGACAAAAGTTAATGACCCAAGGAGCCAGCTCTACATCTATACTTTATTAAATGTTTTACATTAAAATTAGTTCATAACATTACGCAGATTTATACAGATAATCTTTGGGATCCCTTCCAACTTAAGCCATCCTATGCCTCTATTTATTGCTGTATTCACAGCATACCTGTCTTTATTCTCAACTGAGATGTATTTACTGCCTCCTACCCCTTCCTAGGCATCAAGAAATAAATGCTGAGGATCTGGCGGTTCCCTTATCGCTCATGACGAAGCCACAAGGAAGCCAGTAAGAACAAGGCTGCATTTGTGCAAAGCGAAGCCTCAGTCAGCAGCCCAAGGGACACGAAGCATTACAAGGAGGAATTTCTCTGTGCATGATTGCAATCAAATCAAGCCGCGCAGCCCCCAGGGAAGCTTGCCCTAACAGACTGCCTCCACGTCCCACCTCCAGCTTCCTGCACTCAGCAGGCACTGTGGCTGTGTCCAGCAGTGAGTCCTCCTCTCCCAGCCATGCTGTCACCTATTTCCTCCCCACCACGTCTTGCTCAGCCCCGGTTGGAGGTGGCTGGCTGTCGGCATGGCCTTCCTTTCCATCTGGAGTCATTAACAGATCTCATCCTCCAGTCAATAAAATGAGCTAAAACTACATTGATTCTGAAGTTCTGGAGAATCAAAACACTCCATCTTCCCACTTGAACTTCCCTAGTGCTCCAATTAAGGTACCAGAACAAATCTTACCCGCTTGCTGACACCAGCTCCAACAATGCCCTCTCCAGCTGTAATCACGCTTTGAGCACTGACCACCTTGCCTACACTAATTGATTTTCCTGTTACCATCTCCTAATGCAGTCTGGTTTTAAGCTTTTAAATGCATTTTACTCCTCAGTTTACTGCTGAAGTATTGTTGCTAGTTACGTTCTTAGCAGGAGCCATTCCTCCACTAAAAAGAGCCCTGTTGCCTTCAAATCTTATTCAGCTGTCTCCATTAAGTACTCCAGGTTGCTCTGATGTTGAAAATGCAAATCACAGAATAAGAGGAAGACGACAGCATATTGTTCATCTCGTATTTTGTCCTCCTACTCCCTCTACATTCTTTAAAATAAGCGTCTAAGTCTCTAAGTATAAAGCAACGGAGATGGTGTGAACGTGAGATATTAAAAGTACAACACATACAATATTTTTTTAGTTGCTATAAACACAGAATGAACATTACTTAATCAGTGGGACTGCATGACTCAGGGGCACAGGCAGGGTGAAACCTGGGGTTTCCCGCTCCAGCAGAAGGTGGTTAATGGCTGAGTGGATTGCATTTAATGGGCAATTAGCGGTACAAGACAGACAGTTAGGGCTGAGCGGAAAACATCTTTGTAAATATGAGTTTCACCTCATTTCCCCAGCCTGGGTTTTGTCGCCACAGACATGTCAGCCATTTAAAGGCCAAATGCCAACACAGAATGAATAATCTGGTGCTAAAGAGCCTGACATCATTAACTGCAAAGTGCTAAAGCTGAGAAACCCTTCATACAACCTTGGCAATTAAAGAGGTCAACAAGCTCTCCCTGCCACAGCAGATGACCCTATCAACACAGGTTTGGTTGGGGAATATCTGCCAGAAAAGGGACCTTGTCTCATGAATACTGTTTTATACCACTAGAGCTCGCAGGGTAAGTTCCAGCTGCAGGCAAACACTTGCCCAACTCCACTACTCAGTTTGGGAAGGAAAACATTTGGATCATCAGTCACTGCCACAACACAAAGATGGCACATTAGCAATAGGAAAGTTTAGGATGGAAACGACACCAAGCCAACTCAATGCAGAAGGGAACACTGCAGCTAAACCACAGCCCCTCTTCCATCAAGCATAGCACCTTTCCAGCATGATCCCTTCCTTAACAGGGAAAACGACAGCACAGAAACAGTTTCCCTACAATCTATTCCCTGAGGTTTCCTTTTTTTCTCCCAATTCATCTCCCGGCTCGCACAACACAAGCAGCTGCTCTTCTGCACGCTTGCAGGCAGCCCTCCTTTGGCAGTGGCAGACTAAGCCCCTTCTCTAAGAGACACTCTGCATTTGTCATAGGGTATCAGCCCCCAGCGACAGCTCCCAGCCACTCTATGCTGCACCGACAGCACAACACACTTCTGGAGCTACCTACAAAGCCATTGGGGCTGGTGCCAGCTTGGGTCCTGCTCAGTACACCCAGCACCACACCAGGAGGGTGGGGGACAGGGACGAGGGGCAGCGTGGCTGCAGGTCAGAAGGGAGCTTCGCAGCCCGTGTCTGCGAGGGATGTGAGCACACATACAAAAAAGCCTTTGTTTCAAAATGTAGAAGTAGAAATGTGCTCCAAATCACTTCTGAAGGGGTACACATGGGACGCAAGGTCTCCTTGTTTCTTTTTAACCTTCTAAGTTTATGCCTCAAAGACAAAATGCAAGGCAATTGCTTTGACTGAGTGCCGTAATTCCTACTTTTATTATTATTACATGCCTGCTTAAGCCATTTAAAACAACAAATAAATCCTTCAGGTCAATACTTGTGCAAGCATTTCTTATGTACAGTGAAACCTACTTTTTGGCCTTGCGTTAAAGCAGCCATGCAAGACTGAAAATGCGCCTTCAAGAAGAACTGTTTGCTTCCACTCTGCAAACCCAGCTATATTTAGTCGCTGGTGTGCGCAGAGGACCTGACATTTCTGTTAGAGGACTCTATTTAAAACAAACTGCAACAATCTTCTCCATCGGCAGAGGCTTTGCTTGGCTATGCGGGGCACCTCCTCACCAGTCCCCGTGACCTGGGACTGAGCCGAGTTTTGGGCCTCCTGCTCCCATTCTGCTTCTGCTCATTTCCAAATAAACAGAAGAAAAGCAGCTCTGAACCGGTCACCCACACGAGGGCAGTAAGCGAGGCTGCTCCGTGCCCTGCTGACAAGGGTCCTTGATTGAGCACCCCTGCACATGCTGCTTTCATAACCCATTCACACACAGTGACAAAAGTACTTAAGGACCCATTCTTTCTGCTCAAGTGGTTTGACTCCTGCATACAAGTTCAGCAAGAAAACTAAGAAACATCTGCATGGCTTATGTTGCACTGAATAAGCCCGTCATGGTTTTCTTTTTGTCCCTGGATGAGCTTGGAATCAGCAGCCATTATTTCTGACTCAAAATAACATTATTATGTTTCTACAATACCCGTGGGGTTCAGAAGCTGGTTATGATCTGCTCTCACAAAGTGACACTTCAGTTCCCAGCGTTCAGCTCACAGCGTCAGCCATGATCGGTGGGATTTTTCTGGAGAGATGATTAACTCTTATTCAGAGGGAAGGGGCATTAATGGCAAACAAAGGTTTCTACAGAAGAAATCAAACTGCTCTATCACAGCACAGACCTAGAGAGTGCCAAAAACCCCGGAGTTCAGCACGGGAAAGACCTCTGTGTAGAGTCCAAACTCATCCACTGAGACCATGAAACAGGGCTCCGCAAAAACACGCATGAGAATCAGCGTTGTAGGAATACAGCAACATCTCAGGGAAACCACAGCATCCTCCCCACCTCTGTGGGCAGCCTATGCCAGTGCCTGACCTCTCTTTCCAAGAATAAATGTTTCCTGATGCCCAATGTGACCCAACGCTGGCACAACCTGAAGCAGGGCACTCCCAGGTGCTGCAAGCACCCCGCGTGATGCCAAGGAGCAGTTGCACGGTCAGAGCAACGGCTCTGCAGGAAGGATTACGTTGTCAGTGCAAGTGAATTTGACATTGCGGAGATATCAAAGCACAAGCAAAGAGAAAAGTTTCGTCAACAAAGTAATTGCTCTGCTGGACTCAATGGAGCTGCAATTATTCCTCGCTGAGGTGTTGTCAGTTTGTACTGCAGATAGAAACTGTTGCATAACACAGATACGGGCATGTGCAGAGATTGCTTTTCATATGTAAAACTCTCTTGGCAGCTCTACGTTTTCTATTAAAATAAAGAAAGAACAAAAAAAAAAAAAGAACCAAAAAAGTACATGTCGACACTATGCATTAAACACCCACATGCTTTTCCCTTTCAAAATTACGTTGCTTTTTAGCCAGTTAAATTTGCACTAGAAATCACAGAATGAGAAGATACCCTCCTTCTACACTTTGCCCAGCACTTGCTGGAAACAAGCCCAGTGCTTGCCCACGCTCACAGGACGTGCAGCACCCAGCACCCACAGCACGGAGCCACCCAGCCCCAGCAGTGCCGGGACATGGGGGCACCACAGCCAGTGATCAGGAGAGCCCAGGTTTGTCATTCCTGATGGCTAATGGAGCAAAACTGAATGCAGACTGGAGAGGAGGAGGAGCTGGGTTTGGCTCCCAGTTCAGTAACTCGGTGAGTGCTTCAGCTGCCCGTGGCTGTGCTAGCAGGGTGGAAGAAAGGTTCTCCCCCAGGTGCCAGTGAAATTCTTCATTTGTGGTTTTGCCTCCAGAACCTCTGTGCAGCACTGTACATGCAGCAGCCATTCTGCTGTGAGCTGCTCCCCTGGAGCTCTCTGCAGGGAACTGGGGCTCTCTTCAAGGAGAGGGTGCTTCCATCTCTATTGGGTTTTGGTCTCCTCCAGCAGTCCCAATGCAGCACCAAGCAGCAGCCCTGCAGCACTGTGCTCCTGCTCACTGGGGCAGCACAGGACAGCAGTGGCTGCCCAGTGGGGGGTCAGGGCATTTCCCTCCCCTCCAAACTCACGCTCCTTCCCGACTTCCATTTATTTTTTCATCTTCCCAATGAGATTTTTTTTCTCTGTTCTCATCACAGAAGGGAATGGAAAAGGCTAGAATTATCACAGTGAAGAGATCCCTCACTTTCTACATCAGACATCAAAGCAGCATGCTCGCAGGCTTCAAAGAGTCCCTTGGTGACTGCAGAACCACCGCAGGGCTGCAAACTTCAAGTAATTCCTGCTTAAATGAATACATCTCCACTACGAGACAGCCACATGCAAATTTATAAGTAGTATTATTACTCCATTATGAAGATACCTGTTCCAATTTTGCGACAATTTCACAAAATGAATTGATTGTTAATTATCTTTTAGCACTCACCTATATGTTCCTGTAAGGCTATTATTGTACATGCATGAACACGAGGACTGCACTGCTTCTGCCTGGCTAACAGTTGGTGGCATCCCTTCATTGCAGATGTACACCCTCCTCCTCAGGTAATTATGTGGAACATGATTGTGGCCTTGGGCTCTGCCTGCTCAGTGTTTTCAATTAGATTTTACTACAAAAGTACATATTAACATTAAAGGAGCATTACAATGCAGCAAATGTGATAAAACAGATCAATGGTAGACATACCTTCTGCTCCTGTTGTTTCAAGAATCATAATTGCCATTAATTTATGGCCTTCTGAGAAAGATCTAATTGCTTTAATCATCCCTTATTTCACCCACAGTGTGCACGTCTTCTGCTACCCAGCTTTACCAGCAGCCTTACAAGCCCAGGCAGCAGACCAGTGCTCACTGCCCGCACAGCCTCCATGGCCTTGGCTGAGCAGCTGCAGACCTGGGCAGAAGCTCTGGGCTGGAGGAGGTGCTGCAGGGGCACAGAGGATCCTTCTGGAAGAGCCCTGATCGGCGCGTGCTGCGGACGTGGGTACATGAGTGCTTTTGGACACGTTTACAGCCAATATTTCTTCGTTCTTCCAGACACTGAAGATGCCTCTGAAGAGCACGGGTGTCAAATGCTGGCCAAATCCCGGGTGGGTGGTTGTTTTCTGACTGGTTGGAATCCTGCAAACTTTCCGATGGATGCTGCTCCATTGAGTGGGTGATACAACCACAGGGGGCACGGGGCACATCCCTGCGATGAACACAGAACGACACCCAACCGTCTGCCCTGAACTGCAGGGCTGAGTGCTGTGCAAACTGCTGCAGAACGGCCGACGCAACGCTTCTACCCCATGGGTCCTCAATCCATCTGTTGGATGCTTCAGGCTTCTGTGCAAAGGGAACTGGTATTGCTGTTATCATTGTACTCACTTCCGAAACACTAACACCTTTGGTTGGCTGAATACTACACAAGAATACTACACAAAACGGTTGCTGACAAAAATCCAGAACCACCAGATAGCTCCAGGAATAAGTGAGAATTCAAGCTCGTGAAGGACATGTGAACACACGGAGCTACGTTCCCCCCAGTCACTGTTTCCTGATCCACGCGGTTCCAAGAAGTTCCGCAGCAACACCAGGCTGCACCAGCGCAGCCCTGCAGCCCCACATCGCAGAGCAGCACAACGTCAGGGAACACGTTCCAAAGAACACGTCGTTTGCCTCCTATGGGGCCAGGGTCCCATTTGGGCTGAGGCCAGCAGCCAGCAGCTCGGGCTCACTGCAGGACAGCCCCAGCCCACGGCACCGCAGGGCTGCGAGGCTGCATGAAACCCCACACATTCCTCAGGCCTGATGCTGGATGAAGTTAAGAACTTCAGTGCCTGAACATGCAGATCCTCACAGCTCCCGAAAACA
Source organism: Lagopus leucura (assembly GCF_019238085.1). Classification (NCBI taxonomy): domain Eukaryota; kingdom Metazoa; phylum Chordata; class Aves; order Galliformes; family Phasianidae; genus Lagopus; species Lagopus leucura. Next base: position 7,346,831 of record NW_024962279.1, on the reverse strand, counting down.
TAATACAGCTGTAGGTGAACTCTACTGCAGAACAGCGAGAGAAACGAATATCTGCAGTTATAAAGTTCTAAGCAGCCACTGTTATTAGAACCAGTCTTCATTTCTGTTTTGGAAAGCAGGGGCATTATAAAGAATAAATGTTAGCATTATTTAAAGCTATTCATTTCAAAGGGTGATAAATTACATTTGTTTAGAAGAAAGCTACAGCTCACAACCCTTCGTGTGCCCCCACTATGCCAGATTCAAAGTTGTGCTCCAAATGAGCCTCAAAGCCCGATTTCCTCAACCACCCAACAGCATAAAACTGCAGCAAATGTTGTATTGAAATCCTCATAACTCCCAAATCCTCGTATGTATGGTTGCTATAGCAACTGTCATCTCAAGCCTTCCCAGCAGAGAAAATAAGTGTGTGTCCTACCTGGTTAATAGGTATTTGTATTATGGAGAATTGAAGGGTAACTTTGTTTCACCAAAAAATAGAACAGGCACTGAAGTGCTACTGTGCTAATGTGATATTATTTAATCTGAACAAGAATCCACTTTGCATGTGCCTTGAAATTATAGTATTTATGTAACATTCAACACAATAAGTTAAAACGTTGCTGCCAAATACACTTGGCTTACCCCGCTTACTGATTTGAATAGAAGGAACATGAAAAAAGACCCAGAAATCTGAAGGAAGGTGGAAGACTACATGGGATCAAGGGCTGCAAGTTTCACAGTGGCTGTATTACAGTTAATACAAATAAAAAAGCCAAAGGTTAACACAATCTGGATTCAAAAATAGGCTGATGGAAAGCCAAGAATATATGGTCGGTGTTTTCCCATTCCTCTTCATTTCAGGATGAAGAAAGCTCCCAGCATGGAAGAGCACACTGGCTGAAAACCATCACTGACTCAGAGTCATGATTATAACTTTTTTTACTTGACAAATGTCCTCAAAATACTCCAAGAAGTCCCACTCACTGCACCTATCCAGCAGCATGCTGACAGCCATCACTGCCTAGCAGACATACCCGGAAATTTATTATTTTAATCTCAGCAATTACTAAACAAAAGTGAAATCCAATGATGACATTCCCCTCATATTAGTTCAATGGCACAATCTGAGAAAATAAGATCTTAGGGGAACATGCAACGTAGAGAACTACAGCTGCACGCTGTGACCGAGAACGAGAACGGACTTCAGACCTGTGCACACAACGAGTTCTTTTAGTCTCACAGTTACACCTTGGCCTGATTCCAAATGACATTTCTTCTTCAAACCGTGATGGGCACAGGAAGCACAGACCTGTGCACGTTACTGAGCCCAGCGTGGCACTGCAGATCAGACACACTGCGCTGCTGAGTGGGTCATGGCACGTCTGCCACATGAAGCAGACTGATGCTCAGGTTGGCCATTAAAGGGATCTAGTTCTTCAGTACTACATCCTAGAGATTCAGAAATGTAATGTAAGCAACACTACTCATACATGGAGATACTGAATTCCCACAAGAGAAAATAGCTTGTGATCTCAGACTTTCATAACCAGGGCTGAACATGGTGAGAAGAAATGGAGAACGAGGTGGTGAGAAAAGAGCCCCAACCCCACGCCCAGCTATTTCTGACACAGCCTCCAACAATTCCTCCTGCCCTGTTAACTCCTCCTAGCATCAACAGCATTACATGGAAGAAGTAAAATGGTACTAAACAAGTGCTGAAAGGTATTGTTTTCTTAACAATAAACTGACTTTTATGTACAGAGACAGCAAGACGGTATTTTAAGAACTCTCTATCACATTGATTTAACTACAGATGGTTTTTCCCTTCACTGTATTTTTCTTTGTATTTTTGCCATGAAAGCTTAGCCTCTGGTAATCCTTGCTGTGCAAGTCTTAAAAATATTTACTTTAAGAGAGAGTCATAATAATAAAAAAGCAGCTACCAGCACCACCTGCGAATGGATGCTTCCAGATGCATCAGAGCGCATCGCATGCTGCCATACTGCTGTTTTACCACATTGCCTGTAAAAACCTGAAAACGGTCCAACACATAAAGGGAAATGAAAGATCCGTGAGACCCAGCGATCTCAGATGTGTGCCCTGCAGTCTGCCCTGTGGGGACGGAGCACGGCCATGCAGCCCCACACGGTGACCCCACCACCATGGGGCCCGGAAAGGCAGGAGAAGGCAATGGTAGGAGCAGGCACTGCTGACCTACCCAGAGCCTCAGGGCAGAGGGGAGCACAAGCCCGAGGGCTCCCTCCCACCATTCTCTCTCATCTGTGCTCCAAGATTTTGGCTCAGTTCGGAGCATTGATCGAGCTGTGCTCCACCTGACCTCACCGAGCAGCACGTGCTCTTTTCAAGTGCTGCTCTGTATTGACTCTGCTGCAGAGCTAGGGCTTCTGTAATTGGTTTAACAGCTTTTTGAGGCCACTTTGCTTCTGGTAAGATGCCCACACATCCACTGAGGATTGAACATAGTTTTATTGTCAAAAACAATTGTCCAGGAGCACAGCAGCAGCATTTGGCAGCATGGGCCCTCTCTGTAGGAGCAAGACACACAAGGATGGGTGGGCACCACCCTCAGCCCCAAGGCCCCCGAGCCTCCACTGGGAGCTGCTCAATACTGGGCAATGGGAGGGACCAACTGGCTCCATGCTCAGTGTTTGGTATCCAAGAAAGGCTCTGAGTGAAAACATGACACGGTTCCTCCATCCTCCAGCAAAGGCCACAGCAGCATTTTGGAATACATACCAATAGCGACAGGAAAGCACACTAAAAGAAGAACGCACCCTAAAACATGATCCAAAACCCAGAGAGCAACAGAGCAGCAGGCAGGCAGGAACATGGGGCACAACCACCATGCAAGGATCAGCAGCAGCTCACAGGGACCGTGGGCTGCACCCAGCAGCAGGCTGTGGCACCAAGGAAACCTGATTTCCTGACATCACAGCTGAGCAGGGCAGTTCTGAAGGCTAAGGGCAGACTGAAAGTCTGAGTAAATGCAAGCTGTGAATCTGCTTTTCCAATATACCACCTCCCATATATCCCGTAGGTTTTATATCCAGCCTGCAGCACTGGCCCTTCCTCAGCCCTGGTCGCTTCTTTCTCTCTGCTAATGGAATTATTTGCCTTTGATGAAATACTTGCAGCATGTTTTAGTCTTTTTTTTTTTTTTTTTTTTTAACTTGCACTGAACAAGAGAGGTATATTTAATATGCTTCCTACCAAACAATATTATAGTTGTATTTATTGATAAAATAAAACAAATCCATACAATGAAAAGCATGGTGTTATATATAACACCATTTCTCAGCTTAAAAGATTGGGCTGCATGAGATTTTCAACATGTACAATTTCCATTTCAGCAAAGACTTGCGTGGCTAAGATCATGCCCAATATTTTCCAGAGAAAATATCTGACAGAAAATCACTAGCAATCACAAAAAAAGTACAACACCCCCTGCCCTGCCAAAAAATAAGAAGAAAAAAGAGAGTAAGAAAAAGAGACAGAAAAGAGAGCCAAGAAGCAAAGCCACTGTGCATTGCTCAGCGTAAGCATGAAGGCCTCTCTAGCTGGGGAGGAGAACTGGCACAGCTGGCTCATGGCTTAGATTTGCCACAGCCACACTCGGTGCCCACACACCAGGGAGCATCTCTGGGGATGACACCCAAGTGCAGCCACGTGTGTTGTGAGCTGCTCGTCGCACAGGTGAAGTCACACTGAGGGCAGAACTGCAGTCACAGCCCCAGCTGTGTTTGCACGCATTGTGGAAATGGACCTCTGCCCTCCTCACAGGCACCAGTTCTGCAGAGCTGCACTGACACAGGCTGCAAGGCTGTTTGCTCTGCTGGCATCATCTGCTCTCGGCGTGAAATCAGATTAATAACATCTTTTGCTGTCCTACCTGAATTCGTGCAAGAATCTTTCACTTTCAAAGCAGTACAGGGTAATTCAGCTCTATAGGTGAACTCATGGTAAACTTAAGATTTTGCTGCCAAACGCTTCCTAATTCCAGCAGCAGCCTTTGACATTCTTCCAGTCTTTCTATCACACACTTAAATCTTTGCAGACAGCTCAAAGCCACCATCTCGGTCACCTGCAGGCTTGACACGCTCCCAGGCAAGCAGCACAAGAGCTGCTCTGTGCTTGCTGCATCAGACCAAAGCTACACACAGACCCAGCTGGGTTGAAAGCTGCCCGTGTTGTTCCTTATCTCACCCTTGACAAGGAGAGCAGTAGGGTTTGAAATACCTGAGATGTGGCAGCACTCCTTTCCAGCAGAAATCACCGCCCTTCGAGATGCAGCTGGAGCTCAGGACAGACTCTTTACCCTGTGGTGTAAATAAGCCCTGAAGCTGCTGTTAACAGAGCTGAGCACGCATCAGACAACTATGCATTGAATTCAGCACTGACCTCTAGAAGCACAGACATCTCTTAATCATTTTTTAACATTATTTTCTTACATCTTGTATTTGAAATGACTTAGTTAAGAGATCTCCTTTTATGAACGAACGATATGACAGCTAATTCCCACTTATTCTACTGAAAAGGGACAACTGAAATAGATGCAACAATAAAAAGAGTGGCTAATACAATTGCCATTGATCATTTGCCAGTTTATCAAATGAAGATCCCACCAACTAACGGGAGAAGGAAAATAGTGCTGTATGTTGCATGTCTCTGTAACAAGCTAACTGGAAAGCTCATTTGGAAATCTTTGTAAAGCTGGACATCAGCATACAATTTATAGCTGTAATGAAAGCTTTTCTAACAGACGCCCGTGAGCTCATTTTCACCTACCTTTTCAGCTGACTGGGCAGTGCCAAAAAATATTGGAATGAAGGCAAGCCATACTATACAGGTAGTGTACATAGTGAATCCAATGGGTTTAGCTTCATTAAAATTCTCTGGGACACCCCGAGTCTTGATGGCATACACAGTACATGTAACCATTAGAAGAATGCTATAACCCAAGGAACAAATGATTTGTAGATCCGTTATGTCACATTTGAGAACTCCTCTGGCTTGATCAGGGTTCATAGTTTTCTGCTCATCATAATCTATAATGATGTTGGGTGGGTCAACTGCAAACCAAATAAAGACACCTAGAAGCTGCACAGATATCAAACTCGACGTGATCGCCAGCTGCGACGTGGGGCTGATAAGCCTGGGTGCTGTCACTGACTTTTTGCCCTGCTCAAATATGCGGTAGATGCGGTTTGTTTTAGTCAGCAGGGCTGCGTAGCTGATGCACATCCCCAGCCCCAGGAAGATGCGCCGGAAGGAGCACACGGCTACGTTTGGCTTGGCGATCATCAGGAAGGTGATGATGTAGCAGAGGAAGATCCCCGTCAGCAGGACGTAGCTGAGCTCCCGCCCCGAGGCCCGGACGATGGGGGTATCGTTGTAGCGAATGAAGGTCGCCATGACAAAAATGGTGGCGATAATCCCGAGCATGGCCAAGAAGACGGGGATCACGGCCCAGGGCGAGTGCCACTCCAGCTTGACGATGGGGATGGAGCGGCAGCCGGTGCGGTTCTCGTTGGGCCGCTCGTTGTAGGAGCACAGCAGGCAGGTGACCTCGTCGGCCTGGTACTGGTACCCATCGCACAGCTCGCAGTGCCAGCAGCACGGCATCCCCTTCACCATCTTCTTCCTCTCTCCCGGCTTGCAAGGCAGGCTGCAGACCGAGGACGGGACTTCTCGCACTCCTCTACCCCACTGCATGTCGTCGATCTAGGAGACATGTGAAGCAGAAGGAGGCTGTTATGTGGGTGTTACCGCCGGACCACGGGGCAGCACGCTGCAACAAACAAATGGAAAACATCACATGTGGTCGACTGTGCTTTTCCAGACTGCACACCAGCGCCTTCACGCGGGACTGTAACCCAAGACTATTTACTACAGCCATTTTTCACGTTTCTTAGTAATAAATTTGTGTAGAATGACACAGCACCAGACAAAACAGCAGTGTGAAAACCCTTTTTGCTGCATGAAAATCAGTGAGAGCACTTGATTTGGCTTATGGGAAGGCAGCAGCCACACTGCGAGACTGCCTTTCATGCACCCAGAGCCTGGAGCTCCTCACTAAGACCACAGGAAGTGTTCCCCCCTCCTGGAACTACTGCTACAGGGGAACACTTTGAGCAAGGTGGAAACGTACCTAGGGGCTGGAATTGGTGGGAATGTGGTGAGATCTGTAATGAGAGCTGCGTAAGAACTACGAGGTACAAAGAAAACAGTCATCAGTGAAAAACGCTGTAATTAGATAATATTTCATTTCAAAGTCACGTCCGGCTTCTGAAATACCAGGCATGCTTCTGGGAATGCAAATTATCAACGACTGCATTAAGTAAATGGAACACCTCATTTGTTCTGTAGTCCAAAGGATCCTAAATCTGAAGAATCCTAAAATCCAAGTTTAACTCAAAATACTGCACAAAATTTGAGTCACCAATCATTCCAAAATACTCCAGATTGACCAGCTGCTTAGAACCTGGGAGGTTCAGCACTGGAGCTCCTCTGCAATAACCCAGTCTGGGACCACGGGGAGGTCCTGACACCCAGCACCGACTCACGGCACCAGATGCAGCTCAGCCACACAGCAGAACTTCAGAGACTCCTCAACCTGCAGCACATGTGTGTGTGCACAGCTTTTCCTGATGCACCACCTGATCTGCTGGGGCAAACGTAAGCCTAACTAAAACAACATTGCAGCTAATAATTTAGGTTCTTCAATGTTTACACGCTCCAATATTTCCTACAACTGAGGGATTTTAAGGTGAGCTGCTGGAATCAGCTGTCTGTGATTATTGATGTGCGCAGGAAGACTGGGGTTAGGATGTCTTAAACTGAAGGATTAAGGTGCACCCTCCTAATTTAATTCAAAATAGACCCTGTACCAACTTTGTTTCATATGCTTGAAAAACATCAAAGCCACAGACTGCTCAAATATTATACTACTGAGAGTCTGCAGCCAACGCTACAGAAATAATCCCTCAATAACAGATGTTTGAGAGGTCTGCCCCTGCTCAAGAAACTTCATTAACCTTCAATGTTCACTGCTTATTCTGAAAGAAAACAAGACCCGGGAACTCTTCCCTACCATCGCACTGAGCTGAAGGCTTGCAGCTCACAGAAGCTGAAGAACAATTCCTCCTTATCACTGCCTTCTACCTCACCTTCCTAGAAAGATGGAAGCTGAGGCACGGCAACTACTCCTTACCACTGCTGGTACAGCTACAGAGTGGCACGCCAGCCCAGGCTGGAGCTCCCATTTGCTATTACAGCTACTAAACACAGAACGTACTTGGTGCTGGTTTTACAGCACGCATTGATATGAAATGAGGAAAGCATCTACACGCGTGCAGTTTGACCCAGGCTGCAGTGATGAAAGGGTTCTCACCAATTTTCTACATACCTCAGAGAGCCACAGAGTTATTAATGCATCATCACATCCCCCTACGCCTTCAGACCCAGAGAATTTCCATATTCTCAGAAGTATCCCGTGCATTGCCAGATAGCGGGGACAGCCCGAAGGAATCTCATTCTGCACAGATACTGGTGTGAGGAGATAAACAGGAGATCGGGCAAAATTATGGAAAGTTCTTTTCTGGTCTGCTGGGACCACACCACGATAACTCTGTATCGCTGCCCTCTGAAAGGCTCACGGTGCTCTGTTGCTTCTGGCTAGAAAATCAATAATGAAAACTGCTGTCAGATAAGCCACCTGCCACCGAGGCAGGCGCTGGGAGCGGAGAATCCGATCCAAAGTGGAGATGCTCTCCCCCCCCACACACATAAAGAGTATTTTTGAAGCATTTCACGTCTTTGTAATAAATTAGAGCTTCATTACTGCTTTCAGAAGTGTAAACAAAAGCAACAAACTGTTCAGCTGTACATCGGGAGCCCTGGGAGCTGATGGCTGTACCCAACGTACATTATTCTGTTCTCCTCTTCCCATCCTTTACTGCAGTTTCTGTAAATAGGCTTTTGAGAACCTGAATCTAGAAAAAAATTCTACTGTGTTGAGGAACTGTTACATTCAGTTCCTTCTTTTATTTACTTAAACCTATAAGCATGCTTCTATTTAATGGCACTTTTCCCAATACTTCTTGCCTATCTGAGCTGGAAACGACTTACAGATTTTGCAAAGTTCAGAGTTTCAGGATCAGGACCACAAGAATAATTTTTGTCCACTATTACTGTAATAGGACTGTCAACAGAACAAAACAGCAGAGCATTTCCTTCAATACAATCTAACTAATACCAGCAAACCATGGGATTTGCTGCTGTTAGGCTCAGATAAAAGCAGTATTTTTAAGCAGTCCATATGAAAGCAAGCACTTCTGGTCTTTGCTTCCTCCCTCAGCCACCTCAGCACAGTGCCAGTCCTGCCTTCAGCCTTCCCTTCCAAGACTGGCACTTGATCTGCAACTGCTCAGAATCCGGATGGCAGATGAGAACTGGGAGGACAGGCACTTCGTCAGGGCCTTGCCAATTAGCGTTCCTAATGCTGGCAATGCACCGTGCCTTGTGCTCCTCCACGCTGCCCCGTGCTGCCGTGGCACCGGATGCTCCCTGAAGGCTGCACACCACCACGTGTTTCACCTCCTGGGTTCATTTCCAGATGCTGGATCCCACAGGTGAGGCTGCACGTGGCTCTGGGCAGCGAGCACCCAGCACCCAGCAGCAGAGCCCACAGCTCACTGCCCGCTCCATGAACACCTCGGTGCCATGGGATCCGGCCCCAGCGTTAATTCTCATCATGCTCACCACAGAACAAACATTAGCAAGAAATGCTTAGCCTGTATCATAAGGCCTAGCATAATTGTTCATTTTAATGAATAAAGTAACTCGATATATGTCTGTAATTTAAACATCGCTGCTTCTTTTCTCAGCACCACAAACATTTCTGTAATGAGCTATTTGTTCTGAACCAAATTGTTTCATGCAATGTTTGATTAAAATAGAAGGCAGTACAAAAATAATTACGTTACTGATAATTAACCTTCTCAGGAAAAATAGCTACTTTCCCCAATAGGATGTTTATAACGGCACTGCCATTAATTTCGTGGACATATTAGGAAACTATTGCAGAGGATTGCGCTCAGATTTATTGCTATCTCACAGAGTGCTTTCAGGCTCCTGTCACTAAGTCAGAGTTCAAACAGTTTTTGCACATTCAACTTCCCAGATAGCAATATTTGCATGACTTAGCTCTTCGGGCTTAGCTATTAATGTCTTGTAATTAGTTTTTCAATCCAGGGCTTTAACGTGATAACAGTTTTAAGCTAAGAATGCCAACAACACACAGTCAACAAAGCTTCCTGCAAAATATCAACTAAAATCCCTTAAATAGATTACAGCAGCGATAAGCCAAACAACCAGGGAAAGACACAGATCTACCACGACGGCTCACCCAGACCACCAACACTGCATTTCACCCACTGCTGTAACTTTTCCCTTCAGCTCCATCCCCTGGGGGCAGTGGCACCCAGCCCTGCAGGAGGGGCTGCTCCCCACCACCCCGTCCGTCCCTGTGGCTGGGGCTCCTAACAGCCCTGGCGCTGCCCTGCTGCTGGGTTCCAAAATGAATCCAGCTTTGGAGGAGCAGCACCAGCACTTCAGTTTTCCCACCGTGCTGAGATACCCATCTGAAATCCATCCAAGTATTCTCCTCTTAAAGCAGGAGTTAACAGTCGCTGTGTGTGTCCTGCTCTGGTCTCTCCTACCGCTGCCTGCTTTGTGCCAGGGAGGCCGTGGGCACAGCCACACCTATCATTTAGTCATCGTTTATGTGACGAGTAAATCAGTGTTCAAACCAAAGGCAGTGGAAACTCATCACTGCTCGCAGGCTTGCAGCCAAAACCTGGCAGTTGTGTGCAGTCAGCACAGCTCCTTCAGCTCACACACCGTGCCCTGCTGCTGAACCCACACTGAGCTCCGAGCCCACCGGGCTGAGATCCCCGGGCTCTATGCTGTAACTGTTTTTTGATGATCTCACAACAACCAGTTCTTAACCCGCACGGAAACATGATGCATCTTCCTCTTCTCATCATACTGCTTGTTTACTTTAATATTTGCAGCCATTTTCCACCCATCTCACCTGCCCCGATAGCACTGGACACCGCTGCAATGAGTAACAACGGTAATGAGATCCAAAGCCTATTTGTTCTACATTAAATCAAGGACAATTTCAGCACAGCACTGATTCAGAGAGAAACGCTTAATCTACAGTTTTTGCAAGAATGCTCATTATATATTCCTGTTGACACACAATAAAGCTGAAAATTAATTATTTTAATGCTTTTATATCAGACTACGGCTTCCTGTTGTCTTCTCGGTAATGGGATGGGATGGGCCATGCATCTTCAGAATTCATCCTGCAGCCCCTGCATAACTTTTCAAATTAAAATAGAACACATACTTCCAAATGTGCATTTATAATAAGCAGTAGTTATCTATTTAAGTTGGTAAGTTAGAGCAAATCTATCTTCTTGAAGTAATCTGAGGGAATTTGTCATCCTGAAGTGGCTCACAATTAGTTTCTGTAATCAGCACCAAGCCCATTGCTCGGACCAACACAGACTTTTGCTGTCCTTCGTGCTGTGCTCAGCATTGTGTCCCCAGCGTGCTCCATTGCCAGCCCTCTCAGAGCAGACTCGAGGCCAATGGTCTTCTTCCCTACTTCACAGAATAGAAATAAGCTCATGGTGCCTTTAATATTTTACATGCAGAAAATAACAGCTTCCATGGGGGGAGCAACAGTGCCACACTTAGACATCAGAGCCTAACACGGTCATTCAAAGATTAACAAAACCAGCCCCTGCTGTCCACTGTCCTCACATTGTGGTCACTCAACCAATATCAGAAACTTTTAGGGGAAAATTTGGTTTCCAAAGCTTTTCTTCATTCCCTACTACAACTAACTGTAGAGCAAACTGCTGACAAATTATCTGATCTTTCTAAAGAGCTGTAAAGGCATCTAGGGAAAAAAAGGGAAGAAAACCTACTGCAAGGCATTATGGGGATATTTATACATCAGATTTCACTTCATACAGGAAGACAATGGCTCACTGTGTGACCACTCCTAAGTGCCTTAATCAAGTGATGCTCCCACTGATATCAATTGGAGCTTTGCTTCAGTGAGGAAGTGATGGATTGGTGTTTAATTATACCATAAATCAACTTGAAATCACCAGCAGTTACCCCCAGGATGCCCAGAAGGAACAGCCATCAGGCATAGATTGCATTGTAAGAAGTGCTAACACTCTAAAAGCTTGTACTCTTGGAGTTTGGGGACGGGGGGAAGGAAAGAAGGAAGGGATTTAACCAACGTGGTGTGGGGATCATGACAAAATACACCATTTCAGTTCAGCTACTCATTGAAACTGCATGGACCACAGACAATCTGCAATTCTGAGTCTCCCTGTTACTGAAACTGGACCAACGTTTAACCCCGCATCACGTATCTTGAGAGCATCTGTGGGACAGCCCATTTAAAGGCTGGTTCAGTGGACAGGACTGGGAGCAGGGCGGGCTGGCCACCAGCAGGGCTCAGTGAAGCATCCCTGGCACAACTCACAACCCACAGATGTCAGCCTAAAAAGAGCCCAGTTGTCCCACTGCTGGCAGCCCACACTTCTGCCAGCTCCTGATGTTTCTGTGGTCGCGTTACAAGGAGATAAAACGCTGCTTAATTAAAGGAGCAATTTACAGCTTGTCTGGCACCTAACTGGGACAATGAAAGCAGGTTATGAGCATAGTAGCCTGGACTATTATAAGCATTTTATGCCTCTGGCATAAGCTAACTTGTCCTTTAGTGTCACAGCCCTCAAAGCGCAGCTGGAGCCGGAGCCATGTGCGGCCGCCCCGCAGCACCTCCATGCAGTGCAGCACTCGTATGCACCATGGTGTGAAACAGAGATGAAAGGTTTCATCTCAAAGCGAGGTGGCCCAGTTACGGACTCATATAAGAGAAACTGCTCAGTATTTTACAGCCGGGCAGGAAATGGTCTTAGCAAAGTAGCCTTCAATCACAGAGTTCTGCTTTTGTCTGCTTTCTGGGACGGTCAGACACGATGGCATGTGTCTTCTTTCAAATATACCCACGCTGCCATTAGAATAAAAATATGAAACTTAGAAGTCATGAGGTATGCAATAAGTAATTAGATAAGGGAACCTCACACCTGGCTCCTGACAAAGAGGGCTGAAATGGTCCCACAACCCCCCTGCTGCTTCCACCCCAACATCTCTAAGCAGCAGTGAACGCAGCAGCACGTGCTAAATAGCATGGAGGAAGCTCTGCATCCAGTGTAATGAGGGCATAGCAGAGCAAGATGAAAGCCAAGGCAGCAGCACGTGCAGCTTTCTACATGCCCAAGGACTCAAACAGACCTTCCCTGGGTATTTGAAGCTCTGCGCTTGCTCCATGGCTGTCCTGGAAATGAAGACTAAAGGGATTCATTGCGCAGGATGACAAAAATCCCCCAATCCAAAGCACCAAACCACCTAAGAAACAGCTTGATACTGGGTCAAAGTAATTGCTCAGTATCTAAGTGAACAGTTGAAATGAAATGTTCTGCTCTAATACGTTCATAATGCTCAGAAATTTTCAAGTTCAAGTCCCAAATAACAATATGAGATGACAAGGGCACCTAGAAGCAAAGTCAGGAATTGTGATTTTTCTCCCCAGAACTCATTTTCAGAGCTATTTTTCATAGTACGGCCATGAGTTGACCTTACCCAGGTTTTGAGAAAAGGATTATCCCTCGATGCTTATTTATCTCTGCTTATGAGCTAATAACTTCTTTTTCTGTTATTTATGGTTGCGAAAAAGAAACACATCTGCCAAATCTGATATATTACTTTCAAAATGGAAAGGGTAATAACTAGAGATGTACCAAATGGCAGGTGTGTAATTTGGATAGCATTTATCTTGAAGTGCCTGCCAACTCAAAATGCTTCAGTTTATTTATCCTACTAATTTCCAAGCTGATTCAAAGACCAGTATGTGCTAGTCAAATTATTTGGTCCTGGTCTTCCCCTTTTAAAGGATCAGCATCAATTGTCGGTAATTTCCTCGTCATGGCTAGTGAGCATGGCATAATGGCACACAGGCTGGGGAAGCAAGATGAAAGAACCACAAAATTCCAAGTGATACTCAGCACCTCACTCCTTTAGGCCCTATAATTAGGTTGCTGCAGTATTATTAATGCTACTAAATTTTCTTGCTTGGGCTACACTTGGTCAGCTGGTCCCAACCACTGTAGATGGTACAGACAATTAGGGCTGGCTAATGGGACTAATTATCCTCCACATGGAGGCCACTCTTCCACCAAGGCAGCCCACTTCAGAGCTTTATTTCCTACACTAACCATGGCAAGTTAAGGAATTTTGTGCCTCAGTGCACTTTTGCAGACTTCATCAGAAATAACCAACACAATGCATTTTTCTCCCCACTGTACCCTTTTCACCTCTCTGAAAAGTGAGCACAGCGATGGGGAGCAACTTCTCATGCCCTCCTGCTGAGCACCCTCAATATGCCACCGCTGGGCACCCTTTGCAGCACAGACACTCTTCCTTCCCTCTCCTCCCCAGGAATACAGAAATGCATTACGGCTCCAGAAGCATCCCAACTAGCAGAGAACAGCCTGTGCTGCTTTTTCCAGTCATATTTCTGAGAGAAAAGTCATCCAAGCTTTGGCTTTTGCCAAGGGAAGTGGAAGTCCATACTGCTGATTTTGTTTCACCAGTCTGTCTGAAAGACAGACAGCGCAAGAGTGGAACAAAATGCCTCATTATAGGCAACATTTCTAGCTGCTATTGGGAGCTGGATGCTCAGAAGCCACATTTAATGGTCAAATACACACCCTCCATATCATTAAAAGATGCAATTAACAAGTAAGCAAGGTTGTTCCATGGGAATCATCTACTGCAGCAATTTCATATTAAAAGTACATTTTCAAATCAGTGGGAGAAGCAGCAAACAAACAGTGAAACAAAACAAATAAACTTTAGGGAAAGCCTCTTTTAAGTGCAAACAAAAGGCATTTCTCAGCTCTATTCGGGGCTGTTATTGCCTGCCATACAAATGATTAGCCTGAGACATTGCAATGCACACTATATACCCAATATTGTACTCTTCCTGCAAACCACATCGATTTTCTATGTAAGTTGGTATCCAGGGACATTTCAAAATGATTATTTTTGACACACTCACTGCATGGACTCCTTTGAGAACCTTTATAATTTGCTTAATCATTGGAAATTCTAATGGCCATTCACACAGTCCTGGCGTGGGCAGAGCCTCTTGAAAACCCTGTACGGAATCTCTTCCTTCCCTCTAAAGAAAACCATCATAATTCTGTTCTGCTATCCTCGGTACCCACATCTGCATGGTCTCAGCATTTCGCTTTGCAAAACACAGCTGGATTGTGCTCGGGGCAACAAGAACAGCATGACACCAATCCTTCCCCTGTCTGTTAATGCAATACCCTAAAATACTTGGCAAAAAGACAAAACAGGAGCTGGAAGCTTCCCCGGATGACCCTGGATTTAATCCTTCCCAGGCCTCTGAGTGGATCCCATAGACCATCTCGAGTCCCATCACACAGCTCCTGTGAGCGAGCCGGCAGTCCGAAGTTGTGATGTGTAGGAGAACAAATACATCACCTATTTTAAAGTGCAACTTCATTATTTTTTTATCTATTTCTTACCTTACTCGCTCTCAGAGCAGGTCTGGTTGCCTATTGGCTCCTGGACGTTTAGGAGAACACAAGATGAGGCAAATTCTGAAGCCAGTAAGTTGCCTGATACACTTTCTGTCCTTCCTAGCTTGTATCAGTTCCTTACCTTATTTTTTGCATTACCTTTGAAAAGATATTTGAGGTACTCTCTCAGTCTGGTTTCTCTGAGCATTTATGTCCTTACAAACATTTTACCTTGTGACATTCTCAGACCTGGAAAAATTACACTAATGCTCACAGTTACCAAAAGCTGATATAGCTTAATTCATTTCACTTTGCCTAAGGTAGTGCAGCTCATGCAGCATACATTACCACCTAAGCAAAATGGGTCAATAATGAACAAGAAATGACATTTCATATCTTTAACCCCAAGTCTGAGTTAGTTTTCAAAGCGAGGTGCAAGATTTAACTATTGCCTTCCTACTTATAGGTAGTACAAATTCAAATGGAAAGTGCAAGCCACAGAATAAACTTCTACTTAAAAAAAAATACATGCATATATATACATTTATATATACATATACATACATATGTATAGATATACATATATATATATAGTTTCACATATATATATAGTCTTTGTGACTTCCAAGTATGGCAAGTAAGCTCCAGGAATACCGCTGAACACTGAATGTCACTGAAGAGCTGCTGGGATCCAGCTGCTGTTCAGGATATTTCCCTAAAAATAGGGACACATGGAGGTCTCCTGCCAGAAGATCAGACATCTCGCTATTCTTTCTATTCTGTCAGATCTCTGTTTATAACATTTATTTTCAAATTCTGTAACAGAGATGCTGGTGGCATTTAAATAGATCGGTCTGAGCAGAAGTAGCTGAATAGGCGTTGAACAGCTGATAATAAAATTACCTACTATGCCTGTGGGGAAAAAAAGAACCCCAGTGTGGAAGTGGCTCTGTGACCCTATCACCGCCCTGAGGCCAGGGCCAGATCCCTGCTCCTGTACATCCAGAGACACCGAGGGGCACGGATGTTACTTGGTTGTTTTCTGCCCGTCTTCCCTCTCCTCTAAATCACTGCACTGAACCCACAGTGAAGAAAATAACACAGCACAGCTACTTCCCCAAGGATGAGGGAGTTTATTAATAAGCACAGAGTGGTTTCCTTTGCACCACAGAACACGAGACAGGATTTATGTGCAGTTAGATTCATGTAGTATACATGTTTATGGAACACTATTGATGATTATCAATACGATTCATCTCCTAAGCACTTGGTTAGAAAGACTGCAGTGATAAATCACTTATTGCTGGAGGAGATTATAAAAAGAGCAAGGAATTGCCCAGCCGCTGGCCTTCTGACTCTGCACACAAAGGCTCTATTCAGGTAGTAGTCATGTTCCAACTTCTGCACTGCTTAACGCTGCTGAACTACCTACCATTCACAGAATCACAGAATCACAGAATCACCCGGGTTGGAAGGGACCTCAAGGATCATGTAGTTCCAACCCCCCTGCCTAGCAGGGCCACCAAACATCCACATTCAGATCAGGTTGCCCAGGACCCCGTCCAACCTGGCCTTAAACACGTCCAAGGACGGGGCATCCACAACCTCCCTGGGCAGCCCGTTCCAGGGCCTAACCACTCTCCTAGTAAAGAACTTCCCCCTAACATCCAACCTAAATCTTCCCTCCTTCAACTTGGATCCATTTCCCCTAGTCCTGCTGTTGTCAGCCCTTTTGAAGAGTTTACTCCCCTCCTGGGTGTAGGTTCCCTTCAGGTATTGATAGGCTGCAATGAGGTCACCCCGCAGCCTTCTCTTCTCCAGGCTGAACAAGCCCAACTCCCTCAGCCTGTCCTGATAGGGGAGGTGCTCCAGCCCCCTGATCATCTTAGTTGCCCTCCTCTGGACCCTTTCCAAAATCTCAATGTCTTTCTTGTACTGAGGGCTCCACACCTGGACACAGTATTCCAGATGGGGCCTCACAAGAGCCGAGTAGAGAGGGACAATCACCTCCCTGTCCCTGCTGGCCACCCCTCTCCTGATGGAGCCCAGGATCCCATTTGCCTTTCGAGCTGCCAGAGCGCACTGCTGGCTCATATTCAGTCTCTCGTCCATCAGGACCATTCGAGGGCACATCATTAAAACAATACGGATTTGTTTGTTTATTTCTGCACACAGGGTGTTTAGGCATCTTTAATATGTATTTGTTCCTGCTTACAAAAAGAATTAATTAGAGATACTTTAATTTCACTTGGAACTAACAGTGAACTCAGTCTGATGCTCTGCAAGTGACACACGTTTCAAGCTGGGGCTCCCTGAGATCTCTGCAGTATAGCAGTGGGCAGGGCAACACACTTTCCACCTCTGCTCTTTATCAGCTGGGGATGCACCCTCAGTCATCCTGAAAAATGCACTTCAGCCTCAGACCAGCACCCAGCTGCCAGTGGCACCTTTACATGTCACAGCACTGAGCGGGAGATGCTGATGCAATTAAAATAATATGATGCAACCTACACAGACACCAACAGATGGGAGGCACAGCTCTCAGTCCAGACCTGCAGCTCATCGTGCAGGACCTCAGTGCCAACAGCTCATTTGTTCCCTCTGCAAGGGCCCAGACCTCCTGCTCACAGTGCTGCTGCCATGGTGCTGGCACAGCTGCACCAAGTCCAAGCTCAGTGGGATTAAACCATGCAACAAACTGCCAACTGCAAACAGCCTTGGCTTTAATGACTCCCAAGAGCTTGTCAGTGCAAAACAGGAAAGTGGGGTACAGATGGAAGAAAAAGGCTGTTCAAAGGCAGCCACAGTGCAGGATGCTGCTTGTGCAGCAAATGGTACAGGGGTGCGGGAGCGAGTTCAAGCACTGCAGGGAAACAGTGGAGACAAGTATGGGATGGAGTCCCAGGGAACATGATAAAGAATGCTGCTGTGCTAGGGTATGCAATAGACAAATCCTTGGAAAAACAAGATTCAGCAATTTTATGGGGATTTTTTTCCCTTTACTTTTGGATTTTGACAGCTCAAGGGCAGTTGCAGAGGTTTGGACATGAAAACATAATAAACCTGAGGCATGCTGAGTTAACTACATAGCGAAAGAGAAGCAGTATCACTACATCTCCCATGAGAACCTCCCATTCCTCTAGAGGCAATCCATTTCTGCCTCCTTCAGACGCATCAGCTCCTCCATGAGAGGCGCATTTGTCCTCTTCAGGTACCTCAAAGCATTGGAAGTTGCATTCACAGAAGTCAGCCAGTTCCTGGCATTTCTAAGTGCCTTCCATGGGCCAAGCCCTAAGTGCTTTATGGAGGAACAGAGGCACACATGTCAGGAAGGCACCCATTATAGGATCTACGGGGTAGAACAGCACAGACAGTTCACTGCCTTTCTAAAATTCAAGGTTCAAATCAAGCTTCCCTATTTCTTACTGCATGAATAGCACAAATAACAGTAATCAAGTAAACAAACAAACAAGAACACAACAAAACCAAAATCCTCCACACGCTAAAAGTTACCCAGTGTAAAACAAACAAAACCCAGCTGCTATCTGACACCTTTTCCCCACGGTAAATTTCCTCCTTTCCATCAGTAGCACTGCTTGTTCTGAAACACATTCAAAATAGCTCTCCTTGTACTGATGCTTATATGTTATAAATGCTTTATATCTATTTAATAATACAAAAGCATATTTCTCAGCACTGGCAAAGTACAAGAGAGTCCAGGTTTCCAACGCTCTTATGAAACCTAGAACATAGGCCAGCGATGCTCTCATCCAGTTGCACGGGCTGCATCTCTGCTGCTGAGCAGGCTCTGGGGTTCACGAGACTGCATGTCATTTGGGGACGCAGCTGGCCGAGTTTCCAACCCTAAAATCCAGGGAAAGCTTTTCAAACCATAAGAGGGCACAAACTATAAATACTGTTTACTAGATCCGCATGCCGGGGGCTGACAGAACTTGACATAACCCTCGTGACACGCTCTGCCATGACCTCCTGTGGGAGATGGTGGGGCATCGTGTAATCAACCTCACTGCAGGGAGAACACAGCACTGCAACAGTTTTTCATGGAACACTGGCCAAACCATTTAAAATTAGACATCTGCTCATTTTACCCTTGTGTAGATATCTGTGAAATACAGCCAACATCTTTACTAAATCATGCCTTGAGCGTTAGGCTAAGCTGTGTTAGATTGCTTGAGATCAAGCAAGTGAAAGAAAATTTGGTAACTATGTTGGCCTTATGGAAAAACTACGTTATGGCCCAACTCTGCTGCAGTGAGAGTGATAAAGTATTTTCTTGGTAATCAATAAAATTCTGACCTCAGATACAGAAATGTAAATGCAGGGTGAGTCAGCTGCACTCAGAGGAGACACCTCACATACCTACAGGCAGATCTGAGCCTGGCTCCTGTGTGTGGGGAGCAGATATCTGCTTTCTCCAAACACTGCTGCCAGACAAGAGAGCAAACGGGATACAAAGATGTGGAGAAGCAACTGGGATCGAGAGAAACACACTCAGACATCTCAAAAAACCAGGTTTGTAAACTGATGATAACTACGAGAAAACAAACTGGCATGGCTTGTCGTAAGACTTGTAAATATATGTTGCTAAAGATCTCCTCAGCCTATCTATTGTCTTCTGCGACATAAAAAGTCAAGCAGTTGTTGTGAAAAAAATATGGTGCAGCTAATGAAGATTAATCAGCATCGTAACTCCACACTTCTGCCTCTCACTACAGAAGGGTGAGAATGGGAAGACGACATACACCACTGTAGGACTGGACTGACCGTAGACTGAACAGCAACACTGCTTCCATGGGAAAAATAACAGCAAAATGCTCTCAGCTTCTTTGAATGAGGACAGTGGTAAAGAAAAAACCACATTACTCAGCTAGGACAGTCTTTGGCACTTATCTGCCTACTGCTTTTGAGACCTGGAGCACCCTTACCATTAATGGCAGCATAACTGGACAGAACAACTTCTCTTTTGTGATGGAGAACAGTCAGACACACGGAACTAAACCAGACAGCCCCAAATGGCAACTCTTGTGGAAAACAGAGCATCGTTTCAGCATTTTCTAAATTAAAATCAGCACTCTCACCAACCGTCCTTTGTCTCCCCTCTTGTGTTGGTATTAAAGAAATGAGAATTGGGAAAATATCCTGAAGCGTTACCTCGACGTCCATTACTGAAAATAAATTGCAGACTTTGGCAGTTTTCCTGGGAGATACTTAATAGCAGCTTCTGTTTTGTTTGGTTATTTTAGGGCATCCTTGACTCCTCTAAACTCCAGAATGTTCCTTATTATTGTAAGAAAAAACACAGGGACTGTCATATCAAAGCTAATCCTGTGCGTGAGGAGAAGGGAAGTTACTGAGACAGTCTCAGCTATTGACACAACACTGTAGCCTTCAGGATATGAGGGTGAGGAATGCTTTTTATGGAGACATTTAGCACAACGGCAGGAATACAAATCAAGCTCCATTAATTTAGTTTTAAATATTAATGAGCCAGGATGCGTAGTTTATATAAAGATTTACTTAATAAAATATTAAATTTTTTGCTAAAAGAATTGTAAATTCCAAGTCTATAAAGGAGAGTCAAGCATCAGAAGTTGTGAAAGACGGAAATAGCAAATCAAAGAGCATCAGAATTCAAGGAGAGCACAACACTGTGGTTAGTCTCAAAGGCTGCACCCTTGGTAATCCACACTAATTATTGTTTGGACCAGGAGAGGAAAGCCCTTCTGTAGCAACTGGCATTCCACTTCAGCAATACCTCGGCTCTGGGCCATTTCTGCTGCTGCAGAACAGTCAGATCGAACTGGAGGTATCACCTCTCTGCTCTGTGACAACCTGTAGGGAGCCAAGGAGCTGTGTGGTTAAGCAGCACATCCCTCCATGCCTATGGGGCACAAGCACATGCACAGCGCCAAGCAGGAAGCCTGAGCCCACATCTCTGGAGGTCTGTAGGCCAGGGACCTGTCATCACCCTCATGTGGGTAGAGCTGACAAGAGCTCCCAGCTTTCTCAGCCAACAGTCATCTTTGTTTGTTCATCTGGGCAACAGCAAAATGTCTGGGGAATCTTTGATCACCTATTCTTACATCCTTACTTTTCTTTCAGGCATCGTTACAGAAGAGATATCTCATTCATATGGATGTATTTCACTTAAAAGTAACAGCAAAAGTGACTCACTCAAGAAATACTTCATTTCAGCTTTTTTAAAAACAGAAAAACTGAAGAGCATCTACAAATGAAAGCCCATTGGTTTCAAACCACAGCGCATTACTGGTTTATTTTCCAACGTGGCAACCAGGGACTCCAGACATGCAAAGGTAATAAAATTTGCATGACTGCCTGATGTCCTTATCTGTCTGAGGAGCTTTGGTACTCACAGCACAGATAAAAGGTGTCAGGAGAGATGCAAGAAATAATGCACTGCACAGCTGCAGAGAAATAGTGATTACGTTAGCTCCTGCACGGTGGAGAAAAAGGAAAACAGAGCTAATTGCTGTACCTGAGAGCAAAGAAATGAGTGAGGAGAAACTGGCATGGACTCACATTGAGCTGGAGGTCGTCCGTCCACTGCCCGACGAGGCGGTAGCCTGGGGTGCTGGTGTTGGTGGTGTGGAACTGGAAGATGTCGTAGCGCCCTGGTGCATCACCATTTTTGTTAAACATCACTGGAGTGCCAGCACTGCCTGGGGGAAGGAAACAAGACCAAATCCAACCAAAAAAAAGAGAAAGAAAAAAAAAAAAGGAAAAGCCAAAGCTTTACAGCAGCTATTTTATTTAGTCATGCCTGGGAGCTTTCAGACTGGCAATGTATTTCAAGCACTGGTTATCTATCAGCAAGCCATCTAACGCAGATACTTCAGGACATGCTGGAATAATCCTAGTCCTCTTCCCTGATTAACTACTACTGCCCAAACCCACTGACTGAAAACAAAATGAAGCAAAACCAGATCAGTTTTCCTTCACTTGAGCTTTGCAAACAGCAAGAAATATCAGAAGGCTTTTCTTCCTGCCCTCCAGCCTCCCTCCCCATCTCTTTTTCCTTAGGGAGTTCTTTACTGAAAATCACACTTGTGAATGGAGCCTTTAAATGATTCTTTTTTTCCCCCAGAAAATGTTCCATCTGCTTCTGAGAGATACTGCTGTCAGAAGTCAGCCCAGGTCTAGTGAATCTTGATTGGCATCCAGAAATAGCTTCCTCCTCCACAATATGTTCTTATTCCTGTAATCAGCATGCAGTTGGGGTGGAAAAGAACAGACTAAACTATAGGAAGATCATTCCTTGCGTGCTCCCTTATTGAGTCTCTGTGAAACTGACACAGGCTGAGAAGCACCTCGGGTTGGAGCCACTCAGATCAGGATGCTGCATCAACTTCACCTGCCACGTACCAGGGTAACCAACACAGGGCTTGGATGCAGGGCAGCAGGAAAGCAAGCATCCCTCCAGAGCCCCCCCATGCTGCTGCTGAGCAGAGCTGCCCAGCACTGACCCCCAGTGCTGCTACCAACCATTCCCAGTCCTTGCATGGATAACTGCTCCCCAGGGCACCTGCACCTGAATTGCCACGGTGTCAGAAGTGAACCCCTTTCTAAAGGAGAATGTAGAGCAATGCCGTTTTCTTTAAGGGTCACATTTATCACAACATACATTAAAATAGGCTTAGGTGTGGCAGAGTAATATTGTGTCAAGATTGAAGATTTCAGCTCTACCATCTCTATATTCAAAGCTGCTTCCTTCTGCATCTCTTTTTTTTCCACCCAAAGCAATGAAAAATCTCTCCTGCAGTAGCACTGAACTTTAAGATTATGGTTTTCTTCATGATTCCCATTCTTCATTGAATTCCAGAGAGCAAAAGAAAATTTGAAGAAGTAAATTAGCATAGTTTTCATTGCAGCTCTGGTAAATGGCTTCCTGTCTACCCTGCAAGCCTCAGAGATCAGATATGGATTCAGTTCAAAGGCTGGTACAGAAAATCTTCCACGGAGATCTCTCTGGTTCCTTATGAGCACAAAGCTGATACTTAATTGTCATTACAGATTCATGTACCCGGAACACATTTATAATGAAAATGCTTAGAATGAAGAGTTATGGCCATAACTCCTTAACTCCTTGGCTCCTCCTGAAAGTCAGCACAAATGGGAAATGGTGTTTTGCTAATCATGACTTCTAAAGGGCTGTATATTATTAGTTAAGCTTGTTTCTGTTTTGTTTTGGTTTTGCTTTTTTTCTTCCAGAACTGACAAAAATAAAGGTGCAATCCAGAGCTGCTACTCCAAGCTGTGCTGTTTCTGTGTTTTGTGGGAGCAGTAAAACGTTTTGCCCGTTCCTGCTAATTGTTGCACATAGGCAGTTTTTAAGGATTACTTTGAATACCACAGTTGAAGAGCAGTGCTGTATGTGGCTGCTGCAGAACTGGCATGGGACAGCATCAGTGCTGGGTCACCTCCACAGCACAGCTCCTGGGACAAGGACTACTATGCACCGATGTGGGGACCTGATTGCAGTGCACACCTGTTGCCGTCTGCAGGTCACCATCATTTCTGCTTTAGAATCACATGGGAAAAAAAAGAAAAGCAACCTGTGAAACAGGTTGCAAACTGCAGGGAAGACATCCAGCTATAGAAACGTAGAGAACTGGGATGGTCCCAGAAGTTAAGTCAAAGCCTCCTGTTTCCCAGCTTTGAAGTTGGAGCAATTGCACTCCCAGCCAAGGACCTGCTTTGTAAGCACCGACCTTCTGCAGCCTTTGCTGGGCTGTGCTGTGTGCTGGTGCTCTGTCTGCAGGGACCCCATCGCTCCCATCCTGCTCTAAATCACTGCAGCACTTCAGCCTCTACGTGCAGTTCCAGCTCCTTTGTGCACTCATGAAAATAAGGCATGCATGAAAACCTCCTCGCAGAGACAAAAGGATTTCCAAAATTGGTTCTATTTATTACTTCACTTCTTGATCTTATAATTATGACAATATTTGGTTGATGAGCTTTCACTTTTTTTGGAATATAATTTAGGATTTATTTTCCTTCTGCTACGATTCATACCATTTTGCTACAGCTCCAGCAAGCACTTCAGAAACTGAGCAGTAGCCTGCAGGCTGCAGCTCCTTGCTCATTCAGAGGCTATGACAATTTAATTCATCTTCAGCTCCCAACAAATAAGCTGTCCTTTCACCACACAGATGGAGAGCACATGACACCCATTCACCTGCAGGATGCATTCGAGAGGAGATGCCATCTGACTGAATTTGTAGAATTTCAATCCCTTAATCACCACAAGATGAGAAACGAATTAATAGGAGGAGGACAGGATGGCAGACAGGTGTGCCTAGCCAAGGTGTTTCTTTATTATTCCATCCACGCTGACTGCGGTTTGAGGACCTGAAGGGCTCGGATGAACAAAGCCTTCAGCTTTTTCACTGGGGAAAAAAAACACAACCTTCTCTCTGCACCATAGGATTTTCAGAATCCTACTGCACGAGCGCTTGGAGTTTTAAGTTTTCGGTATTTGGAGGCTTTCTGTTCTAAAGATAATGTGACCAATATCAAAATTCACACTGAGCTCCTCGTACAAATCCAGTCTCTCTTCATTAAAACGTTGCTTGAGCTCCTTCTGCGTGAATGTCATTACCCTTGCAGGGAAGAAAGGGCTTTAGAAGCAGTTACAGGCGAGATGGCTTCAGCTTCATCGTGACAGAGCGAGCCATTAAATGCACAGAGATCTCCAGCTCATGGGCTCAGGATCGGCTCGGAAATGGGCTGCATTTTATCTCTCCAGATCACGGTTCAGGCAAAGAACCCCACTGCTCTGCTCTGTTTCTACTACGAGTTTAGGTAGAGAGCTGGTAGAACAAGAGTTTAAGCACAGACCAAATGTTGTTTTCCAAGCCCTACCTCTGATGAAAAGAATTGCATGGCTGCACCAGCGACCCAGAGAGGAGCAGGGTAAGGGCTAGCATAACACTGCTGAAGCAAACCCAGCAGCCCCACCACAGCGTGATGCCAAGGCAGACGTGACGTGGGCACCAGCACTGCTGTCCCCAGGGCTCCCAGGCCTTACCACAACAGCACTACACAACCCTACCTACAAGTGCTCTCTTGTTGCTTCTGTTCCCACATCCACCTGCGTTTGCAGGCTGGCCGCTCAGTGCATTATATGGCAGCTGTTGATCCCAGGTTGGCTGAATGAATTCATTGCAATTTTGGGAATTTACTTTCATACAGCACAGAAAAAAGCAAGCTCTGCAGAACCTTTCTCCACATCCACAGGAACCTCCCCCAGGAGGGCTGCAGCTGAATGCTGAGCACGGCTGTGCAAACCCATACACAGTTCTGCACTATGAGTGCAACGAGAAGCTGAATTCCTCCCTCAGATAATAACCCTTGCAGGAGCTGGTTCTTTTCCCATTGGAAATGTTCAAGGCTAAGTAGCCGCGAGCAGTTTAAAGGTTTTAAACCTCTCTTCACTTTGTCACCATCCTCCTTCCCCCAGTAATAAAGCAAACTGCTACTTCAAGTCCCTGTGCTGGATGCCACTTACGTGTATGCAAACAAAGAAAAACGCCACACGGCCATGTAGATCAATCACAAACGGAGGAAGAAAAGTCATCTTTTAAAGGACTGACCAAGAAAACACAAAGAAGGAAACTAAAGTTATCATGCAACAACTCTGGGAGCTAGGCAGTAGGTCCCCAGTCTCTCAATGGCTCCTGGTTAAGTCTCAGATCTTTATCTTATTCAGAGATAGGGCAGAGCAGTCAGACCTCCTGGTACACACATTAGCAATGTTTATGAAGAGGAAATAACATTAGGTTGCTGTAATGCTACCCCTGCAAGCAATCAGCTCTGGTCCCCCTCTAGTTGCAGGCAAGTGTTGGTTAATGAAACTGTAATAAGATTACAGTAAAATGCAGAGAGGCAGAGAAACGTTCCTAATATCCAGGTCTAATTCATACAGTGCAATGCACATAAAGATATGTCAAAGCCCATCGTGTTGTATGAAACACTGGGTTGGTACTGCAGCTGTTACATCCACTGGTAAAAAGTTGGTAGATAAACAATAAGCACACAAAAGGATAAAGTCATCCCATCCCCATTCCTATGATGTTACAACTCCTCTAAATACCTACTGGAGTTGGGGTAATCACTCTGTCTACATTATAGATGTGATTCTGCAAATGGACCTGGCTCTTTAGCTGTTCTCTCTTCTCCTGAGTGCTGAGCTAAGTCAGGTAAAATACCAGAATTTCTTCCAGTTAGCTTGCTCCAAATACAAGAAAGAACACAAACAGGGACAGACATATTAAGATGAAGAAAAACTTGGGCATTTACTCAGCTATTTCTCCCACAGGAAATCACAGGCTTTGGGAAAGCATCCTAGAACAGCAGCAGCAATTTCTGTCTTTGCAGAGCAGTAGCCTATCCACCTCAGCTAAAGCAGGATGCTTACAGATGCTAAATAGACACGGTCTTCTGCCACAAACTCTAGTGAAAGGCTAAAACAAAAGCATCACCTGAGCGGAACGAATAAATACATGAATGAGACTGAATGGAACGACAAGCCATGCAGGCAGGGTGCTACAGGTGGAGCAGCTCCCACTCACCGTTGAAGTTAACGCTGCGGATGTACTTGAGCAGCTTCTTGCCTCCTGCGTGCTCCATCTCAGGGCAGACCCCGGCGTAGTCAGCACACAGATCCTTGCTCATGTGGTGCAGTGCGTGTGCCATGGCGTACACTGCATCGATCACAAACTGCACCTTCCCCTCCTGCTCGTAGTGGGAGTCCTTGCCGATGCGCTCCTGCCCTGCACAGCACGCACACAGAAGGACAGTAAGGTGCGGTGCTTTCTGATGTCTCTTGGAGTATGTGGAAAGCAATGCGTGTGTTAGGCAATACATTAAAAACGTTATGATTTTACTAATTAACACAAATTTTAAAGAAAGGTATCTTTCATTCTCGACAGCAGAATCATCAACGCTTGCAAGTTACTCTACAAATCCTACCATTATCACAAACTTGAAACTGTAACCCACAGGGACCACCACCTCAGATAGAG
Organism: Lagopus leucura; assembly: GCF_019238085.1. NCBI lineage: Eukaryota > Metazoa > Chordata > Aves > Galliformes > Phasianidae > Lagopus > Lagopus leucura. The sequence continues at coordinate 7,320,064 of NW_024962279.1, read as the reverse complement.
AACACCAGGCTCTGCGTGCTCCCAAAGCGTGGCTTTGAAAGAAGAAAGCGTTTAAAAATAAAGCACAGCTGGTATTTTAAAGTCTGATGGTTTGTTGTGCTCCAAATCCCAGTCTCTAATTGAAAGTCACAGCCAGACTGGGGGAAGAAAGCATCACTTCAGATGCAACCAAAGGGGCACTCCAGAGAACTGAGCGAATGCGCCTGCTATTAGCACAGCCTCAGGAAGCTCCGGTTGTTTGCGCTGACTTACACCCCTTCCCTGTACCAACAGAGATCGAAACATCCTTTAGAATCCAGCGATTGCCTTTAAAATGCTATGACAGCTGAGAGCTTAAGGAATGCAAACATCCATGCCATACGAACTGCAGCAGCTTTGGCAGTCGTTTGTCACCGCAGCACCCAGCATGGCAGGACGCACAACCTCAGAGCTCCTCTCATCTGCTGGACATCAAATGCAAGAGACAAAAAAGAACTGTTTTGCAGATGGAAAATGGGAACTTAGAAATTAAGCCACAGAGACCCAAAATGCTCAGCAGCAGAGATAAGTGGAATGCAATATTTTGAGCCGTGGGCTTGCACCCTAAGCATTTACTGTCAGACATGAGACACAGGTGTAACCTGGTGACATCACCTGGTGAATGCAGGCTGTAAGGCAGCTTTCTTGCCACTGCCATAGAAGCAGACAACTGCTGCAAAGCAAACAGCGCTGCCAAAGCATAAAGCAGGGCACTACAGAGATACGGGAGCCTTTGAGTTTTGTCTGAAATTGCCCACTAACACCTTGTCTTGCCTTGGCCAAGTAACACCTGCATAATTCAATCTGTCTGGCTGCCAAACATGCGATTATACTTACCCATATCACTGGGGATTTGTGAAACATAATTACTGCTTGTTCAGTGTCCTGAGCTGTGCGAGGAAAGCAGCAGAAGTGCAATCCATTATTTCCCATGGGCGGCAACAAGGCAGCCCAGTCGTTTCACCAGCCCTGCCTGCCCTCCTGCAGGGCTGGGCACGGACAGAAGCACGGACAGAAGCACAGGCACAGCTCTCAAAATCACCCTGCAAATGCCTTAGGGATTTTCAATCAAAGGAAATACTCATGTTGGGGACAGAAGAGGGAAGAGATGCCTTTTTTGCAGCACTGTGCCCAGCAGCCTGCCCTGGGCAGCAGCTCACTGTGCCAGCTGTGTGTCTTCCTGCACTGCGCTCACTGAGGGGCCGGGCACCAAAAAGGAGCTGGGCCACACTCCCAAGATCACAGCACGTTCACACAATCCCTTTTTCCTCCTTTGAGAAGGGTGGTGGTGGTGGACTGAATTACAAATGAGCACAGAGAGAGCACCATCTTCTTCCAGAAATCCTACAAGCACAAGAAATGCCTTACCCTGTCTGCAACAGTGAGGACCTTGAAAATAAATGAAAACATAACCCCCCTCTATGAACATCTTAATTGCCTACACTTTTTCCCCTTCGTAGTTTCCCTCTCTAACTACCATCGTGCACCAACCTGTTTTGGCTGACATTCCCTCTACCAAAGCCTCAGTTTTGCATTTCAACTGTGTCAGAAACACTGAAATTCTGAAAATAATTCAGCAGAGTGAGAGCTTCCAGACTGTGAAGATTCACATACTGTCGTTTTCATTATTTCACTCCCCTCTCATTGATTACAGACCTTATTACATCTCCAGCCCTGACAAGGAAAAAGCTTTTAAGTGGTTTCAGCTCAGCTACACTACCAAATTAGCAATGCAACAGAAATGCATGCCAAGGGAAGAGGAGCTGGGATTGAAATTCTGCACACAAACAATACTGATTAGGCATATTAAGTTCCAGAGGCACAGTTGGCTGAATGCAAAGCGAAGGTATCTGCAAGAAACCTGAGCAAAACCAACTTAAGAAAAGGAGCAATATTAACAATGCCCAAGTATGAAAGTCTCAGAGATGAATTGGATTTGAAAAACATAATTGAATTTCCAGTAACAGGGATGAAATCTGTTGCAAAGAGCCATTCTGCTGGGTATTACACACAGTTTGTGTACAGTCTGGATATGGAGTCAAATGCAGCTCCCCACCCAGGAAGGCATGCATGATTTCATTTACACAGCAGAGATCTTGCACTAACAGGAGCATACAGCTGTTCATGGAAACACAGACTGAGCTGCCTTTTAACGACTGCAAGCACAACTTCAGCCTCAATTTGATTTGGCAAATGTCCTTCAAAACAACAGCCATGTTTTACATAGCAAACTGCCTTCGGACTTCCAATACTTAGAAAACACCATGTGAGTGGGTTCTGAGTGGGTTCTCTCCTGCTCCCTCTAGCTGACACCAAACCAACATCCCAGTAGCACATCAGCAGGCTGACGCCTGAAGTCTGCTTTCAGACACGACAGGCACCACCTTACCTGCACCTTCAGCAGTTTTATTTTGGAGAGCATTTTGCTGTTTTCCCGGAGAAGCCAAGCAGAAAGTTGCACACACTTCAGGAATAGCAATATAGGGATGCATACAAATTAAATTATTAATTATTCCCGGAAGAGAAGAAAACCCACAGAAGACATTAGCTTCCTGCAGACAAAAGCAGCAGTACCAGGAGCTTCAGCATTGGCTGTGAGCACCTCCCAGCAGAGGGGCTGGCCTGCAGGCTGCCTGGCACTGGGGGCCTTGGAGGAGCCAGCAATGAACTCAGGCATCAGGTGCAGCAAGAAACTGAGCAGTGCCTCGTGTGTGACTGGGAGACACTGAGCAGCACAGAAGGGAAACAAACCCCATCTGCACTGGGGCACCCAGACCTTCTGTGCCACGATCCCTAAAGAGGGCTTTAAAAAAAAAACATACAAAAAGCCAAACAACCCAAACTTGGTGATCTTCGGGGAGCCACGCAATAACTATTTTCTTCAAGAATGAGGAAGATGGCACCTGAGGCACACGCACACAGAGTGACTGGGAGAGAATGCACTTCTGTGCCACGGATTTGAAATGGAGTCCCCGGGATGTCAGGAAAAGGGAGAAACACAAAAGCAATTTATTGACATGGGGATTTTTTGCTTCCAAAAGATCTGTTTGAAGGTGATGGCAAATAATTTAACCTCACTTCCTACTACAGTCTCAAGTGCTCATCATGATGATTCCTAAGAGACTGAGAGATGGGTCTCTTGCTTCAGGCAAATCTTCGCAAGAGAAAAATATTGCAACAGAGCGAGAGAAAAAGAACCAACAACCACCACCCACCAGAGCAGCAAGAATACAGAGAGGAAGAAGTCCTCGTGTATGATCTCCTCCAGAAGTGAAGTGAAGCTTTAAGAACTCACGGCTGTACTTTTTGCATCAGCACCAGGGTGATGCTTAACACTCCTTTCTATGGAAAAGGAGCTGAGAAGCTTGTTTTTCATGTTTTCCTCTGCATTTCTCCTTCAGATGATTCCTCTGGACTCATCGCCAGTATTCACAGAACGCCAGCAGTATGATACAAAGTGTAAAGAATGCTGCAAGGACAATTTCTGCGGCGTGTAATTCATACAATGAACAGACTTCAAAATCCCAATTAATCAGCTCTTACAGTAGATGAATGCAGACACCGGCTCAGTTTCTCGAGGATTAAGCACATTTTCAAAGGAACTTAACACAATAATACTGTTGAGAACCTGCTGATAGCCATCATTAACAAGAGATGTAATTGAAAGATTGCAGAACGCTTGCAGGATGGAGCAGGCAGCCTCTCTTTGGACAAGAGCTCATCATCTGGCTGAGTGCTGGCAAAACCACACACAGTTCACACATCCAGAGCTCGGTTAGCAGCCTCACAAACCTGATGCCTGATAGCCATGAGATGCCCACCATGCAGCACATGCAGGCACCAGTCTGCAGCTGCCCGTATGCCACCTCAACCGCACTGCAGCCGCCTCCTGCACCTCATCCTGTGCAGAGCTCAGCAGTGCAGCTGCTCCTGCTGTGCCCGTGCCCCTCACAAACAAAGCTCAGCAGCACAGAACAGCTCTAGTAGACAAAGACGTAGACCCAGAGCTTGTCAGAACAAGGTCAGAGCTGTTACTCCTCCCGTGTTCTCTCATGGAACAGGCACTGCTGTGCACACAGGGGCTGCAGAATCCAAAGGTTTCTCCGAATAAGATCTTTATTTGAAAGTAGACAAATATCAGAGTCTGAGAAAAGCTAACAATGTGCGAGAGTAAATATTGTAATTTGAACATGAGGAGAACGACAATCAGGCCCCTTTGCAATATAATCCACGTATTGTCTTTTTACAAAGAAATCCAAGATCCAATAATACTGCTATGTAGTTACAGTCATCTATCCAGTCCATGCTAATTCAGATCTCATTACAGACAAAAGCCTTTATCTCAATACCATCAATCCAATCCCCATGGATTCTGTTAAGGGAAAAAGATGAACTCTCAGATTTCCACTGCTCTTTGAACATCTCCCCGTGCTCGGACCAGACCTGGCACATGGCACCGTTTTGTGCAGGCTCAGGGGCAGAGGCACCGGCCAGGGCAGCCCAGCCAGCGCTGAGCACCTGCCTTGCTGCTGAGGCTCACACCTGGGCCTTGCTGCTCCTTGATCTGCTGCACCCTTCCATGTCAGCATGGCTCTAGAGCTCCTGCAGCTCCGCTTGAGATGGGAAACTTCACACCGCACACCAGATATGCCAACCAGGACAATTGGTCTACACTGGAAACAAGCAGGGATGACTTGTACAACTAGAATGTGTGTTATACGCTCCTGATCCTCTCTCAGACATTGTCAACATACAGCTGTGCTTAGTGGTTCCAGTGGTTCCACCAAAACCCAACCAACTCAGAAGCACACGTAGCCAGCTTCACCTACACCTCTCAGCTAATACTGATTCTTTCTCCATTACACTGATTCAACCCACTGTAGCAGTTTCTGTTCTCTGGTGTGTATATGTATCTAAGAGAACAGATTTTAGATTAGAAAGCTGACCCAACTTTCTTATTCGGTGCGTTCTCTGTGCGTTCAGCAGTCCTATTGAAACATCTGCAATAGCTGTCATTTGTACTCCAACACTGAAGCACCACAGCCATAAGAAGGCAGCACCAGCAAGGCAAGTCACTGACACTTCACAGCTACAACTTCCCAACGTGCAAATAAAGCAAGCTTCTTGTAGCAGTAACTGCTGGTGAAGTCAATGACCACGGACACATCCAGAAGAAGCACTTAAATATTAGAAGGCTTAAATTAGAGCCATCTTAATATTTAAGCACCTGGCTAAAATCATAGTTTGCAAATAGAGGAACGTACGTAAATAGCAAGGAGAGGGCCATAGAATCGCAGGGCTTTGTTGTCAAATCACCTTGACAATCTAGAAATAAAAGCACCATTAAGAAATATATTTCAGAAAGATAATAGAGTTTGGAGAACCATAAAACTGGTTTACCTTAAGAATAAACTGTTCAAGGTTGGTTTAATGTTGGTTGAATCAATCATTGCAGGGTTCTTTCAGGAAATTGGGCTCTGTATGTTTTGAAGTACTGTGATGCTACACAAGATTAACTGTTTGAGCTGAAGGTTTGCAGGTCATTAAGTTATAACACAGACTTGGAACGATCTAATGCTCTGTGGAAAAATATGTTGTTCAGAAAAACAAAGAGCCAGTCAGCTTGCACACTGGTGCTTAACGTGGTTCATTTGCTCCTCAACTTTTGCACAGCACATTTTCCTTCTGACAGATGTTAGCAACAAGCAGCTTTAGCAGGCTAAAGACTGTTGAAGTACCCACAAAATCGGATGCAAAGCGAAGGACTAAAATTCTGAGTTTCACACTGGAACAAACATTCACCAACCAACCAAACTCACATCATCTCTCAGCTACAGCAGCACTGGCCCAGAAAGTTCTTGGAGTCCCCCAGAGATGAGCTGCAGCTGGGAGATGTATCTCAGCAACAAACCAATGTGTGTTCCAGTAAAACTCCATCTTGGATCTTTTTTCCCTGCAAATACCGCACTTTAAGAGAACCTACAACTGCTGTCATGTATAATGTGAAAGACGGTGTCAGAGGAGAAAGAGCCAGCCAGCAGAAGTTGTTGATGGCAGTGTGTTGCAAACATATAAATAAGGCACTCACTAGCAAGGAAATACTATGCATATGTCCAGAGAAAGGAGAAAAGCTTCCTGGCCGATGCTCCTTACACCATAATGTGAATGCAGCACCTTTGCCACCAGATGCCACCCTCCCCTCCTTCTGACCCATCACAGCCCAGAGATGCACCCTCAGGGGCACAGGAGCTCACCCCCCATTCACTGCAATGTGGGGATCTGCACTCCCAATGCTGCACGAGGTGCTCAGAGTGCACAGCACAGAGACAGCCCCTGTACAAACACTGCAGGACCACGGGCTGCTCCCTGGAGGCAAGCTCTCTTGTTCCAGTTCAAATATTAAGCACAACGCTCCCTTTTTCACTAAGGCCTTTGCTACATTTCTGTCACTTTGGCTCGCAGGCAGCCTTCTCCCAGCATTTTCTTTAGAGCAAGTCATTGCTTGAGCCAACATCAGGGCTGTGCCATCAGACTGATTACACTTCCAGATAATTAGAAAAGCTCTCTGAGCAGTCTCCATTCTGAGAGATGACATCCAAGGTGACACCACCCTGATATCTCTTCATTAAGTCTCCTTGAGTGTAAAGCCTTCTGAATTAAAAGCTATGTTTAAAAAGTGAAAACAGTCAAGTGTTGCAATTTCCCTTTCAGTTAGCACTACACTCCAGGCTGGCATTTCGTTAAAAATGCAGGTCCTCCTCGTGTGGCTGATGCTGCTGGGTATTGCAAGTCCTCTCATTTCTTTTGTGGGCACCTTTCTGCCATACTTGGGCACTGGTGCTTCCTCTGGAGCAGGGAACAGTCCACAGCCACACAAATGGGAGCACCCATGGGACAGCCACACTGCTAGCACAGCAACCTGCAGGCACAGCCCCACGGCCCGCATGGGGCAGGGGGTCACGGTGCAATAATTCCAAATATTCTGCACTGCGCATTTGATTTCAGTAACCACTTTGAAACTTATGTACAGCCTGGTTCATGGCAATATGTACACAAACATCTGTTTTAGTGTCTTAATTCTGGCTCCCTCCATCTCAGAGCGCTGAAGGCACCAGCACAACTGTTTTTCCTCACTGAAACGTTTAGCTGAGCTCATAACCAAAGCACACACCTCATCTCCTCGCCTCTATGCATGCGAGCACAGCATTCTGCAAAGCTCTCCCCACACATTTTTACTACAGTTTTGCTCTCTATAAAAGCAGCTGCCTTCTTCCGTTAGATGTTCCCTATTAAAAACAAGCATGTAAACACTTTTGCCACAATACATGGTACTAAAGACTCATTTTTGTCAAAATACTTCTGCATTACCTTGACGTGGCCTGTTTTGGCTGAAGGGAGTCATTGGTATTCTGGAAAGTAAGCAGCAAGAAGTAAACCAACAAAGAACTGTCTGAGACCAATACTTTGTACTATTGTGCTGCTCCAGTGATTGCGTGAGATTCCCCATAGAGTTTGATGAAGTGTCCTCAAAAGCAAATCACAGCATTCCTCAAGGACAGAGGCAGCGGCTCCAGGGGCTGGCAAGCCCCAAAGGCAGCACCTGGCTGAAGCAGTGCTGTTTGGTGCATACAGAACGGATCCCTCTCTGCTTTGGGGACAGCTTGGCTGTCTGTTGTACACATCCACGCTGCTGTGACATGGCCTGCATCCCAGCAGAAATTGCTGCACAACAATACAGGTGTCCTTGGCAGTGGCACGACTTGCAGTGCTGGATCGTGTCCTGGATTATGCCAAAGTCAGTCACTCGCCAGAAACAGTGTTAATTACAGCAATACGTTACATTTAGCCTTGTCTAGAAATAAGGCATGGTGTGCTAAATGCACTCTAATTTTCTCACCCTACCTCTATCCATCCCAATCAGGATAAATTTTTCATGCATAAATGATGTTACAAGCTTCGTGTGGAGACCCCTCAGAAAGCTGCAGTGCTAAAAGGCCTGGTGCCCACAAGGCGGACTCTTGGAGGGGCCTTTCTTTGTCACCTACGCACACCTGTATGAGCCAAAGACTCCTGCAAAGTGCACGAGCTCAGCTGAGGAGCAGGAGCCCCAGTGCTCAGCAGCACGAGTGCCGTCAGAAACTGATGGCCTGTGGCCTAGTACCTCGCTGCATTACAAATTACCAATCAAGTTCTAAAATAATGATGATCATTCATGATATTATCACATGAAAGGGGCATTAAGATTCTCATACCAGCAATATAATTCAAAGCTAATGTTTTTTCTGATGCACGATTTACCTCGGTTTGTACAAGAGGGAAGGAAGATGTCAGGGCAGGGCATGTCACTGGTGCAATACCCAGCTGTAACGTGGTACTGCAGTGCAATAGGATAAGTTAGCCATCAAAAATAAACGTTTCTGCTGAACCTAAGGTGTGGGAAGGGTGAAAACCATTCTTTATTGGCATCAGAAGGCAAAATCCGTGAGCAACTCACCCTCTTTTTTAACAAAATAATTGCAGAAAAAATAAGGGCACTGAAAATTTTAGGGATTATCCTCAAGATCTTTCTTGAGTGACTTTTATTTCAATTCCAGCCTTCAAAGGGAGATTCCAAATGCTAAATTTAATGGCAACGTATTCCCAGCGGGAACCGCACTGCTTCTGTGCACAGCCCTCCTACTCCCATCCATGAATTGAAATCAGAAACAGATGATATGAAATATGGAAAGTTTTCATCAGTTTTCAATCAAAGTAAAACATATCCTCCTATGAACTAATTTTCTTTGATCAAAATTCAACACAATTATTCAACACAACACTTTAACTGCTGCTATGAAAAACTGAAAGGAGGGGGGGAAGGAAAAGCAAAGGCCCAATGTCACATTACTGGCTATAATTACCCTCTTATGATATTGATGGTAATGTGACTGAAAAAATCTCATTCCTACTTTTCCAGTATCACTGAAGTAACACAATTTTCTTCTAGAGAAAACGAAAATATTTCATCCTCTGCCATTATTTTCCTACAGGTGCATTTCCATAGGACAAGAAGAAATGACCTCAAGTTGTGCCAGGGGAGAGTCAGGAAGAATTTCTTCTCAGAAAAGGTGGTCAGGCAGTGGCAAAGGCTGCTCAGGGAGTGCTGGGTCACTGTTCCTAAGGGTGTTTAAGGGAAGGGTAGATGCAGTACTTTGGGACACGGTTTAGTGGCAAATATTGGCAGAAGATGGACAGTTGGACTGAATGATGCTAGAGGTCCTTTCCAGCCTAATTGTATGATTTCCCCCTCAAAAGACAAAACTGCAGGCAGATGGGTATTGCAGCACCACTCTGCTGGCTTACGAGCAGGAAGTGCTTTGACATGGCTGGTGGTCACTCTGTGATTTGTAGACACACAAAAGGCTCAAGCATGGAATATTCTCCATATAAAACCAACTCCCAGAAACCCAGCAAGCTACTCTGTGCTCAAATGAAAGTCCCTCTGGGTCCTGTGGAAAATACTGATTTTCCTTCTACATGGACAGCCAGAAAAAGGAAGAAAGAAGAATGAAATGTTGTCTCTCTTCACCTACTCTTGTCCCTCGAGGCTGATGCTGCTGTTCCATTTTCTCAACAACCAACAAACATTCAATTTATTTTTTTCAGTCTGCCTGCAGCCAAGCTTCCCTCCATCAGCCGTGCAGCCGCCCAACACGGCCTCATTCAGCAGCATGAGGAGGGAGCAGTGCCTGCACTCACCTGTGCATTTGCGGTCTGTATCCTCCTTCTTCGACCCGCTGATGGTTAGCTTGCAGTTGAAGTTCTCCTCCCAGTACTCAGCAAACCACACGTTCCTCCTGTTGTTCTCCAGGGTGCGGGAGGTGAAGTAGGCATCGAACCCTGCAGGAGGAGACAGACAAAGCTCAGTCTTGGCTCCTGCTTCATGGTGAGTGTTGCAGCCTGAGGAACAAAGCCACTGCTCACATCTCCTTCAACAGCAGGCACGTGTTCATGTCTGTCCACCTCATGAGAGGCCCATGGAGAGAATGGAAATCACTTGCACATTTTATCTCCTCAATTGCACCTTGCAAGATGTACTCAGCTACGGGCTGAGAGTTACAAAACCAGGTAAAATACATGTAGAAGAGATTAATATTAAAAAGAAAGTTATAAGCAAGAAGCGCAGATTAGATATACACAGATAAGGAATGAAGATAAATGATACTTGGTGGAGCTCAATACAACTGTAATTTTTTAATTAACCTCTCCAGACCTCTAGAGAATGCAGCTCCATCTCACTCAATTGGCCATTATCAGTACAACTTCATACTTTTGCATCGTGTCTCTTCATCTCCCCTCCAGACGAATAAACGTGGCACAGAACTTCGCAGAGGTGACTGGAAAGCAAAGCTGGGTGCTTGGCTTAAATGACCTCCACAGCCTGCAGTGGGAGGCTTCCCTGCCCGGGCCCATCAGACTCAGTCCATCACTGAGGCAGTGCAGGCACAAAGCCCCTGTGTTTTATTTTCTATTTACCAAAGCGCTTAGTGTTCTGTAGTATCTGAAACAAAATATTGCATAGCTGTGTAGCACTGAGTATTTCATGATTTTTATCTGGCTCATATCCTATCTCTCTTTAGCACCTCAACTTGCCAAGAAAAAGAGACTTGGATTTTTTTTTTTTTTTTTTTTCCAGTTCATTAAATTCTGGTAATAAATTGGATCTGCCATAGCGCAGCAATAGTTTCAAATCAAGCCAAGTATTCCTTAACAATACAGACAATACCCTTCAAAGATCATCCTCATTTTATTGGAGTTTTCCTTACAGTAGCATACAGAACTCCAGGAGAAATATTTATTTTCCCAATGAGCAGTGGTAGTTTTAGTCCAAATCACTAATTACCCAGGCCACTGCTGTTTGCCCCTGTATTTAAGCACTCTTCCATCAGCTGTTCTCTTTCAAAGCTGAGATGACTCCTTACAGCCTGAAGGAACCCTTGTGCACACAGATACTTGCCTATCAATAGGCAGATCCCCCAGGTAGGTGTGATGCCAGCAATCTGGCCTTTGCACTGCAATAAGCAGAGCTCCCAGGCCCTGCCTGCTCTCCCAGTGAACCCATGCTTTCCATCTCCACTTTTTTTCCTTTTACCATCCCAGCTTGCTCTGGGTTTTGCTTGTCTGTTTAGTAAGGAAAGTATCTGCGTGGGACAAATACAGCACTGCATGAGCACATGCTCATACAAAAACCCTTTTTTGTTTTGGTAGCCAACATATATATGCATGTAGGTGTCACGTATGCATACAGCAGGTAGTACAGACATCACAAATACATGCATATATGATCTGCAGTACTGATAACCCTATTGCAGCTTTGTCCATTTTAAGGCAAAACCTTTTATTTCTTATTCCTGGCCAACACAACTCTAGCTACGCCAGCAAAGACATTTAAGGCACAATCAAGACAGATTTCCTTCCTGAAGTTTCACAGATGAGTTGAAAAGTCAGCAGCAGCACCTGGCCCTCCCAGCCAGCTCAGCACAGAGCTCTGCCTGGAGGGATTGCTGGGGAAAGCAGATATATTCATCTGTTACTCTGAGAGTCATTATACTAATTTCCCAAACCTGACAGTCACTGTGCAGTAAGGGGGCTGTGCTCATTCTCTTCAGAGAGTTACATAATTCTTCCAGCAAGTGTATTTCAATAGCAGGATATTCATCACTGCTGCTGGCGGAGTGGAGCCTTCCTATGTCTTTCAAGTTATGTCTTTAGTCTGCAACGAGCAACGTGAGAGCTTTTGCTTAAGGAGACAGCCTAGATTCACTGTTTTGAATGTAACCTTCCAGAACTGTAATCAAATTTCAAATTCTGGTTACGAGGCAGTTTTGCCTCTTGTTACGAAGACAGTTGAAGTATTCAAGCTATCACACAGAATCACATAGAAAACTGTGATGATCTGAAGCATAAGGCAGATCACAAGTAAAGAAGGCTTGAAAAAGTCTGGTTGCACACAGAGAGGCTCAGGGTAAGTTACCTGACATACTAAAAAGTGCAAATCCACCAAAGAGACAAATCTCAGCTTTTCTGTCTTGTTCCTTTGCATAGCTTTGCAGCTTATAAAGGTTCCAGGCAGCGGAAACAAGGAAACAGCAAGCTCTTACAAGTACTAAACTATCTCTGGCTCTTCTGATTTTGCAGTTAAGAGTTGCAGTAAATACATACCCTGCTGAAAGAGAAAAAAAGTTCCCTGCACCGTGGCCAACAATTTGTCTCTCTGAAATAAGTGGGTAAATTGACTCAATCTGGCACCCCACACAATGAAATGGAGGCAGAAGAAAAACATATGGCCTCATTAAATTAGCTTAGCAACCCATGTACTACGGGATAAAAATAGACAGCATGTAAACAGATGTTTTCAAACAAGAAAGAAAATGAGGAGTGGGGTCAACCTGTCTCCTCACGTTAGCTCTGTGCCCTACTGACCCAACCAGAACACATTTTGCTAATTCTGAGCCTACTGTTCACGAGGCGCATCCAAAGCCTGCTGCTCATAAAGCATAACGCATATCAACGCCAAAGAAATAAACACCGGGGTCTTCCAAAACCAGGCTGAAAGCAGTTTCAATGTTGTCTGCAGCCAAGCTTGAAAATATGCCCCTTTTGCTAAAAATACACCAGAATGCCTCCAAACCACCGCAAGCTGTGAGCAGCATGACCCCAAAGCTTCATGCTGCAACCTGCAAGCAAAACAACAGCATGGATAGAAGGCCTCGGTGCTGCACGTAAGCAATTCTGCAGACTCACCCTGGATATGTGTCATCTCCATGTACTCAAAACTGCTGTCCAGCCCTTAGTGTTGTTTTTGCAGCTTGAAATGAAAACTTTCCAGACTAAAACTGGACAAAGCTGCAGGAAAAGAGCAGAGCTGCGATGGCTGAGACCCCACACCTCTCCAGCTGTGTATTTATCCCCAGGGAGGCACCTAACAGGGATTCCCACCTTTTAAGGAAACCACGTAGCAAAATCCCCCTGCCTCAGCTGTTCCACTGTTCCACTTTGGGGTTTGTTCCTACGCACTGCCTCTAGAAAGGAAAGCACAATTTCTGCTCGTCTGTGCTGAAGCATCCTATGGAAAACACTCGTTTGACAGAAGCCAAAATCTAAGAGTATTTCCTAGGTTTTCTTGTTGCATACCAGCTAAACCTGCTTTCCTGTAAACCTACGTGCATTAATTTTATTACTGCTTAAACGAGCACTTCAAAGGGGATCTGTGGTCATAAAACCTGCGATGAATAGATCTTGGAAAGAGAAACAATATACTTGACCAATGTTCCAAAGTAAGCGACCTCTATGAAAAGTGCTTAATAAGACAAAATCAATACATCTTGATAAAACTGTAATAGAATTCCACAAGAATTACTCTAAACCTTTACAGATTTAATAACAAATAATGACATTCTCATTGATTTTTTAATGATCCCTCCCCACTCTCAAGAAGGAAGACAGATCCCTATTAAAGAGTGAACAGTTTTAATCAGTGTTTTCTATTGACCAAGCCGAGCAGCCAAGAGACTGACGGAGGGTCAGAGGTAAGCAGAGGCCAGATGTCCATTAAGCGTTGGCTGTGCAGAAACTCTCAGCCCTCACTTAATTCTGACACAGCCTATCATAACCGAACTCTGCCTGCTTACAGCAGATCAGATTTTCTGCAGCTTAGTTACAGGTTGGTTTAGAATGCTCAGTAAAATCCCACTGCTCCCAGAACGTGGCTGGGTTACTCTGTATCGGCTTTTTTTTCCCTCTCTATATCCTATTATTCACAAGAATGCAGAAAAAAGGAGTTATCACCACTATCTGAACTGAACATGCACCACACTCATTGCTCTGTGACTTCAGACAGCAATCATCATTTTGGTTTTTTCCACTGCTATTTTTGGACAGGTAATTGTATGAAACAATTTAAAGCAATTTTTAAGAAGGAACCCAGAAGAAAAAATAAGTTTTTCAATTAAGAGGAAAAAAGATCTATCTTTACTATTTATAAACATCCATTAGATGCATGGCTAATAAGTAAACAAGACCCGAGTATTCTATAGTTTAGCCTTTCATTTCATCAATCATTTGCCAGGGTGGTAAAATTGCTGCCTTGCAACCAACCTTGCCATGGATCAGAATTAAATACCACAAATCCCATGATGAATTCTATGACCTCTCAACTGAAGAACAGTCTGTGTTGAGGTTATTGTATTTAGACCACTAACTGTAAGACTATGGTGGGGCTATGGAAAGACACATGCTATGTGATTTTGAGATAACCCACACAGATTTAGTTACTGTGAGTTTATTGAACAGCTTGGACTCCAGCAGCTTATCCTGATCCACGATTACAATCAACAGCTTTCTCCATTTCAGAAGGCTGCCAACTTTTGCATCAATACAGAACATCCATGTTACTTTCTTCAGTGCGTTGGGTGCGAACCATTTTGAGTGCCACATCATCACTGAGCAGTTCCTGCCATGTTTTACCACCCAAAACCCAGGATCCCACCCACCACAGCTCCCTAACGTGGCACCCAGCCTCACCCTACAGGACCGCGCACTCGGGTGTCCATCCGACAGCTTTCCTCCTGTTAGCGCTCCAACATCTTGCACGTCACATTACCAGCACATTTGCTAGGGCTAATTACATTAAAGTGATTGAATTTCTTCAGATGGGAATTATAAATGATACAATTACATACAAAATAGAGCTGCTGCAACACCTGTCTTAGAAAACCTGCAGCTACTGCTAATTTCCTCTCTCACCACTCCTCCCGGAGCCGGCAGATCACCCAGCGCACCCTCCACACTACAGCAGGTTCCCTCCAGTCAGCTTCTCAGGATTAGGTAACTTCCCACTATATTCAGCCTGACCTGTAGCTTCTTAATTCTTGGAAAAAGCCCAAACTGGAGTCTGCCTCCAAGATGCACAAACGCGTTGTCTCAAGTCCCTTAGTCAGCACTATTTCTACACTCCCACGTATCAAGCAGCTGCCCTGTTAACAAAACAGCTCCAGCCTGTGGCTTTCAATCAGAGGACATCTTAAACACACACCCAATTCTACACAATTTTTTTTTTTTTTAATTATTCTGATTCAGAAACCATTAAAATTTCATGTGCGCAAACGTGTTCTCTATAATGACAGACTTTAAGCAGGTGTTTAAGCTTAATCTTTTTGAGCTGAAGCCAACAAGACAACTTAAATGCAGAACGCTGAGCACAGGAGTAAGAGTTTGGGATTCAGGGGCTCGGGGAGTTGGATGACCCAACCAAAAAAGCTGGATGCTTAAAGGTACATGTATGAATAATCACTTCCTACTTTTGTACACTGCCAAGTATTACTCCAGTGTGGCAAGATTTAGCGACTTCCCAGTGTTGCCCATATATCATACTTAAGAAAATTACTTTTTCAGCAAACACCTCTAAGATATAGATAGCTATTTTATGAGATTTTACAAATGAAAATAGGTCTTATTACTTTAAATCCTTTCGATTTCATTAAATCATTACTCTTACACAGAGAAAGATGATTTTACCTAATGGGTTTATTTTCTACCTTGGGGGATTAATGCATAAATTAATCACATGGTGAAGACACAGAGTTTTTAAGAGGGGGGGTGCAGGGGAAGGGAGCAGATCCCCAGACAGCCTTCTGCTGGGATGTGCAGGTGAGGGCAGAGTCCTCACCAGGCTGCAATGACACCGTGCTCTGAGTACATCCACACGTCTGCTACTTCAGGCAGGGCACCTGCAGGGCCATTGCACGCTCATTCTCTATCGGGATAGGAATCATCACCGGCCCTGTGACGGACTCAGAATTTACCAGAGGCTGATAAGAAACTCCGCATATCAAGTTTTATCTGAGCGCTTCATTCTGTGCTGTTTGTGGTCAGCCAGCCAAAATGAAAACATCAGCACAGCATGCAGCCCTTCTGAGGAAATGCTCGCGGAGATCCAACCTCCTCATCACTTCTCAGAAAGGTGCTCCAGGCCCAGGCACTGCGAAGGAAGGAAGACACCCCGCATCGAGGAGCCGGCGATGACAAGAACTGTGGCTCATTCTCGAGCGGAAAATGAGGCTTGCTAACTTGTGGTTGTTCTTTACACAAAGAATCCCCCAATGATTTATTTCTAACATTAATCTTGCATCTCTCCTTCCATCTGATGTTACACGCTGCCCATTTTCTGCCTGAAAGCATAATGCTCGTTTCCTTGGCAGTGATGGCCAAGGGAATTATACGTGCTTTGGAGGCTAAACCGGGCTCCAGGGCTAACGATGTGGTTTTCTATGGTCAACTGCATTACAGCAGGGAGGGGAGCAGTGGGGAAAAGAGAAGACAAGTTGACAGACGAGGCAGTTATCACGGGGAAAACAGCAGGCAGATACCAATAGGGAAAGAGTGGGCAGCAAGGAGAGATGCTCCCGTTCCACTGCAGCTCTGCCCAAGAGCCAACACTAAACTGGCTCCAGTGAAACCAGCAGCAGCCAAAAGAAGTTTCCAGTATCCCAGAAGAGGAACTCTGGGCAGTCTGATCTAGGAATCCTCAGTGGCGATGCACGATCGGCGTGGATGAAGAAGCTATTCCTAAATAAGCCTTCTATGCCACTTCTTGTTTACCACATCATTGCTACGCCCTGTGAAGCATTACTTTCATGCATCAGTAATGATTTCGAGGGCAGTCAGGTCATTGGTGGTTGTTATTTAATAAGGAAAATAATAAAACCAGAGCATTTGACCTAACACATCTCTCTTGTGCCTGAAGTGTTTTCATTCTCAGACCACGTGGTCTGTGAGCAAATAGAACAGATTGACCTAATTTCACAAGCAGTTTTTATTAGTTTACATTAGTTTTATTCTCCTCTACTTTGTCCAAATCCTGCCCACGCTAATAAAGGCCAGCTACAGAAATTTCATTCACCCAGCCAGTAACTTATGGTTACTGATGCCAAGTGAGTTGAGAGCAGCTACTCAATTTTCTGATTTCCTTAGCCTTCAAGCCAAAATGGTTTAATTCGCTAACATTAAATCTGGGATAAAAGCATTAGATATGGGATGATAAGATCGATTTTTAAGGCAGCCAGTCTTTTTTCAGATTTCACTGCATTGCTCCAGCTGTACACTATGTAGTATTGTGGAATTGGTAAGAGAGTTTACAGATTTTCTGGACCTCCTCAATAAAACCAAAACACTGAAAGGTTTTGTTAACTTCCTTCATGACAAAACAAAACAAAAGCAAAGCATTTTTGTAACAGTTGCAGATTGAAACATTGACAAAGGGTACGGTGGCTGATGTCACGTCTGAAATGTTTTTGTTATATGCTACATACATCATGGACAAAGGAAATTCAGCTTACAGTGCCTAGGGCAGATCTGTGAGTTTAAGCTGTAAAGCTTCTATTATGGAAATAGATGTATGTTGGCTAAGTACCATCGTTATCACTTTTATGAAATTATACAGCTGCCATGACAATGAGATCGTGACCCAGGTGGTGTCTAGACAGCACTGTAGTAGGAAGGTTAAATACACAAGTGTATTATTATTCATTATTCTACACTTCATGGCCTTCGGGCACTTCTCAGTGTCACCAAGCTCCCATTTATATCAATATAAGAGTTAGAGGAAAATCCAAAATTTATTTATTCTATTGCTGATTCTACTGCTGTATCAGCTGAGAATGAGCTTTTTCCTGTTGCAGCAGGCTCCGGAGACACATGCAACAAAGAACTGATCCCTATCCCCTGCTGCCAGAATCCTAGGGATGGCATCACATATATCCCCTTACTGGAGCAGGAGATTTTGCTTTAACCCAAAAGGAATCCCTGTTTTCTCTATCAAAAGGAAAAGACCAAATCCATGTCTCAGAGAGCAAGGGAGCTGTTACAGGGCAGAAGATGAAGACAACTTGAGCTCTCTTCCCCCCAAACAACTACAGACTTCATAATGCGTGAGATTTTTGCATTTTAAGCCACAGAGGGACTTTCTAAGTTGACATCACTGTAAGTCACCGTGCTGCTTTATGTACACTGTGCTCTCCTTTCAGCTGAATACTCTACTTCTTATTCAAACGACTCCTGCTGCTGGGATGAATAATTCTTTTATGAAGTGGAATGTGCAGTCGCATAAGCCCACTCTTGCTAGTGAGGATCTGTAACTGCTGTAAAGACTATCACCCGATTCAGGCAAAACCTAATAGCTTTAAGAATATATCCAGAAGTAGAATGTTTCTCAGTAATTTGCCTTATCCTGCTACACACTTATTAGAAATGGGATATTTGTGTTGCAAGGGCCTTATCCTGGAAGTATTCGCTTTTCCTCCCACCTGAAGATGGGGTAAAATGTTTCACATTTTTTTATTAGCTATATTGCAAGGCAACAAGATATTAGCCTTCTTCCCTTCTCACTTTCATAGTCTGCCTTGAAATTATTAGCTGCTTTCTGCTGCTGGAAGCTAAATCAGCTTTTACATCGATCTCCTCCAGCAGCAGCAGCAAAACTGCAATGGAGTGAAACAGGAACTCAAGCCAGGGCAGGGAGCAAAGCAGAGCTATGTCAGGCCAAGGTGCAAAAGCAGATCACTCTCTCCTATCACTGGCAGTTACTCTCAAAGCATGAGCTATTGTTTCAATATTTATTTTGCAATTAAGTATCTAACTAATCTCATCAATGCCTTCCTCCCTGTGTTTCTCTGGGTTCATTCCTCCTTCTCACCCTTCCTCCCTGCTCCACAGATGGCCCGTTTCATTTTAATAATGTAGAGCAGTGAAATCAGAGAGATACAGAGAGTCTAAATGCAGAACATGCCGGAGTGGTTCCTTCCCTTTGATAGCAGCAGCAGACAAAATGCACATCCCACATCCTTAAAAGCATTTAAACTCCAGTCATTTGCCTGCATAATTTAAAACACGGATAAAAGTACAGACATCTCTCTACATGGAGCAACCCCCAAACACAACGGGTGCATTAGTGACAGTGGGACACGCAGTGCTGGGTGACAGCAGGACAGAGGGGCCACATCCCAGCACGACGGGGCACGCAACCCAAACCTCCTCCTCACAGAGCATCTGTGCTGATGGGGCCGAGGCCCTCATGGCCACCACACAGCAGGGCCATGCACTCACTGCTTGCCACACACCACCCACATGCTCTGTGATCAGCTCCTTCAACACTGAGTCCATCCCCATCCATACATGTGTGCACAGCTGAGGTCACCTACCGACAGCAATAATCACCCCATGTAAATATATTTATGCATCCTCAAACACGGGTGCACAGTCCCATACTGACAAACCAGGAATGGAAAGATGCTGCTTTTTCTTTCTTTTCTTTTTCTGTTAAACTGTTGACATGGTAACAACAGCAGGATGAAAGTATCAACATTCCTTCAGATTGCTGTTTAACATGGTACCATTTTTTCCTGCAGAAATGCATTTTACAGAGCCCACGTGGCAGCAGATGTTGGCAGCACATCCCAGTGCAAGTGGTCAGCAGGGCTCACCAGTGTTTGGGCACAGGTATCTGTGCACAGCAGCTGGGTCACTTCTTAAACTACTGCATGTGCTAGCAATCTTACTGCCAAGTTCCACTTGAGAAAATATCCCTGAGAGAGAACTTGAGATCTCCACTGCACTCCTGCCTTTTTTTTTCTGAGGGGGGGGGGAGGAGAAAAAAGATTTGTCTCCTCAATTTTGACAGCTGAGTTCTTAGTTGTAATCAGGTTTTAATAATTCCATCCAGCTAGAGCATGCAAGGATGGGAGCAGCATGGAATAACAGCTATTCCCTCCTTCTCTACGGCCTCCTCAGCTGATGCTGCTAACACAGTAGCAGCACTCACTCCAGCTGTGCACATTAGTCATGTCAAACTGCAAGGTGCTATCAAAAACAAGTGCTCAGACTGACATGTGAAAAGGCAAATACAAAAATAATTCAGATTTCTGCAGCCAGAGGATGCAGTCCCCCACAGGATCTCTTGCATCGCCCCCAGTCACCTGTACTTGAAACACCAAGAATATTTTAGGGAAAAGAAGAAAACTTTCCATTTGTATTTAAATAATCCAGGAGCAAAATATCCTCTAGGCACATAATCCTCATCCTTTGATCACCTCTGCTGGCTTTTTCCTTGCCTCCTCTGTCTCAGGGCTATCCCACCCTGTCATGGTTTTGGCTGCGATAGTCAATTTTCTTTGTAAAGATTTGTACAGTTCTGAGTTATCAATTTTTCATAGAAATAATGGCTATAACACACTGAGGTCATGGCTTTGGTTTTCCCACTTTTCCAGTAAGAAGCCAGCAGACTGCACTCAGAAACCCCAGCCTTGTCTCTAAGGAGCCACACACAGACCTGAGAAGATCCACATCCTACAGCTGTAACTCCTTGAGCTGATACAGGGCTGCCAAACAGCCCTCACTGAGCCAACAGTGAGCACCAGTGAGAGCAGAGCTGTGGGACACGGGGCAGCAGGGCTGTGACCCTGCAGAGCAGAGAGACTGCAGGGTATCTCCCAGCAGAAACGCCTCTGCAGAGCTGAATAAGGCAATATGAACATAAGGGAACTTTTAAATGCTCTCAAGTTGCAAGATAATTTGTATTCCCCTCTCTTCATACCAACACATTAACCAAATACATTATTTCCATAATGAGGAGATGAACATCTGTGTGGCTTCCCAAAATTTCAAGTGGCAATACTTGAGACAAGTATTCTCTCCTTAGGGATCGACACATCAGCATTTTAAATCATTGCCAAAGCTAAAAACATCATTTAAATTCCCAGGAGGCCCTAAAGAACGATTTCAGGTATGATTTAGATTTTTTTTAAATCAAGTGCACCAATTCACTTCCACAAACTCGACTGCAGTAGTATTGTATCAGACTTGGTACTCAGCCCTGCACTTCAGTCTGCATTATTCGTCTCACTCAGGGTACAAAACAGAAGTGCCTGAACTACAGCCGCTGTCAGATGGAGGCACACGGAGCTCAGAGCCCCTCTGAGCTGAGCTCATCCCACTCTGCAGCATGTCAGCCCCACCAGCCAGGTGCAGGGGGGCACTTCTAACCAACACGGCTCCATTGCTTCCTATCTGCAGCGGAGTAAATCCACTAAACCCAAACATTTACTCAAGCCAAGGGAAATTTTCAGCTTCTGTAGTGGCTGTTGGCTGATTTTCTGTAAACAATTTCTTGACCAAGTGTGAGACCTGACCACTTAGCAAACTGTTGGCTGGAGAGCACCTCAAGACCACCAAAGACCCCAGGCAAGAACCCTGTATTCATACAGCATGAGTAGTATTGGATTGCACTCCGTATAGGTGGGCACTTTGTAGGAACTGTGTGAACAATTCACATACGTTGAACATGACAGTGGGTTACTTCCCACACGGTTTGCTCCTGTAACCAACCAAAGACAAATCTGTTTTTTCAGCATGACCTTCAATGGCACAGAGGGATGGCATTTCTCACCAACAGATAATTCTGCACTATCCTGCAATTATATTTCAATTACGAGACAAAAAGATTGTGTTTATCTGTCCTTACCAGGAAAAAAAATTCCTTGATCTTCTGACTCCAGTTTCATTATCCTTAGAGCTGGAACACGTGATCACACTGAGGATTCTTTCCTAAGCAGTTTTCAGTTTCTGTCATTAGAGCATTATCACACAGTCGCCAAAATGAAAACCCATTCCCAAAGCAGATCTGCAAGCCCAGCGTGAGTGAAGTGGGCACTTCAGCATTCACTGTGTCATCCTTAGGGAAATTACGTGTATTATTTCCCAAACTATTACTACTTCCAAAAGCCTATCATCCTTCAAGCATTACCAACACAAACCAAAAGGAGAAAGAACAACAAGCAAACAAAACCAAGCGCCTTTCACAGCCCTGCACAGCACAGAGCCTCCCTGTGCTCCACACCCCCACATCATCCATAGATGCTTACGCAGGAAAAGGTAGATGGTTGTGCAGCCACTATCAAACACGTCATACCTACAGCAAATATATTTGTAATGTATAATGTAAGCAGATTCATTTGCCACTTGCAAACATAAATACCATATTTGCATTTTACTCTCATAAAAAGCTCAAACATTTTTATTCTTGCTTTCCTTGATTTATTGTGAAGTGGTATTTATTTTCAGGCTGGCTAATAAAGAGGATGAATAAATGAATCATAGAACATGTCAGAGAGTAATTTTAAGTGGCCTCGAGGGACAACTTCATTGGGTTATAGCTATGGTCAGAAGTGGCATAAGGAAAAAAACATGTTGAATTAAGAAACCTTTGCTTTCAGTATCAAAAACTGAATCCAAAGAGGAAATTCACACTCATTATGATTTGTAAAGAGTGATGGAACAGATGATAACAAAAGATAAAGAAATGCTGAGATGTATGAATTTAGAATGCATGAAATGATGTGTTACTGTAAATACATCAGACTCAAAGCAATCCTGGGACAAGATGCACCACACAGGACTGAACCACACCTAAATTTTCAGACATTCTGGTAAGACAGGAGGGTTGCTAAAGGAGCAGAAGCGAGGAGCACTGCAGATAAGCGCTCGCCTTGTACCTGTCAGGCAGGGGGTGAGGAAGGAGATGTGGCCCTGCAAAGACCAGAGCAAGCCCATGGGGTGCCTGAGGGTGCTGACAGTGTTGGCACAGTGTGTCCCAGCTCCTCCCTGCTGCCCCAAGGGACCTGCCTTGCCTCGTGCCTGCACAGCACAGGACCCAGGGCAGGGCTGGGAGGCCGCTGCCACTCCGTGCACAGAAGCTCCTCCAATGGGCTGCACTGGTATTTGCTTAGCAGATGGCAGGGGGGGGTTGTTTCTTTTGTTTTAATTCCTAATATACGAAGCTATTTTAATTCCTTGTTGCAAAAAATAACCCTTGTAGAAACGGCCGATGACGGAACCTTTTATTTCTTCCATCACCTTATGGCACAAGCAGATTGTATTTGTATTCTGCGTTTCACTGCCCCCAATTTCAGTGTCTGAAGCTTCCTAAATTAAAACAGTGTGATCATTGCGAAGGAAAATAAACAGTCAGGTCTGTGGACCTAATCCCGAAGTTCCCCCTTTGGAACTCTTTCTTGGGACCAAACTCATCACATGTGGGAATCAGCACTAGGAGAAACCACCAGGGCTTCTGATCAAACAGTGGCATCCCTGCTGGCCTGCTTGGCAGCAGCTATGGGTAGGCCACCAGGTGCTGGACTGGAAATGCTACACACTGTGCTGAACTCCTTCCTGCTTTGCCAGAGCCAAACATCAGAGATGACAAATGACCTGTGCCATTAATAGCAGCCTGTGGTTCCCAGCCCTCCTGCAGAGCGGTGCTTTCAAAACTAAATGCATGGCTGTTTTTACCTGAAACAGTTTATTTCAGAACGCTCTTGCAATTCCTTCTTTACTAGAAAAATACGTTAAATACAAATGGTGAAAGAAATATTCTGCTCATATTACTTTCCTTGGAGGTAAAAAAACAAACATGTTAACCTCTCCTGCCCCTTTGTTTCTGCAGTGAGGCTGCTCATGCTCCTCGCACAGCTCTGGTGCATCATCCCGGCTCCCTGCACTGCCTGCGCTGAGTCGCGGAGGCAACCACAACGTGAGCACTGTGCCTGGCATGGTCCCAGTGCCAAACTGCTCTGAGCGAGTGGGAGAAGGTGACGAAATCTTTTCTGACTCCTGTTTCTATGCCTGAAGAAAACGACAAACTAAAACATTACTTTTTAAACTTCTCGTGAGACAGATCTGCTCAGCAGCTCAGGAGGGGCTCCTCTGTGTCAGTGCAGTGACATCCCCTGAGCCTCACCACCACAGCACACCTCTCTGAGAGGTGCTTGAAAATTCAGATCAGCCACAGAATCACAGAACGGCCAGGGTTGGGAGGGACCTCAAGGATCATGAAGCTCCAACCCCCTGCCACATGCAGGGCCACCAACCTCCACATTTAATGCTACACCAGGCTGACCAAGGTCCCATCCAACCTGGCCTTGAACACCTCCAGGGATGGACGGGGCATCCACAGCCTCTCTGGGCAGCCGTTCCAGCAGCTCACCACTCTCACAGCACAGAACTTCACTCTGACATCCAACCTAAACCTCCCTTCCCTCAACTTCAAACCATTTCCCCTTGTCCTGCAGTTATCTACCCTGCCAAAGAGTTGATTCCCCTCCTGTCTGTAGGCTCCCTTTAGGTACTGAAGGCTGCAATGAGGTCACCCCACAGCCTTCTTTTCTCCAGGCTGAACAAGCCCAGCTCCCTCAGCCTGTCCTCATAGGGAGGCACTCCAGCCCCCTGATCATCTTCGAGGCTCTCCTCTGGACCCTCTCAGCCAAATTTCTTCTGTATTTCTGAAGTGGTTGGAAATGGCTCAGCCAAGCCATACTGGGACTCTTCCTCCCTGCAAGTTAAGCATCAGTAGAAAAGATCTAATTGAGCACTGCTCATTGTCAGACCCAGAGAATGTCATTGGATACAAAAGGAAATGACTTCCTGCAGTGACTGACACGAAGCAACACCTTGCCGAATCCTTTCCTAGCTTTGAGATCATGAGATTTGTTTTTAGATCATGGGAAAAGCCTTTTGCACACCTTCAGGATTGCTTTTTACCTTTTGGTATTACCTAACAGTCCTCCCTGGGGACAACAAAAGAGGAACTTTGGCTGCTAAGTCTTTCTATATATGTTACAGATCCTGGAAATCCTGCCAGTTTTACTAGCAGATGGAAAATGAATTCAAACAAATGAGTCTTATAACTCTGCATGGAAGCAGGGACTAACAGCACTAGAAAACACCAGGATTTCCTAATGTTCCACTTGGGGGGGTTGAACAACAAGCAGGCATTTGCCTTGTGTGCTGGCCATGCACTGTTCTCACAGGGATGGGGTGGCTGTGTGCCAGCCTCAGCTGCCCTCAGCTCTGAGTCCTTGCAGAAGTGCTGCCAGCAGCGCAGGGCTGTCAGCTGTGGAGCTGTAATGGCACGTCTCCATTAGTGCCCAGACATCCCTACCAGGGCGCCGGCAGATCGGGAGATGGCACATGGTAACAGCAGGCTTCTGAAAACAAGATGCTTTCCTTCTAGATGGAAATATCTGTCTGGATGTGCCCAACAGGCAGCTTCATTGCTGGATCACAGAGGGGAACTCTCGTCTTAGGAGGTGCAGTTCAGACTGATTCAAAGTAAAGACCGCTCACAGCGATCAGCAGCTCAACAGTTTTGTCCCACGAATTCTCTCTTCTTTCAGTGCCAGCCGCTCTGGTGTGTTCACATGTGAATCTCAGCACAACCACCCACACAACCTCCAGCATCCTGAAATAACAGCTAAACACGAACACCGAAAGGAAAACGCCAACGTGAGCCCAGGGAGGAACGCACCAAACAGAGTTAAGGGAGCAGCACATGCAGAGTGAGCCACAGCTGGCCCAGCTCAGGAGCTGCCCACCTCTCAGCCCACGTCCGGCAGGGCTGGGTGAGCCCTTCCATTCCTCTCAACGAGCCATGGATAAGGTCCCTAAATCTGTGCTGTAAGGCACTTCCTTGTCCAATCAGACCTTTTCCATGAAGCAGCTATGCCCTTAGGAAGGTACTGCTTCAAACTTGATTTGAGACTACAAACATAACATTAATTTGGAACTTTGTAGAAGCTGTGTTTCTTAACTTTCCTATATCTGCATATTAAAAAAAAATGCTGCCCTTAGGGCACTGTCTCTTTAAACCTACTAACCTCTCCTCCATGGGGCTTTCATGTCAGCCCTTTAAAGCCAAGCACTGCAGTGAATCACAGAATCACAAGGTTGGAAACAACCTGCAAGATCATCTAGTCCAATCACCCTCCCTATTAGTACCAGAAGCTACTAAACCATATCTCGTAGCTCCTCATCCAGACGCCTCTTGAACACTGCCAGGGACGGCGACTCCACCACCTCCCTGGGCAGCCATTCCAGTGCCTGACCACCCTTTGAGAGAAAAAGTTTCTCCTAACGTCCAACCTAAACCTCCTCCAGTACAACTTCTGGCTGTAAGTGCTCCTGCACCTCCATGAGGATGGTTCCTGCCCCCAGCCGGGGCAGGCAATGCCAGCCATCCTGGCACACTGTGCCCCACTCTGTAACTCAGCACAGGGGCAGAGGCAGTGACAGCCAGCACTCAGCCAGAGGAACCACAGCCGATCCTCCTCCCAAAATGACTTTCCAACACCCTCAGATCAATATGCAATAAACTTTTCACAGCTGTGAGTGTCCTGGGCTCCCACGTAGCCACAGAACTAATTTAAATTCAATTAATGACTTCATCAGCATTAGGAAAGATGCATTCTCAACAAGTTTGCGCATCAAATTACTTTAAGCTCTGAGTGGCAGAAGAACAGAAAGGTAAATTCTTCCTTCGGCTGCACTTGGGCAGCCGAGGCATTTGTCAGAAGGGACCCGGAGTGCCTCTGAGAGCATCCATTTGATAAACTGCACTGGGTGAAATAAGAAACCCACCTAAACAGATGACACATCTCACCTCGCACATCTGAACACAGAGTACCCGCAGCATTTTAATTCCAAAGCTGCTCAATACAGTTTACTCCCAGGAAGAATGCAGATAAACTTATCCAAAACAGAATGCTTCGCTCAAACCACTGCCACAAAGCAGCACAACTCCCATTGCCACTGCCTGTGCTGGGCTGTGGGAGCCAGAGGTGGGCTCTGCTGAGAGCTCAGTCCCAGGGATGTGGGGCAGCACCTTGAGAAGCACAGAGCGCTGTAATGAGCTCTAAGCCAGGCTGTAAGCAACAAGAATCCCAAACCGCTCACTTTACAAACATTGATAGGAGGTGCACGATGCCTTTCTGTTCTGTTCAGGGAGGAGATGGGTAAACACTGCACAAAACAAGCACATCTCTCCCAGAAAAACATCCCAGGGCAAAGGGGGGCTGTAGCTGAGTACAGGACAGCAGGACTGGGTTCGTTAATACTGGATAAAATTCAACACTGTCTGTAACACAGAGCAAAATGAACCTGCAGCTCTTTACCTCAGTAGGCTGGCAATGTGGAGGTAAAATATTTGAAACCACTAAACTGTGAGAGATGACTTCATTCTGTTCTTTTTTCCTTGACTCATTACTCTTTCAGTGCTTTTTTTCCACCTATAATACTGCTCAAACAGAAAAAGAAGCAAAACAGCTCTTGTTGGGAATAAAAACCAAACCACTGAAATAACAGTTCGCCATCTTTTTGGAAGACAAGCAACAGACTATTCAAGGACAGTTTTATGTTGGTTTACAGCATTTGCAATGCTTCTGTTGGTTTGGGGTTTTGTTTTTGTTTTCTTTTCAAATAGCTGTGCACTTTCCTGTGCTGAATTTGAGCCACCCGTTAACCTCAGAGCTGAGTGCTTCACGAGACTGCAAACCTCAGCCGCATGCAGCGCTTGCTGGAATTGAATCATTTATCTCAAATCTGCTTGAATGTCACTGTTTTGTTGCGTCAAATTCTGACCTCAGACCATAAGCAACACTTCTTTCACTACAGGCAAACCATTTCAGCAGACTTTCAAAACAATTAACAATTATGTAGGTTAACTCCAAAAGGAATGCCTCCTACTTATGTCCGCTGAAAAGACAGCAGTTACAAAGAGCACGACAGCACCGATAGAGAAAATTCTCAGCTGCACAACAGTATTTTTCGATGCACTCACCACCATTAGCCATGCATTTTCACCAGCACAAACAAAAGTGTGCACCACCAGAGGTGACCGCTGCCATTGACACCACTGCTGAAACGCACCAGCCACCCCTCACTGTGCACACATCCACTGTTTAGTCTCCATAAACGCTGATGAACATCATTGGGAGCTTTTTTTTTTTTTTCCACATATAGGACCTCAATTCCATCCCTTTGCTTCATACACACTTCCACATCACACACCATTCTGTCAGTCTGACCCTCTGCTGCCAAACGTCGCCCGGCAACAAAATGGAGTGGCACAGTGATGTGGGAAGGTTCAACCACCAACGTCCACCTCTGATGTGGTGGGCCAACATCGCAATACAGGAGGCGCTGCTTTCAGAGCAGCCCTCATAAATAGCCACAGAAATACGCTCCAAATGCCGAACCAAGATCCCGAATGCTCCTGCTCTACCTGTTCTCTGTGCTCTCTACTCCTCTGTCACGCTGCTCAAGGGCTCTAATGAGCCAGATTTAATCTTAATGGATACTAAAGACTGATACCAGCAAATTTAAAATCTGGAGTGGATATGGCTTAGACTTGAAGAAAAGATGGGAAAGGGGAGAGAAGATCATCATTCCGCATCCAGAGATCATCAGTATCACACAGTCCTCTGACTTAAATACCCACCTGTAGATGCATCTAACAGCCTTCCCAATTTAATTCGGCAAATACTGCACAAATCTAGTCCAGAAGGATGAGGCTTTTCCTTCCCTCATGGCACAGACACTTTCTTATCACTGGCAGAAAGTAGTACTTTTTCTCTGGGGACAGAATTTAGGAACTCCTGACTCGGAAGCTGCCTGCTAGGGAGAACTTCAATCGATGTCCGGGCCAGAAGTCTTATCATCTTCAATCAGAGGGCCATCCTGATATCTCTTATATACACGTATATGGTGTAATAAAGACAGCTACCCCGGGCAGATAACAAGAATAATTAGATTTGGGCATAGCAGTGATAATGAGAAAAGGAAATGCTCTAAAATATATTAAGTCTACCGAAAAATGAAAAAGCAAAGTGGCAGCAGAATACTGAAAGGTCACTTTGTGATTAGCGTGGAAGAAGTTCATTTAAATCTACAAAGAAGTGGGGCTGTGGTTCATCACTTTGGAAGCTCCGTTGCTGGAAATGGGGTGAGCCACAGGGGGGCAGGGAGCATTAGCACTGTTTGTTTGTGGCTGCTTTGACTGGCTACAATGCTTCTGGGGCTCAGAATGAAAAATAGGACAAACGAACAAGGGTCTCTTAGACCATCCCTGCCTAGAGAAAGGAAAACCAACCCAGCAATTTGCTGGTCTGGAGGCAAACAGCTCAGCAGAACTGCAAGCACAAAACACTTCTGTTTTGAAATCTCAGCCTTTCTTCTCATTTTCCGCTGCGCTTCCACTTTCCCTGCAGTGATCGAACTTTTGGGAGCTTGTTACAGTCGCCTCAACATCTCCCATTTATCCATTATCCTGATGGCATCGTTGCTTCAAAACTGCCCAAACTCTTCCTCTGCAGCCCTCAGCTGCTCCTCCTCGCAGCACCGCACCTCCCCAGGACCAGCAGCGTCGTCTGGGCTGACATTGGAACCTGCCCACACGCACAGCTCACACTGAATGGAAGGACGAAGAAGAGGCTTTCTGAGGAGCACAGCAGCAGAAGGGAACACCGCACCAAATGCATTTTGGAGAAGAAAGATGTTCTGCAGATTGTTTCTGCTGCGCTTTTGTTTTTATGAACATCACGCGCACGCAGAGCCACAGATGTTCATCATTTCTATATTATTGTAAAATGAACATAATAATAATGATTATAAGAACGGATGCCCGTTCAAATTTTAATTACAAAAAAAACACATCCTTTATCTTTCATTTAAACTGTTTTTTATTCCTCACACCCCAACACTGCTGTTTGTTGTGTGGTTACACTGTGCCTTTCCACAGCCACGGCGCAGGGCTACACTCGGAGCGAGACGCAACTGGAACTCACCAACACAAGCCCTGCTACGTGCAGTGCTGCAGTGTGCTCACAGCTTCTGGACCGGGCTGATGTTTTAACAGCCCACGAGCAGGAGGACGCACCATTAAGGCCTTTTTTGTGGGAGCAGTTCAAAGTACAATAACTGGAATACGCTGCTCTGCTGCAGTGGCTGTTCCAGAAGCACGCACGCCCTGCCTGTTTCCCTGAAGCTGCAGCTTTGTTGAAGTTGGCCGTGGAGCTTGTTGCAAACACACAGGTTTCTGTGCTGTGATTACTATTTAAGTTTGCACTTCCTCTGGCTCACTGTCTACTGCAATTATGCAAATAAGATGCAACTTTATCCCTTCAGCATAATTACATCAAACACAATCGGGCTATATTAAGACTGACTTAAGAGGAACAAATTCAGTTCATGTAATGATTTCCTAAATCACCCCATGGGGCTGTGGCAAAGAAAAAGCTGTCCCAAGGGTGACATCAAGCATCTAGACAAATAAGCACACTTCTGGGGTCTGACACTACGTGCTTCACGTCTGTGTTTTGCATCCAAGAACCACGGCTAGAGGAGTGGCAGTAAAAAATGTCTTTTTCTGTAAACTGGCCATTTCAGCTTATGACTTCTGTGACCAACAGCTCTTGAAATGTCAAAAATCTGATAATCCAAAGCTCCCACGTATGCTTTAACAGGATGGCACATTAATTTTCAATGCAATTTAACTTTTCCTGGCCTATAAGACTTACTTTTTTCCCTAAAGTGTGAGAAGAGGTTGGCAGCATCACTTATTTAATATCAACACGATATTTTCTAGACGGGGGAAGCTGCACCGCTGTTTGCTTCCAATGAAGTTGGCTGGGAATCCTTTCCTAACATACCACAAGAGCAAATGCTCTTAAGCAAAACCAGGGCAGCCCCCTTACTCACTCCTACCAGAGAAGCACTCACTGAGCCCAGCGGAAGGCAGCTGGTGCCTCGTGGTGCCTGCAGCCCGCGAGCCGCACCGTCGGCAGCAGCTCTGCAGGGAAAGGAGCCTACCAGGCTGGGCACTGCTCAAGATATCCTCCTTTAGGGCAAATTGAGTTCTGTTCTGCTAATTTAGTTTGTTTCCATCAATTTATAGGGAAAGTCAGGGCTTCTTATTTCATTTATTTTATGTATTCTCCCACAGAAGTACATTACTAAATTCTAGTAGCAGATGTTCATTGCTGGATGATAAAAGAACAATGTTAAAATGTCTGTTTCCAGTTCTCCTGGATTCAATGCCAAATGAAATTACTACAAAAGAAAAACAAAACTACATACAGCAGTCTGAATGCAAGAAAGGAAGACAATCCATACGGGTAACAGCCTCACTAAGCAAAGAAATGCTATCACCTGAGGAATCCTTGCTTCCTGTAAGTAACTGATTTCAGTGGATGCTTCTCATGGGGAGCGAAACAGAAATGGAATTGGTTTGAAAGGAGAAACATTGAATTCTGGAAAACTGCTTCACACCAAGAGGAGCACTCAGCAGGGCAGGCATGAGGGTTGTATTGGAGAAGGACAGTATGAGAATGACTGCACAGGAGAAGGGAAATGTGCTCTGTGCTCATAACCATCCCTCTACTCTTCCCCCTAACAGGGCTAAGCAGATGGCAAATACAGATGGTAATTAGGGATGGATGAATGAAACTGAAAAAGGTAAGAACCAGCCTGAACCTTTCTAGTGGTCACAAAGTGTGCAGGAATCATTTGCTATTGACATTGGAACTGCAGCTCTAGGACATGGTGCTCTGCCTCTCTCTTCACACCCAGCGTGGCACCAACCTTCGGCTGATGGCTTTCCCCTTTCTGGAAAACAGCACTCAAAATATGCACCTGCCTGCACGGCAGAAACTGTGGAAGAACGCATGCAATTATATATATAGGCAAAATATAATTCAAGCCTCACAAACCTTACAAACAGTAATCGTGCAGTCTGTGTGAGTGCAAGTGCAGAATGCAACGAGGCAGTTTTTAGGCAAAAGCCCAGTATAGTTGGGGAATAAGCTGTGTGCAGACTCAATGCTCTCACATCCTCCAAGGCACTACATGTGCTGATATCTGTAACTGTTACTTAGCCAACTTTCCGTACCTGCATCCCTTCAGTCTGCCGTTGTAACTCATTATTGCCAAAAGAAAACTCCATTATGTCCAAAGTGTTTAACGTGTAATGCAGAAGGAAAATGTTTTAAAACAAACACATTTGGAAAGTTTTTCTTTCTGTGTGCTGTTGGCAGACTTTGAGATTTTCTGTCAGAAGCCCTCAGGGATGAATGCAAACAGTAGGGAAAGATTATTAAAATGCTGTGTTTTTCAGAAACAAACCACTTCATTCTCTACCAACTTTACGTATTTATGGAGAAACAACATGTAAAAATGCCTCTGAGGTTCAAAAATTTAATATGAGGGACCTGAGAAGAATAACTAATGAGGTGGTAGCGTATACACAGCTAAAATGAATGCACACATTTGCTTTCCCTGTGAGGGAAGACACCAAAGCCCATTTTTGTGTGCACAACACACGCAGGGACTCTCACGCCATGCACAACAGAGGAATTCATTCTCTTTACTTTGTGTCTATGAAGAGTTTTCCTTTTCATGTCAAGGAGAACATGGACTCTAATCGCATGCTTGGTTTGCCCAGAGGAAACTGTTCAGATAGTTAAGCATCTCCACAGAGGGGACAGCAAATTAAGGACAGATCTGAGACAGACTTCAGGGAGAAGAGAAATGCTGAGAAAGGAGGAAATCTGTAACAGAAGTGTCTCAATCTTTATATAGATGCACGCACATCTACGAATACATATATTGGTAGAGTACACAAAAAATATAAATACATATAGCATATGATCTGAATAAAATACAAGTTAAAGGGAAACTGCTGACTTGAACCTGAATTTTCACTTCCTAAGTATGGAGTTTATCTGCTGTTTCTGAGGGGTATGTAACTGCAATGCATTTTCTCTTCCTACGTACATACATGACACACTAAGATCATTTTGGTTAACTGCCTTTGAGGTGACATAGATAACTGCTGGTAGCTTTTCAGATACAGCATATAGTTCTCAGATGAGGAACACAGACATTCAGGAAAATTCCAGGGGATAAAGACCAGCTCAGTGTATTTTACACCCTTCCAATACAACCACATCCAGGTACAGCCATCCAAAAAAAAACACACACAAAGAACAAATACAATCCATTTTGTGCCACTCGTTTTCAGGAAACAAGAAGCAAGGCAAGAAGATATGAGAGAAGGTGGGCAGAGCTCTTACCCTCGATGGTCGCTCGCTTGGGCAGGATGGTGATGGCCCCCTCAGCCACGTCCTCCTGCTGCAGCAATGGGCTCACCTTGGAGCCCCACGTGTCCGAGCCCACCCATAGGAAGTGCCCCACTTGGTCAGCCCTCTTGGCAGCTGCCAGGATTTGCCTGTGGAAGAGGACAGTTTGTTCACGACTTAGTTTCATTTCAACATACGATTGCTTGGTAAAAAACAGTGTGTGGCAATTGCAGAACGAATGTATTTCTGTAACCAACAGAACCCAGAAATTTCACAGCACATCGTGCCACGATCTGAGCAGCAAAGATCGAACCTTGCTTTTTAATTCACCCTCTATCCTAAGAATGAAATCCCACTGACTTCACTGAAGCTTTATCCCAACTTCTTGTGTCTCACTTTGGAGAACTGAGCCTCTCAGTACCACCAAAATGTCTGGTTAATTTAAAATTCTTAAGTTAGAAATAAGCCACACTTTTAAAATATTCTGCACATAATTTTAATGGCAAGTGGTATCTGAATGACACGAGCATCCAAGCCACTTTATCATCAGTAACCATCACCTGTCATAAAATACACTCTGAATCTAGGAATTACTCACTGTAGTATGAGCTTGGAGGGAGGAGCATTTTCTTAATGTCTCTGAGGTAAGGTCAGGTCTGCCATCAAACACATGAGTAATTCTACAATATTAAAAACCTTCAGACCTTCACCCAGGGCTGGATGGGGCCCTGGGCAGCCTGGTCTAGTATTAAACGTGGAGGTTGGCAGCCCTGCCTGTGGTGGGGGATTGGAACTTCATGATCCTCAAGGTCCCTTCCAACCCAAGCCATTCTATGATTCACCCTATGATTCACCCCTTGCAGCCTGTCACTCCCTTCTCCCCACAGCACAATCCGAGGTGCCAAAAGGGCCAGGCAGCAGCAGGAGCCCAATGCGACCCTGCAAATAGCAAACCCACAACCCCACACAGCTCCTACCAACAGGCATTCCCTCTTTGTTATCTGTGTTCTTACTTGCTTTCTTTTTTCTGCATGGCTACCAAGCACAAATGAATTAGTCCCCTCAGCCATCCTTACTTTATGTCCTCGTCGTTGGCAAAAATAACGATGGCCCTGGCATTGGGAGTTTCTAAGAGCTGCTTGATGATTTTATCAAAGTCAATGGTCTTGTCCTTGCGATCCTGTGGGATTTTCAGGGACTGAGCGATGCAGAGCCCACCTGTGGAAGAAAGAAGAGCTCAGTCAGCAGGGAGCATGGGAAAGGGGCTGGGGGATACACGTAGACTGAAGGGGCAGCCTGGATGGAAAACACCCCGATCCAAATGTCCTTGCAGACACTTATGCCTCCCTCCAGGCATCCTGAGGTGTACAGTTTGTTGTTGTCAAGGTGGGACACAGCTTCATTCATAGACCCATACACACAATGCACGCCAGAGCATGGCCGTACATTGAGCAGGTGCAAACACCATCATGGAGTAACAAACAAATAAACCAGACAATTGGGTGTGAAAACAACAAAAACAGCACAAACCATGGAAAAGCTTAGACTGACTCAGAAAAACAAACACAACAGGCTGAAATGCAAATGATGTTGACAAGGAATTACAGTTTATCTTGGTGAAGAGCAGGGATCCGTTTTGATTTTGAGTTGAAAGACGTTGGGAGAAAAAGCTTCCACTGAAACAGCTTATTTGAAACAGGAACAACAAAAGAGTCGAAATGTTGGCAAAGGGAAGATTGGTCATGAAAATCTGTACTCATTGAAACGTCCATCACCAAACAGAAGGGAGCTGCCTTGAGGTACAGCACGTCTGTGAGCTGGGCATCTCATAAACACACAGGTAGCGTTGAAAAAAACGAGCATCAATCAATAACAGCAATAAATACATCCATAGCAAAGGAACGCTCAGGTTTAACGCATTTCACACATCACAGTTATTATGCTCGGTTGGGGAAAAAAAAAAACAATTAAAAAAAGAAAAATCACATCTCCCTTGACATTGTGCTTGTCGATCGAGGCAGATGAAGTCACACTTTTGCCTTTATTATTTTGTTTCTCAGCAATAAACTCTTTCATCTTCTCTGGCATGTTAGATAACAACTTTCTCAGTATACTGCACAGTGCGTTAATTAATAGTTTTAGAGGTGCACAGTAAGAACCTGAAGTAGGGACGAATTAATTAAAAGCCAGCAAGATAAAGGAGCTATTTACTGGTATGCTTTAAGTTGCAGATTTGAAAGAACAGTCAAATGAAGAAATAGAGAGGGTGTTCTATAGGACAGCATGCAAGAGGAGGAGTGCCCACATAGGAAAACAAGCACAAAATCACAAGCTGCTACAAAGGGCCAAGATTTAACACACAAAAATGACTTTGCTCCCATGATGGTGTCCCTCCCAGGGGCTCCCACTTTGACACAGCAGAGCAGGAGAGGACGTCTTTGGCAGCACTGAGACCAAGGGTTTGGCATGCTGGGTGGGTTTGCTACTCGGACATTTCTGAAGGTACCGTGCAGACCCCTGGCCATTCCTCACAGCTCCCCATTACTTTCATTCAGAGAAAGTGAGCTCTCAGCAGGATCAGACACAGCTCCCAACAAGAGGCACTTGCAGAGAGATGTGGAACAAGGTTCCCCTCATCTGCTGATCTCAAATATCCAAGTACCAGTCGGAACTTCTAAAGCCAGGGTGGAAGAATGCCTGCAGTTGCTTTTGCCCAGCTATGGCACTGCACCCACGGGGCAGCAGTGAGCAGTGATACAGGAGCAGCAGCAGTGGGGCAGAGAGCTGAAACCACAGCAGAACCCAGCAGAGAGGAGCAGTGTTCTATGCCTTTGTTATAGAATCTTTGCATTTGAGGGATAAAGTAAAAACCAAAACCTGTATCCAGGTGACACATCCTGGTTATAAAACTATTATAAAAACATAGTATCTAATACTAAGTAATTGACACCTACATGATTTTAGGTGCATGAAATAAAGGGTTGGAACAGTTGGCAAGGCTGCTGGCTCAGCAACCCCTCCTGACAATAATTACACTGCTTGTGTGGGTCATGCAATCTCTGCTGCCTGGATAGAGGAGCCAAAAATCTGATTATGGTCGATAATGATTACAGCTGAACTGAGCATCTCTGGACAGCTGTGGCCAGACTCTCAATAGCGAGGAAAATAAGCCTCCAACACAACACACAAAGTATGTAATTCTTGTGTGTGTGGAACTAGGGTGGAGAAAGTGTGGAAACTTGGAGGGGTGGTTTTGGGTCTTTTTTATGCCACAGAGTTTATGCTACCTGGGGAAAGTCAGCTCTTGGTTTCCCTGCTGCCTGCCACAGGTCAGCAGGAATGATGAATAAATGGTAAATGTTGCAGAATCATCACAGGATTATAGAATGGCTTGGGTTGGAAGGAACCCCAAGGATCATCAAGTTCCAACCCCACTGCCACAGGCAGGGCCAGCAAC
This sequence comes from Lagopus leucura, assembly GCF_019238085.1. Taxonomy (NCBI): domain Eukaryota; kingdom Metazoa; phylum Chordata; class Aves; order Galliformes; family Phasianidae; genus Lagopus; species Lagopus leucura. Next base: position 7,283,593 of record NW_024962279.1, on the reverse strand, counting down.
CTCCAAATCTGGCACTGGGGCCCAGGGCCCCATTCAGCCTGCCCTTGAACACCTCCAGGGATGGATGGGGCATCCACAGCCTCTCTAGGCAGCTGTTCCAGCACCTCACCACTCTTCTCTGTAAAGAACTTTCCCCTGGCATCCAATCTAAACCTTCCATCCTTGAGCTTAAGTCAGTGATCAAACCCAAAATACACTGTCTTACAGTATAGTAGCACTGCTAATTTTAACAAGCACAGCTGCCACGGGAACCCAAAGGGGAGAATTGCACAAGAACCAGGGGACAGCCTTAACCAGGCACCTACAGAGCAACATCAGGAGCAAACAGGGCTAAAGCAACACGAGGCCTTTTATGGGCAAATATAAAAGGCAGAAAGTGAGAGGGAAGAGGAACAAGGCTTGGGTGATACAAGGCAAATACGTTGATAGATATCCTGATTTTAAATTGCCAGCATCTCTTCCAGGAAAGTGATGCTATTCCAGATTAACTAATACGTGCTCCAAGTTGGGTCAAGATGTATTATTGTCTTTATTTGCTTTGCTCAAGCCTATGCTGGGCAGCTCTGACACCCAACTACAATCTTGTCTCTGTGGGACCTCATGGCAGGCAGGGGCACACACCACTTCTCTCTCCTCAGCAGCAAAGGATGCTCAAGGAGTTTCCTATTGCAATAGGTAACATGCGTGCATAGTTATTTCAGCTGTTAATTCACAGTGCTCCTGAAGTAAAACCTCTGAGGGAATTAAGCAGTAGAAGTGTGGAAGTTGCAAATTAAAGATTTCTACATTAAAATACGACTCCTGCAGGACTGGTGAGCAGGCACGTGGTGTCACCAGCTACAGAGTGCTGTGGCAACTGCTGGAAGCCACGAGGCTCCAGGTGCCCCAGCCTGCCCTGCGCTGCACCATGAGCTGTTGGCATGCAGCGCTGCAGGCACTGCCGTTCTGCATCCCAATGCAGGCTCCACCTCTAAGGTAAAGGGTGCTAGACAGGCATAAAGCAGATCTGAACTACAGCTTAGATGAAACAGTGCTCAGCAGACAACATGCTTGCTTGTCTTGCTCCCCCAGCACACAGCACACACAGCCCATGCAGCTGGTGCCTCCATTTATCCATTCACAATGGAAAAATGTAAAAACAGCATAATTGAACCAGGGGAGAAAAATTCTCTTTTCTCCAGAAATTTCCAAGTTCCTGAAACTGATGGGTTTGAAGTTTTTATAAGCAAATCCTTAAGATCTCTTCTGTACTGTTGCAGTTGGAGCACTTCTTTTGGGAAAATGAGAGCTCTAGAGGAAAAATGGAGCAATTAATTCCTTGAAAGACGGAATTTGAGGAATTCACAGGAAAGAGCACACAAAGAGCAGACACAGCAGGGACTATGGCAGCCAGCTCTCTACCACTCTGCTCTTGGAACAATGTCTTTTCTCCTCGGGGCTATGTATAGAAGTCCAACATTGGCATCTCTTCCACCCTTCCCTGCTGCCAGCAAATGTTTCCTAATAACATGAATCTGGGAACAGAGCACCAGGAGCAGACCCAGCAGGTTCAGCCCTTCCAGATGTGCCTTTGTCCAGCAAGTAAACCACAAAAACGCGCAGTAATCCACAGAAGGGAGGAGACAACAAGGAAACATTTCCTCCAATAACAACTTGAAAATTATTTTGTTTCCTAGCTTCTAGTTTTCCCAGGGGTTTGTGCCACATTGGCAAACTGATCCAATGGTTTCAATCTATTCCAAGCATTAAAATTCCCCCTGCTGCGAGCCACTGGCAGCACTGAGAAAACAGAAATGCTAACATTTCAACCAAAATTAACAGTGCCTTTTTTTTTTTTTTGGCAAACAAACCAAACACACAGCACAGCCAGGCTGCTGAGGACCCAACACTTCACTCTCACATCAACCACCAGTGCTCAGTTAACACAAAAGGAAGGAAGGGAACCACCCTCCCAGAACATCCCAAAACTCAGGGAGGTGCTGGATTGGACCCTGAAGTCTTCTTTCATTCTTGCAGATGATCGTTATCAACTAAGAACAAAGTCTTGAAGCGAAGTGAAGGAAAGAGCTGCGATGGTGATCACAGGTTTGGGTCTCTGGAGTAGAACAGGATGAGCAGGTTAACAGAAATAGGCTGGAGATGACCTGCTGTGCAAGAGCTGTGAAGCACACAGGGGCTGGGGAGAAGGAGCTGTAAGAAAATATCAGGGCTGCCTTGGTTCACCCACTGATGGGTGATGTGCTCTGCCTGTAAGAGGAAAACCTCACAAGAGTTCTCTGTGCAAGTTCACGCAGTCGTGCATCAAATTGTTGGGGGCATTAAACACCCAGCTCTGGTATTTAAGGGTAATGGATGTATCTGGTAATCGAAGTGTCGCTCCAGTATCCATGGATACCCGTGATTAAGTGGTATTTTGATTCTGGTACAACACTAAGTACATTATTCTGCTTCCCTGAAATTTTCCAAGAGCTATTTTTCTTATCACACCTTAATTGGATTACCAGGTAGCACAGGAGACAATTTAACACTTTTTCAGATGATTTCTCTGCAGAGATTCTCTTTTTGGGGAGCACACTTTCAGCAGCACCGAAAACATTGCTTCAGAAAGTTAGAGTGGCCATTTCTAATTAATAAAAGCAATTCTCAGTTCAACTGCTGAGTTACTTCAGTATGAGCAGCTGCCAGAATCTGCTCCCTGGATGTTTATGGGAGGGGATGCTGTTGGGCTCATGCGATTTCCTTAGGAATGTCGGTGTCCATGGAAATGCTCAGCTGTCCTACAGCTTACAAACAGGTTTTCAACCCTGAACAACACAAAGGAGGGCTGACCCCCCCAGGGTCCACCACCAGCACACCCACACCATGGGCAGCCCAAGGAGCAGCAAAGCCTGTGCTTCACTAGGGAAACAGCGGAGAGCTTGTGTGAGTTTGAGATGGCCCAGAGGAGAGGAATTAATTGTGGAAGAAGGAAAATACATATCAAAGACATATTGTGTTTTTTTTTCCTTTGTTGTCACCACTGCTGGGTTTTGGGATATAATTATATATCCCACATATACAATTCATTAGCTCAAATGAATTTTACTTCTAAACCTCATCTATTTTATAGAAGGAAACCAAAGGCAATAATATCAAGGACCAAGTTTCGTCCCTGAGTAGTGCTTGAATGGCCCAATCAGTATCATCCCCACAAACAGACTTTCGTACTTCACAACTGAGGACAGTTCTTAAAAAAGCAGAATTAGGTCCTAGAGGAACAGGAATGATACAGGTTATTACCCACTGCTGTGTTATCAGCCTCCTGCAGGAAACAGGGAGAACTGCAGCAATCGAACCTAGGAGAATTCCCAGTGCCATTTCCAAACATGTAAACTCACAATAAACAAAGCCAGAAAAACAAACCCTGACTACATGGCTGAACTCTGAGCACTGACCAGTCTGTCCTTTAAGCCAAAAATCCCGATGTGTGAGGAAAGCCAGAAATGGCAGTTGGGTCCCAATGTCCAAAATGGAAGTTCTAATGAGGCTCTGCATTAGGCTTTCTTTCTTTAGTAAGAAAGGCAAATAATGCGGGCGCCAAGAGTTCTGGTGTTCCCACATGTGCCAGTAAAACAAGCTTACAGCTGCATTGGTGTGCAGATAGGACAGGATTTAAATTCAGTCTCCACAGTATCATAATTCAAGTGTACATTGTGCCCCAGTAATAAAATTACATTAAAACACAGAAATTGTCCACCAGCATCCTTGTGGATATGCAACAGCCTTCTCTTGGAAGCTTCCTGTGTGGGAAGATTCTACGGAATCATTTTAAAGCTTCGATCTCAGCTGTTTGTCATCTCATCTTTTCCTGTTAGATCGCATCACGATCAAAAACCAAAAGGCAGACTGACACAGAAGACTAATACTTGAAGTACATTGTTCATTAATGCTCCATTCTGTTGCATCATAGCATAGCTCTGTATTTCATGGCATTCCTTGCGAGTTTTATCGCCTCAAAATTGTCCTTTACTATGGCAGACAAACCCCAGCAGTATGCAAAGATTAGGAACGCTGTATTAAATTATGAGTGGTAAAAAAAATCGTCATTTTCAAGGATTCAGAAAAGCTCTGATTACCAGGCAGAAAATGCAGAAGGCTCTCTGGTTGGTACAGCAGCTGCCCATGCTCCCCAAGCACACATCTGCTCACTTTGCAATGCTCCAAAGCACCTGAATCAGACTCAGCTGAGGGGTTTGCGGGGAAGGGACTCCAGATTTATTGGTATCCTAAACTCTGTATGACAAAAAGTACGTTTGAGCCGTTCTGAAGATCTTTCAGATGAAAACCCAGGGCTGGAGTCTGAAGAACCAGATTCCCAGCTAAATAACATTACTTATGCATAGACCTTTTACCACATACCGATGGTCAAACAGAAAGTGGGGTCCCACATTCAGACGCCAGAATTATGTTGCAATGAATGTGATTAAAGGTCTGTAAAGAAGCTTCGGGTGCATCTGCTGATCAATAGGATGAATATTGCAATGCAAAACGTTTTGTGTAATCTTGTACAGGGAGAAACCAAAAGTAATGCAGCCCTCCCTCTGCCTTTAAGACTCTGCTTTAGTCAGACTTAAGACCAACTCCACTGTGTTGTGCATAAAAATAGAAAAAGCAAAGTTCTCAGAAATAGTGTCAGAACACTTCAGCAAACACAGTTTCTTTAGGAACAACTGTAGGCGGTGAAATCTCTGGCTGTGGATAGAGACAGAAACAAAGTGCCAAAAATACCATGTTTAAAAGCACCATGCACAGCCAAGCAATGATACAAATTAGAGCTACGCTCAACACAAAACACCCGCTAAGGATCTTAGCCTTGCAGCTGGTTCACAAACCCTCAAAACTGCCAAATTTGATGCCCTAAACTGAACTTTCCATTGAGAACAAAGCAAAACAGCCATCTCCAGCATCGCAGAACCACAGGGGTGGGAAGGGACCTCTGGAGACCATCTTAACCAACTCCTGAGAGGACTTCCATGCTGTGGAGGAGGCTTCAGGCTCCAGGGAGCTCCCCCCGGCTCCGAGCCTGCTGTGAACACGCTCAGCAGTGGGAGGCAGAACTCCAGCGGGGTGCAACCAGCAGGACACGGGCAGCAGCCTCAGGGCTCACGCTTACAAAGAGCTTGTTCCAGTGCATCCACTAAGAAACGCGCTGATGAAATATTTTGTTTCCCTATAAATCGGTGTTAAGATTGAGATGTATTCAGGCGCAGTCAGAGGTAACGCTGCCAAGACCCTGAGCCCCCACAGAACTGAGGCACGGACCCATCCTCTGCTTGGCACAGCGAGGCTGGACCAGCTCACCTCCCAGCCGGGTGCCTGGGCAGCCCAGCTCACCCACCCCTCATCCCCAGCACCTTGTTTGCCTCCCTTGGCGCCTGAATGCAACACTGCTCACAAACAATGCCTGCCGAGGCTGGCTTGGCTCCCTTGCAAAAAGCAATTTCCTGCAACCTTCACATACACTAAAGAATCCTGTGCTCTATGACACGGTTTTATTTGTCTGAACTGCCTCTTGGAGCTCCACTCTGTAATTTAGGAGACTGCTTAGCGCTGTGCTGTTCTTGCAGGATATTTCCCCCCTAGTAATAATGATGCCACCTCTGGATAGTGAATCATTATAAATTGCAAGCACAAAATGATCTCTAATGATGAAGCTTTTCTAACTACAATTTGGAGTGTTCCCATGTTCCTAATTCATTTTTTTTCTTGGAGAGGTAGCATAGTATTTTAGCTTTCTCTCAGATAATGGCATTTTCTTGGTTGCTATATATCTGTAAGGGCAAGTAAAGACTTGTCAGTTCTTCAAAGAATGAGAAATCCAGAGCGCAGCAATGACAAAATGACAAATCTGGGTGGGAAGGGAGGGAGGATTAGAAATCTTTTAAGTATTCTTTTGGAACGAAGCCTGTTTTCTAGTTTTTCCACCAAAGAAAAGACCAGCATTCACAACATAAAGAAATATCTGTTGTGAACCAAGTGTCAGGCTTGCAAAAACTCCATGGGATACAAGGAACATGAGAACCAAATGATAGGAACTCACGGGCTTTGAGTTAGAGAGGACAAAAAGCAAGATGGGGGACCAGAGCACAGCCCTGGAAAGATCAATGACTGTTTTGGTATCAAAACAAAAGGCAGCAGGACATCAGGCCGGGAGACGCAGAGGATTAGAGGAAAAGACAGCAGCTTCCATATCATTTTGTTTAACCTCCAGTTTCTCCTGTCTCATGCAAACCAAAGCAGAAAAGAGCTACTTATTACTCCTATACACTTCAAGCAGGATGAAGGTCTCTTCTTCGGATGCTTTGGCAGCCATACCAAATCCTTTTCCAGGGGACTGTTCCCTAATTAGCACATGCTATATAGCATGCTGCTTCCCAAGTTTAATTGAAACCATAAGCAACACTGCTTCCACAGCCCCGGTCCTCAGTTCTGCAGCACTGCAGACCCCCTCCCTACAGAGATCACAACAGAATCAAACTTCACGTGGTGTAATTTTACAGACAGACAATTTCATGATGCACCATTAGCAAACTGTCATTACCCCGTGCACGTCCATATTTCACAGCGTTTTGGTGAAAGCTGAATAAAGCTCTGACTCACACATTTCTTAAAAGCACATACAAGCACATCATTCTGAAAAGTCTCAAGTGCAAATCATCTCTGGAGACGGGATGGGCAGATGGCAGTTGGGATGACTGAAATACCAACAGACACTTCTCTGTTAGGGCCTACCCAGGTTTCTGAGCCCTTGGTCTTGCTGCAGTGAGACAAAGGCATTGCTGCAGACTGACCACTGATTTCTGGGACTTGAAAAATACATTTAGCAGCAAAATACACGCAGCAAAAGCTGCACAGAACAGCTTTCCAGCCTTTGGATGAGGGAAATAAAAAATAGAAAAAAAAACACTGAAGAGTCTTTGGTCTCTTCTTCACTTTCTCATAATCCTCATCTCCTGCACATTGCAAGAACGTTCTTAATGCACAGTACTGTGCTTTAATAGCCCACTCTCAAATGACTACTAAAAATGCAATATAGTTCAATAAAAACACTATCTCAGCATTGCAAAAAACACCACCCTATATACTGCCCACAGAAAATCAGCTCATTTTAATGAAGCTCTGCAACAAAATGTTGTAAAAGGCACAGAAGTAAAGAGCAAGCTCTCGGGCAGCAGTCCGGGTTTCGGCCCAGCAGTGCCTTATCTCACAGTCAGCAGCTGGCAGCAGGTTGGAACCTGATGACCCCTGAGGTCTCTTCTAACCCAAGCCATTCTATGATTCCATGTTGGGTGAATGCTGCATATCATGGCCACACAGCACAAGTGGGCCAGGTGTCCTGCGGACCCCATGGAGAGGACTCAGCATGGGGCAGGAGCCATGCACCAACCCTTCATCAGCAAAAGTGTGCTTGAGCCGAGCACCAGCCTCCAGCACACGGCCATTTGCATTCAGTTCCAATGGGAGTGAACTGAATATGGTCATACACGAGTTCTTACAGCACAAAGCTTTTCACTGACTGTTTTCTATAGAGGTTTTTTGATGAACAACCCATTAGAGATGCGATTCCCTTCACTGGACACTGAATTCAAGAGGTGTATGACATACTTGTCAATATTCAGACTACTTAATGTGTATAACTGAAAGAAAAAGTGGTTGCTGCTGAAATCATTCCTGCAGTAAAAGCCCATATTTCTCCCACTGCATCCAAAAATATTATGAATCTTTAAAGTCTTCATTTTCTTTTCAACAGTGGCCACAGTGGCTGTAGTATGCCTGTATCTCTGACAGACCACGTTTTTGGAAATCCTTCCTCTATGAAAGAAACAACAAAGGAAAAACTGATTTGTTTTCTGCTTTTGCTGCGCACAACAAATAGTCCAAAGCTCAGCATTAGGACTTATGGGAACCAAACTCCTATTTTCTGGACTGAGGTGAATGGAACGACCCAGCCAAGCGGCTCCAGGACAGAGGGGAAGGGAAGTGCATGTTCCTAGCACTGCACTTGTTACACGCTGGCTTAAAAATGTGACTTATAAAACAAGCGAAACCGAGTGAAAACATACACAAAAATAGCAGCAAATATATAAACCATACTATTCAGGATTTTGGGGTAACAATTTCCAGAGAACATTTCTTAAGCACCATTGTCAAGCAATGGAAAAAAACTTGTGCTTTCCTTAATTGAATGCATAGCGCAGAATAACCACCACCAATATTACGTTGTGATTCTCTCCTCATCCTCTAAGTTTTAAAAACCCCAAGAAGCTTACACTGATGCTGAATGTCCCGACAAAAAGGAGCAGGAGCAGTGCAATGAGCATCTGAGAACAACAAGAACTCGAGAATCAAGAATCTTTGCTCTCTTACAAAGCCTGCACTGATGTGAATCCATAGACACTGACAGGTACTTTCACGGTGCGAGCAGGAGAAGGATGGAGTGTCAAGTCTGCCTAAGGTCTGTCTGCCACAGTCCTGGTTCAGTGGGCTGCCATCCAGTGCTGCTGTGGTGTGGGACATGCTGCACAATGTTACTGTGCTAATCAATAACAGAGTGATGGCAGGTAATCTTACATTACAGCAATAACTTCAGAGAACCAAAATATTTTTATCTTCTACTCTTTGTTACTTCAGGAAGCAAGAAATGAGGTCACACTCCCAAATCAACGGGTAAATATTTAAACAACCCTTACGTAGCAAGAAAGCTTGATCCCTAGACTTTCTCTGGAGACTTCATATGAGAAGGGAATGCTAGAAAGGCTGGAATTCAAGAGACCAAAGAGACCAAAAAAAGAGTGGATAAGAAAAATTAATATGCTGAATATGTCCCTTTCCCTTACTGCTGGGGCACTCATCACATTAGTCTAAATTTAATTAAATTTTCTTACATTATTTGCAGATCAAATTTCACACTCTTCCAGCTATACCTCGCCATACACACCTACAGCCACGCGGAGCCAAGCAGCCCTCAGTTTCAATTGCCATATATTATATCTCACAGGAATTTAAGAGATAAAAAAGCCCAGCTTGATAGCTTAAAATGTACATGTGCAACTAATTAGTATGAAGAAGAATTCTGCTTGCTTTATAAACCCCCATGCTTTGGGATGCGACTGCACCACTCAGGTCTCACACAGACCACAGCAGCACATCTGCCCACCATGAGCACGGGCTGTTCCCCCTCCCAGGCTCTAACAACCCACACAGGGGTTGAGGTTGGTTTCTCTGCACCTATGTTACTGGAACCACTGGTATCTGACACCTTCCACAGAGGCCAGCTGGCAGCTGCCACAGATTTCAACATCTTTAACCCATAACAGCCAAGAAGGGACACTTGAGATTGTTAGACCTATTACTTGCATTAATATAAACAGCCTGTTAAATAGCATTTTTTACTTCTTTAAGACCTGTCTGGGCACTGCCTGGGTGCTGCAAGCCTCCCCAGGTGGCAGAAGCTCCTCTGTCTGCACAAGACTGGTGCCAGAGCATTGCTTCTCTCTGCACATCTAATGGAGCAACACTCAACCAGTGAATTGAGTGGGGCTGAAGCACATCTGAGAGAAGCACGAGGTTTTGGCAACCATGGCACAGCACTGCATCTTTATCAGAGCCATGCAACGTTCCCTGCAAAGAAAAGAACAGATGCGTCTCGTTTAATCCGTTTGGTTCCAACAGAGTTGTTGTTTGGAAGAAATAAGTTTTGTTTATTTTTGTTACCTGCCTAGTTACTTGAGTAATATCTGACTCTCAGACGTTTTAACCATTCCACTCTGAGTGTGTGTGCACCAATAGCTCCAGTTTATTGTGATAAAGCAATTTGTTGAGTCATGCTCTTTTTCCCTCCACATTCCATTTTGATTCCCCAGACAGAGTCAGTTCTCCATTTGTTAATCCATATTTAATTTCTAAATCACAAAACACCCTGCTTTTAAAGATAAGCTTTTAAAATGCCCTCCTACACAGCCTTTCTCGCTGTCTCTCGGGATATTGCTGATAACAAGCAAAATCACACGCTTCAAATATTAATGAAGAAACCACTGCTGCAAATGGAGAACTTTGAGGCCAGGTGATTACAGTGTGCATATGTGATTTTAAATACAACCTGGAGATAAACGAGGCTAAAACACATGAACAAGAGGTGTAAAGGAGCTCCCCTCCTATGTTTTCCAGTGTCACAGGCTAGAGGAAGGAGAACAAAATAGCAGTGATTCTCAGATGTACCTGCGACCCTCAGTGCCACTGCCCACGTCAGACTCACCCACCCAGCACAGCTCCTCTCCTCGGCGATCTCTGGGAAATCACCCAACAAAAGCTTCACTGACGCCTTGTGAAGCCTTGAGCCCGCTCACATCCCAGCCTCTCCCTCCCCACAGACTCCTATTTCTAAGGGCTGTTTCATTCCATTATCATTATTTCAACTTCATGCAGCAGTTTAGAAACATGATGTGCCATTTGGCTCTATACTGAATCACTGAGTTCAAAGATGTTCACGTCCTCTGCCTGGGCCTGGAGAATACTAAATTAACCTTGGCTTCAAGGCACTGTGCTTCTGTAGCAGAGGATGGTGAAGGAAAATAACTGCTTTCTTTTTTTTCTCCCACATTTCAACCATATTATGCATGTTCCCACCGGTTTTAAATAAGTATAGGGGCTTTCTTTTAAGACAACTCTTGTGAAATAGCTGGGGGCACAGTACAAAATATTTTTAAATATGCTTTCATTCTTGAAAAAGCACACAGATACCACTGAGAATAGCAGAAGGAAAACAAACATCAGAATTGCAGCTCGGCACCAGCACATCATTATCTCCCCAGCACACCGTAACTGCACGATGCTCTCATGGATTTGATGCAGTGTAATGGCAGTGCTGGGACAAGGGAAGGACGTGGGAGCCCAACCTCTGCTTTGTGTTCCCTTCTGCTTTGTCATCAGCCAGAAGTTCAAGTGAGTGAGCTCCAAATGTTTACTTCCTTGTAAGTAAATAAATGGAATTCTTACAGTGACAGTTTGAGTGATTCACCCCCAGTCAGTAAAACAGGTATCGTGAAAACAATATGATGCTCCAGCACTCAGCCTCATGTTTCTTAACATCTCCCGGTAAAAAACCATTTTAAAGCCCCATCAAATCTCATTTATCAGATGTCCTCAATAAGCCCATTTTAGTTCATTAAAAATCCCACAGTTCACGATGGTGTTTGAATCCAAAACACAAACTGCATAAACTCCCTTACCTGACACTACTGGAAATGCACTTAGAGGAGACAAACAGCATTCCTGCTAATTCACTACTAATAAAGCGATTGCTTTTATAAACAGCACCTCCTCAACTCAGCTGCAGGCCTTCTCCTTCGGACACAAGGTTTCAGGGTTGCAGGAGGGTGCTCGTTTTTGCTTGTAATTAAAGCAGGTAAGTCAGAGCAGTGGACGGCCTTCTGTTTCCAGGGGAAGGCATGTCCTTTGGGGAACATGCAACTGCTGCATTCAATCACAATGGAAGGGATTCACAATGAATCAGTGGCAAATGCACTTCTGGACCAATACATAAAACGATGCTTTGTGCAAGTTTGAGCCTGTCTGTCAGGCAATGCATCTAGAAAATATAACTTGTAAAATTAATATTCCCAAGAAACCTTGCATTCAAATATAAGCCACGTAAAGAGCTCATTTCCCCTCTGTCCTCCAGGAATGTTATTCATAGGATTATCGTTATCAGGGAAATTATCGCAGGCAACTGAACATTGTCATCTCTCGCTGTCTCATTAGGGAGATGCTGGGCCTCATGGACCCCTCCTCTCCATCCCCTGCTGCTGCTTCCCCACAATCAGCACAGCATCTTCCACCAGTAACCTCAGACCCCTCAAGGGAGAGCAGCCTTATCATGGCAGTGTATCCGGATGACACGATAAAGCCACCAGGCAAAGCTTTTATCCAAACAATCTGCTAAAAGGTCGGTACAAAATTGAGGGATGGATTAAAGGAAGAGTTGCAGGAAAACGTGTTCAATTGTGGAGCAAAATTGTTTGAACGCATTTTCTTTCTTTGCACGCCTGTTTTGCTTCTGCGTTCTTCTCCTCTGCTTGCTCACTAGAAAGAGAGCTCAAAGAGCTTGAAAAGAAATGGCTTAAAAAGAATAATTGGAAACTAGAAGGGAGGGTGAGATGAACCTGAGAAGGTAACCATGAGAGATGGATGTAATTAAAACCAACCCACACCAGAAGGGCGCTGCTCAGCCAGGCTCGCTCAGCAGCAGCATGGACCTGCCCTGTGCCATCACTGTGGGGTCCTGTTTTTTCTGAAGAAGATGTAATGCCTTCTGCAGTAAAAAAAAATGATGATTTTCAATAGGCAGTAATAACTTCCCAGTAATAGAGTTACTCTCTTTGAATAAAACCAGCCCTCTTTCACAGGAAGCATTCATGCAGAGGAGAACGGGAGAGCCAATAACCCCTCCATCATGACCTCTCCAAGATAACTGCTTTCTATAAGATAGCTTTTGGAGCAAGGCTGCATTTTCCTTTTTCTCTTATCTTCATGAATACACCACTCCATGTCTGACACACGAGAGCTCTTCTCCTCCAGAATTACGTTTTTATGCTAAGCAGGGACAAATGCCCAGGGCCAGGAATCTTGGTGCTGCGCAGGGCGAGGGGCTGCCTGCAGGCAGAGCTGCTGCTGCAGGATGGCTGCTGCTACTCCTGCCCCCGAGCACAGCCCTCCTCTTCAGAGTGTGCCAGCCTGACACTGGCAATATCAGAAAGCCCAGGGGCCTCTGAACAAATTCATCATGTGATCAGTTCATCTGACAAAAAAAAAAAAAAAAGAGAAACCTTTCCCCCAAACAATTCCTTGTTCCTAATTGACAGGGAAGGGAAAATGACACCTAACAAAAGGTAACCAATGAAAGAAGTGATTGCAGAAATCTTCCTTTTCCTTTCAGTCCACAGGATGTATGCAGCATCTTATTCTACACCCTGTGCTTAGAGAAACCTAGCTGCTGTGCTCTCAGCATCTCCTATCCAAGCCCCCGGCGGCTTCAGGAAGGAGCAGAACCCCATCCCCAGCCCAGACAGATGTGTGCCATTAGCTGTGTGTGTCCTGCCTGGCTGCAGTGTCAGACCCAAACTCTGGTGGACTGCAGGAAGGGGCTGAGGTCATCCCAAGCATCGGGCTGTGCCCATGGCTCCACACCCTTTTCCTCCTTCCACTCTCTGTGTGCATTTGTGATCTCCTCCACATTGCTCCAGAGCAACCAGCTGACACAGAAATTTACAGACAAACACAGCGTACTGCAGTGTTACACGAGCTACATCATGGGAATATTCATATGAATGATGGGATTTATCTTTAACGTTGCAAGACACCAAGGTTTGAAAGAGAAATGGAAACACTTTTTAACCTATCAAAACACCGAGTTCAATGTTCCGTGTTTCCCTGCAACAGCTGAAGGCATCACTAACACCTAAAGCAGAGCAAAGAGCTGCATGTGAGTACTCAACATCTAAGGATGCAGAAGTAACTGTGGTTCCCCTCACCTGACTAATGGACCGTATCCTAAAGCACGTATGCCATTTAAACCACTGGAAAACATACCTTCCTCCATGTCCACTAAATAATATTGTTTTCTAATAAATGTTTCTGAGGAGATGGGATGAGAAATGCTGATGGCCAGTCAGGGCACTGCTGCTTGGTGCTGTGCTGCATCTCCTGTGGGAGAGCTGGATTGGTTAAATGTAGTGCATTTAGTAGTGCTGGCATGGTCCAAAAGATGCAGGAAGAAAAACAAACATGGAGAAATGCAGAAGTGGAAGGAAGAAAACAAGAAAACATTTATTTTAGTGAAGATCAGCTGTAATTACTGGCAACTGCTGGTAACCAGTAAACAACACCTGACACTGCAGAAATTAATGCTGTTTGCAACTTCAGTAAGCAAACGGATCACAGCTTCTCTGCATACTTAATTTTTCTTCATCAGTTCTACCTTGTGAGTGGGCTTGATATTTGGTGATATCCTCAGATTTCCAAAGAAGATGATATAATACCTGCTGAAAAACAGCAGATTGTTTTATGCCTTTTTTTTTTCCAAGCAGACACTCAGACTCTTTCAAAATTTCTATCCAAATTAGATAGGAGCACAAAATAAGAGAGAGCCAATGCTCAGGAGCAAAAGAAATTGCAAACAAGACTTGTTAGAGGCCATAACATTGCCCTGAAGTTGGCTAGACAAAAACACGTACAAATCAATACTTACTGAGACAGGTTATATCTCATTAGTAACTCCTGGTTCATTTGCTGCCTTTTGCACTGTCCCTGTAAGCCTCCCAGCAGCTCGCAGCCCTCGGCACACGACAGCTACCTTTCAGAAGAGTAATGCCTTCATACTCAGCCAGAAGCCAGGAGCCATAATTCTCCTACTGCTTAAGCACGAAGCCAGATGCAACGCAGCGCTGCCTGCGACGTGCTGCTTCCTGCTGGCCTCATGGGCAGCTGAAGGGGCCGTGAGGAGGCCCACATGGGTGCTGCTTCCCCCTGCCTTTGTTTAATGCTGCCGAGTGTCGGCTGGGAAGCGGCGATGCGTGAAACCCAACGCTAAAGAAATTCAAAAATAATGATAAACAGAGCCATTCCTCTTTGTGGTTGATTTCCATTTAGCTGTACCTGCACATAAAAGAGCTATCAGAGAAAGCTATCTGTTACTTGCCAATTCAAAATGACTTCAGAAAGCAGTCCCCAAGCTTCCAGTGATAGATGTCCAACAAAACAACCTCCTAATCTCTGCAAATTGTTGCTAAGAGCTACATTAAACCAGCCTGCCATCAATCTTTGTTCTCTTTGCTGTAACTCAACTGGATGTACTACCTGAAAGTACTTAGAAAGAACAACTGCAGTAAGCTGCTGTGGCAAAAGTAAAGCCAGCAGCACAAAATGAGAGCTTTGCTTTCAGAATCCCAGCGCCTACGGCTGCTGCACCAATGGGAAACAGAAGGAAGGAACAACAATTAGTACTGACAGTGCCTTGGTTTTGCCTTTGTTTCTTTCCCCATTCTTACTTCTGACAAGAACAGCTTCCTTGGACAAGCTCATAAAATCCTTTTTTTTAAACAAAAAGATAAATTAATTAAAAAAAAGTCCAGACTGCAGTAGCTTTGTGGCTCCAAGGTAGCTTGGTGAATTATTAGTGTTGAGTCACATTTAATTTGGGTTCTTCAAAGATGCAAGGGTTAAAGGAATCAATGGCACCGACCATACCTCCCATGTCCTGCAGAACTGCCTTTGGGCTGCTGCCCATCAACCGGAATGAGAGCCAAAGTCTAACAGACAGAAATGAATTAAAAGTGTTTTGCTTTCCAGTCTGGTTAAAACTTACTCTTGTTAAATACTTTGATACTCCTACAAGTTCTGGGAGCAGCATTATTCCTGTCTCTAAATCCACCCCAAATATCTGATTTATGCAGTCACCATGACCTGAGATTCCACAAATGCCCAAATCCATACAAAGGACAGGACAACGCAGCCCATTTTTTCCTGTTCCAGGAACAGATTATGCAGACCAAGCGCAGTGGCAGCGGAGCATTCAAGCACTCACCAGACTCACAAGAAGATATGCTGAAAAACTGAACAATTTTGAACAATTTCTTTAATGTTTCAATCATGTTCTTAGTTATTTTGTCTTTAAATCACCCATTTTGTCAGATGTTAGCATATCTTATATGGTAGAGCAGCTACCGCATCTTTCCCAGATGAAACCCAAGGCCTCCTCCCTTGCCCCCCCACCCCCTGTGATGCATATCCACCCCCATCAGAGAAGATGGGGTACCAGGACCTCTCAGAGCTCGGCCACATCCCCATTTCTCAATTGCTTTCAGAAAAGGCAGATCATTTTCCAAACACCCAACTACTCAGGCAAAATGAGGGATAATCTAAGAAAAATCACAGCGAATTTCCTGCAAGTTACTGGCATTATAGCAGTTACCTATTTTTATGCTACTTTAAAGCATCTATTTGTTTCAGGTGAACAGCAGTTGGTATTTTTACTGTCGTTATTTAGTAGGTGAGGTAAGGAAAGTACAGTGCTGGTGCCAAGGGAATTGTTTCTGGATTAAACACAACGTCAGTACCTATGATATTCTTATTCAGGGCTCCTTTTATTTTCCATTGATTTTTCTCCAGCAATGTCACTTGTGATAACAGATCCAGATCCTAGTTGACCTACATAATAATGTACCTGGTACAGAAAGCACCACAGCTTTTCACTATTTCTGTGGAACATCGAGGTAAATATACATGGTTTGCTGGGTTATCAAGCTCCTCAGTAGCTAGAAACATCAAATTTGAACAGATGTTCCAAGTGTATCCAATTTGTAAACCAAATTCACAGATCCAATTTTTTTTTTTCCAGAAGTATATAACAATTAGATAGGTTTATTATTTTGTACTGAGGCATAAATCTTCCTCTTCTACACTAATGTGACAATAGAGAGCTTCAATCTAGGGACGGCCATTTCTGACCTAAGGGAAGGAGCAGACAGAAGCTCTCCTTCATCCCCTGTCCAGGTTGATCAGTTTATAGCAAGAAGCAAACACAGTAAGATAGGAAGAGACAAGCATCAAAATGATTCCAAGCTTTTTTCTATTACTGAGTTACTTTCCTAACTGCCACAAATTAATCCTTCAAAATGACAGACCTGTTGTTCTCTCTTCTTGCTGCCTCACTCCTGCTTTGCCTAAAATTTAATGGCAGCCTCACCTGCTCACCATTTCCAAAGCAGCACAGAGCAATTGCTTTCACATCCATGCTTCCAATCAACTCCAGTAATAACGAAACTCCGGTTAATTTAGTTGATATATATATGATTAAAAAAACCATCCTGTACAAAAGGCACGTGAACAATCCAGCTGGTAACACTCAGGGCACGCTGTCTGCACAGCACCATTTGCACAGCTGTACTTTGCACCACTCTTCCTGCAGATCCCCATCTCCACAGCACACACCACAGGGAGGTCAGCCCCTGATCCCTTTTGCTCCCCAGGCTTCAAAGGCAGAAGAAAGATTAGAATGGCTCTGTAAGTAGAGCCATGGGCTAGCAAACACGAGGTCTGAGTGACAAGCCTGGAGCTGAGCCCTGGCTTCCAGCACTCTATCCAGCTTACTGATATTCAGCTCGTGACTCAATGGACAGCATTTCGTAAGTTCAAACCCATATGTGTTTATAGACATTAGGGAGGTTTTACTGAAAATAACCAAAAGAACCAAAACCACTCTAAAAACTGGCCATGCAACTAAAAACTGGAGAAGACGCAACAGGAAAACGAGTCTTGAGAAATCAACTACCACAGAGCTTACAAAACCAAGGCTAGGCTTACATTCGGTTTTTGTTACAGTCTGTGAAGACTCTCACTGGGTGCAGGCAGAGAGCCCCAGCCCACGGCAGAGCTGGAGCTGACCGCTGGCTCTCACTGCTGCTAGGGAATGGCAGAGCCAAGGGATGAACCCACTGGGAAACAATCCAAAAAGGTCACATTTGCCAAAGTAACGTTTGTACCTATTGCAATGCAGAAGCTTTAATGCATCTCTGCTCATCTCAGCCTGCTCACTTTGGCATGTTCTGTCCTTCCTTGTAAGGCTTGCAGGGTATTCGCTGTCAGTAATCTTGTTTACTTTAATAAAGAAGTCAGTAATGAAAACAAAATCCCGTGAATCAAATGTTGACTCAAAACTGAAGAGAAATTCCCACAGGCAAATCTTTTCAGTACTCTGTCAGCATAACTAATTCAATTAACACCAGTCAGAGAAAGATTATACAAAGCTGTATGTATATAAATGTACGTATACAATAAGAAAGTCTACAGGTGAAGGAACATTCTTTGTTCCAAGTTAGAGCTGCATTGCCCTTTGCACTGTAACTACTGGTACAAAATTCTGACTGCTACACCCCTAACACAGCAGATATTCATGGAGAGCTGAGCACTGATTGATTCATCCTCAGGTATAGGCATTGCTTTATGGAGAGCAACGTTAATGATAAGGCCCAGGAGGGCAGAAATGTTAACCTGGTTAGCAGGTCCACCAGAGTTAATAGCACTATTTGGTGCTTAAATACTTTATGAGTTTAGGTTAATGAGTTCAGTGTCTCTCAGGACCAATCCCTACATCTCCCTGTGCTGTTATTTTTATTGCCCATTTGACTCTAGGAAGCATTCACAAATTTTCAGACGTGCTCGATGCTGAAGTTTTAGAACCCTCTGTTTTCATGACTTTCTTTCCCCCTATTAAATCGTTATTGGAAGTCGTCTGCATCAGTAACCATGCACATGCACAACACACAGCATGAAATGGAAAGGTATCAGCTCTGATTTAATAGAGCACAATGAAGCCCCATCCTTCACTCCTTCCCCCAGCAGTAAATCAGACTCTTCATAAAGTACATGAAAGAAAGCCACTAGAAAATCAAGGATGTGGGAAGAAGCTTGTCTTGGGGCTCATCCATGCAAGGAGAGAACCGAGGTCTGCTCTTGACAGCCTCCTCACAAAGCAGCCTATCTAGGCAGTCAGAAAGCTCTTTTTACAAGAAAATATCTTCTTGGTTTTTTTTTCTTGGACTTGAGAAATGGAACTATAAAAACCCACCTAACCAAGCAACCAGTGAGAACCTTCGTCACTTGTATATGAACTAGCACCTGAAAATGGGAATTGAAATGGAATGAATGTGAATTCCTGCATTGGACAGTCCAGGCAATCTGGCTGCTTTTATTTCAGAACAGACACATCACAGCAATCTGTGCATTGGAGACTGCATGACTTCACCTCGCTAGATGGGTCGAAGAATACAGAAAGTTTTCAGAACAAATCCTGTATTTTCTTTCCTGTTAAAAGCACTGAAATTTCCTGCCTTGGGTCTTCCCTTCAGGCTAATTTAACACTCAAGATCAGCCAGAGCAAATCAAAACTTCATCAGCATGCACCGAGGTATGACAAAGTTCCATATTTGTATCATTTTTGCTTGAAAAATGAGCTTAAAGTAAAAATTATATACTTCTTAAAAACGTCTGAATCAAGGCCAAGTAAAACTTAAAATAAAATGCAAGATAAACAGACATATGGGAAGCTCTGAGAGGAAGGCAGGAGGAGGATCAGTGCATATTAGAAAGCTGTGATTTTGCATGGGCCGCTGTAGGTGACTGCATCTGGTGCCTAGGTCCCAATAAACGCAGCTTTACTGCTCTACCACAGCTTGCAGGAGGGCCTCAAGGCTGTTAACCGAGAATATTTGGAAGCCTAAATGCGAAGTAAACCTGCATCGCTCTGACTTTGCCCTTGGGGAAGCTGAAACAGCACGGTGAAAAATTTCATTGACTTCTTTTGACCTCAGCTGGCTTTGGAATATTCCACTGAAAAACTTGGCCAAAGCTCTGAATTTCATCTGCACCAGAGCTACAGATTCGACATCCAGCTTCCCCCAGCACTGCATACCGAACCAAATGCTATCGTTGCTGGATTGGAACAAGCCCAAGGATGCTCTGGACAACATGCAGCATGGAATCTTAAAAATAATGAAGTAGAGGCTGGGGAAGTTGCCTTTTTGAAATGGTTTTAATTATTATTTTAAGCATAAGGGCATCACGTACTCTAGGAAGCCTGCCCAGCAGCAGGCTGAACCAACCTGCACATGCACAAGGGCAGCGTAATATGTTGTGTGCAACATGTTCTCAGTGTTCCTGCACATCCTAACATTGCAGCTCTCTCCTAAAGCTCCACATGTCCTCCAGATTGGTGACAACTCTGTACCCCTGACAAAAGGGCCAAACCCTCCTCAGACCCATCTCCACATGCAAGGCACAAAGCCAGGGGAACTGCACTGTGAACAGGATAGATTTAAGAAACACGGATGAGGAACAACCAAATGCACCAAGTATAGGCAGAGTGGAAAAGAGAGATACACAGCAATGTATACACACAAATTTTGAGGGACAGGAAAGCAGAAGATGAGAAGTCACTGCATGTCACACACAGACTGTCTCTGTTATTTTTAACCACAGCTTGTGGAAGAATGCTGCTGCTGCTCTGAGCTTCTTGTTTATGTCTGTCTTCAGTGAGAGCAAAGGTGAATTTCTAGAGGTTTTTATATTCACATCCTTGAAAGAAAAATGAATACATAAATCTGCAGAGGGGAACAGCAATCTGTACAGACAAAACCTAAGTGTTAGAGTGCCTTATGGAGCAGCCAGCCATAAAAGATTTCCGATTCCTTGAGATAAATATCGCGTCCTCCACCACTGCACAACTTACAGGATATTCAAGGCAAGCACAAGGGTAACTGCCCAGACTCTAGGCAAGGATGCTGTCTGTGGGAGTGGAAGCCAAGTCTGGGTTTTTTTTTTGTTTGTTTTTTGTTTTAATCACTGCTTCCTCCCACCAAGATGCAATCTTACGGTCACTCTGCCCTTCGTCTTTCCAATGTCTATTTGATTTGCTTCAGAGTAAATCATTTATGGTAGATTTAATTTCTTGGAACTGATAATGAGTGTAGCTAGATATGGATCCTTTCATTTAGAAGGCTTCCTTGCCATTTAATCAGGCCTCTCAGCTGCACCACTAGCTTGAAAGCAAAGTGGGATGGCTGCATTAGGGAATAAAGAATGCAGAAAATGGACAGAAGTTAGATTAATTATTTTATCAGAAACACTGAGCTGCTCTCTATAATCAGTCTAACTGCACTGCTCCCTCTCTCCAATCTTGTGCTGCTCCACAGAGGACTGCTCTGCTGCAAGCAGCCTGGGGGCCGCCTGGTGGGTGAACACTTACCTCCATCCTTCCCAACACGCTGTTAGGAAGGACAGGGCTCCTATCTGTGTGCACAACACCAGGACAGAATTACCACTGTTCACGCCGATTTCCCCCTCCTATTCTTAAGAAACCTTTTCTGAACACCACATCGTGACACTCACAATACTGCGGTGGCCACCAGTGAGGGCAGCAGGAGCTGCAGGACGGAGGGCTGCTGCTTGAGCCCCCACCTCCTGTTACAAGCAGCGTTCAGCTTCCCCTGCCTCAGCCTTGGGACTGACACCATGCCCACACGCCTAGTTAAAACCCATTATTTACCAAGAGCAGTCAACATCTACCTTCTTACCACCAGCACGTTATTCCCAGTGCTGTTAACCTTCTTGCAGTGACAGGGCTTTGTCACAGACACAGAAGATTTGGATCAATGGAGATGGAAGACTTAGTTATAAGAAAAGAGTGACTACCTATAGGAACTCTAGAGAAATTCCACATTTAAGAGCAAAATCACAGGTCAGATTTCATTCTTGTTCCCCTCCCTGTTAATACGTTTCCACATTTGACCATTTTGCTGCCCATCTATTTTCTTGTTTTATCTTTGTAGAATATGTGGCTCCTTGAATGGTTACATAAAAAATGATTTAACTGGTAAAAAGAATGCATCTGCACAAAGAAGAAAAGTATAATTGTGTCTTATTTAAATAATATAGAAATGAGAAATGTACATATCTCATCCGATGACTGAACTATTTCCCCTTAAAGGTATTTGATTTAGGACAGGAAGCTTAGAAACAAACTGACAGAATCAAATGGCTTATCTCACTGAAAGTATGTCATTTTTACAGAAGAGTTAATATTTCAAGAAAAACATCAGCTGCCAAAGCAATGAGACATTTAAACTTGATAAGGATGTGTAAAGACTTGCAGGGAAAACTTTTGCCGTTCTCTGTAATAGGATTAGAAACCTCCCAAATGGCTCCAAGAGCTGGAGCTTCGCCCTGACCAAGAGAGAAATGCCCCCAGAGCAACTAGAAGAGAACGCTGGCTGAATTTCTGCATTTTGCCATTTCTTACAGGAAAATGTCAGCAGTAAGATATTCTTTAAATTAAACATACAAGCTCTAAGTTTTCCCAAGTCATGCTCAGTTTAGAAATATATATATATATATATATATATATATATTCATGCTCTTTATCTGCCAGTTCCCCTAGTGACATCCTGAGAAACCCATGCAGTGCCTCTGTTCTTCCTCCTCTAGTGTGATACCAGCACTGCTCACATCACAGAGATGCACTAGGCCACGAATGAGGTCATTTATATGTTCACCAAGCCACAGAACCTTTAAGGTTGACCTCCAGAATCCCCATGCTCAGCCCCAACCCTCCCACCATGCCCACTGCCCACATCCCACAGTGCCACATCTCTGCGGTTCTGAACACCTCCAGGGATGGTGACCCCACCTCCCCTGTGCTGTATGAACGCATGTCGTGAATACAGCTGCAACCACAGCACAGAAAATCTGCACTTTGCTCTTCCTTTCACATGTCCTATGCTTCCTGCAGAAGCACTGGGGTTCCAGCTGCAAGCAGACAGCACGGCACCCAGCCTCCTTGCATGGAAGATGCTCCATTTGGCAACCCAGTTAGTTTTCCTCTTAAAGAAAAAGACTAAAAATTTACATGTATGTAAGAGAGATGAAAACCTGAGATATGAAACTGAGACGCTGTATAACAAGATATTACCTTTCTTGACTTGGTGTCAGCTGCTGCAACTTGAAAACGGAAAGGTATTATTTCACAGACCTGCATTATCCTCTATAAATATAGTTATCTTTATTACACTTTGAAGGTTACTCATGGAACTAAAAGTGGCTTTTCTCAAGTACGATACATGCTTTGGCAACTGCAGAATTCCTTATGTGCTAGAATGCCAATGACCACATCTATGAACCCTTATGACCAAACACTTTGTGATGTTCCTCTAATTAATGTAGCCTGACAACCTTTCCATCTCCAGCCACAGTGCCCAGCACTTTACAGTAAGTCACACTGTTATAACGACAGCACGGATCTTGGATTGAAAAGCATTTCCCCAGTCCATACATTGCATCAGGAAAATCAGAAGTTGAGGAGATAGTTTTCCCACTTAGGCCAATTTCTCTCCCCAGATGACGTTCTCCCAGGCTGTTCTAAGTATGACTCTTAGTTAAAATAATGTGACTCCCTGTCTGATCATGTCACTGTCATACACTATGACATGGAATATTTAGGATTTTGCACGTTCCTGATCTTGTCTCCACATCTGGTTTCCCCTATCACTGTTATTTGCATATTTTGTGCTGTCAGTGAGTCTTTTGCTAGATTAATTCCCTAGTAATGCACTTCTCTGTAATTCAGCAGCCGATGAATTCTGTACCACGGCAAACAAGACTAGAGATGAGATGCACCAGCTAAACTTGAAAAAGAAATTGGACACAATTTTTCTTTCTAAATAGACATAGGCACAAGTCTACAGGCTCCATCACTGTTATTTTACAGACAAGACTGAGACACATCCCTCCTGCCCCACACCACCAGCATGCTCATGGGTGCTTATGCAGGTGCTACTATGCTGCAGAGATGCTCTTAGAGATAAGGGACACCATAATTAATTGAAGTCTGCTTCTGGAGCAGGGAGGAAGGAAAGCTGTAAATCTAGGTAACTGTAGGCTTGTTCCTTAAAACTGAAAGTCAAAATCGGAGGCAAATCCCTCACAGAAGCCCTGTGCAGGAGCCCAGAGCAGCCCCACAGCCCTCATGCTGCACACTGCTGCCAGCACTGCCAGCCTTGGGCTGGGGAGCAGTTTGGGATGGATTTGCTATCCCAAGCAACATTCCATATAGTCTGGCTGGTTGAAAAAGAGAGGAGAGAGCTCCTGCTCCTCTTGGATGGAGATCAATCCTTGACACAGTTACTCAGATGAGCAAAAGACATAGCTGGAAAATAAGCTTTCAATACCAAGCATTTTAAACCACTTTTGCAATAGGACAGGGCAAGAAAAATCCTACATTCAAACCCAGCTGCTAATACACCTGTGTGCATTCATCTATGAAAGAGAAAAGCAGCTTAAGTACTAATGACACCCAAATTACATCTTCCCCATCTTTAATGTTTACGATTCCTAGCTCCTTTTAAGAAAAATATGTCACTAAAGCTTAATCAGTAGTATTCTGCTTTAAGAAAGGCTTTCTGAAACTGACAAGAACCACACAGGTTTTGCTTTGAAACCTACTAGAATTGGAGCAACGATGAAAAGAACATGTTTTCTTTTTTTGTGCTAGGGAGGTCATTGAAATCTCACAGGAAAATCAAACAGCAAAACCGAGCACGATCTCATCTTGCCTTGTTTGCCTGCAGTGCAGGTCTGAGCCTTCAGAGCTGCCTGTGCCCAGTGTGGGTGCATCCCCCCACAGCTGTGGGGTGCGATGATGACGGGGAGCTCTCTGAGAAGCCCGAACCCAATGATGGCCACCAAGAACAGAACATATCCCACCCAAAACCAGGAAGATGGTTACCCTGGAAAGCAGTCATTCCTTGCCTCACTCATCAGTGTCCATGCCCTTCAGCACCAATCTCTGAACCAGAACACTGCCATAGAGGGTCTGGGCACAGTCCCAGGCTGCAGCAATTGGGCAGCATCTCCCACTGCAAGCAACAGTATTGTTGGCCCCTTTTATTCTTGTTTTTAGCTCTGGAGATTTGTTCCCTATTTTCCAGCAAGTGAAGAAATGGCAATGATGGAACAGAAGTATTGGTTCTCAAGCTCAAAGAATGGCCTTCTTGGACACTGAAGTTCCTGCAGCCCTTAATCTAGAGTCACATAGGAAGCACAGATGTGATGAGCAGAAGAAAAGAGAGATGGAGAAGAATCACAGAATCACCCGGGTTGGAAGGGACCCCAAGGATCATGTAGTTCCAATCCCCCTGCCTAGCAGGGCCACCAAACATACACATTCAGATCAGGTTGCCCAGGACCCCGTCCAACCTGGCCTTGAACACGTCCAAGGACGGGGCATCCACAACCTCCCTGGGCAGCCCGTTCCAGGGAGGTTGTGGATGC